>NW_026125985.1:0-443588 GCF_943737965.1 Phodopus roborovskii | reverse complement strand
TTAAATGCAAATACTGAAATTCAATTAAAACATTGTTTAATTATTATATGATTTTTTTTATCATAACACCAACCTTTTTCCATTTGTCATTTTAAAGGTTTTTGAAAAGAGACTGCTCAGATAAAAACCCTGGCTCATGTCTAGTGAGTCAATAACCTTATTCTAGTTCCTAAAATTCTGTTATTTTTAATTTATTATTTACTTTTATTTTACATATCAATCACAGTTCCCTTTCCTTCCCACCCTCCCTCTTCCCCTTTCTCCCACCCTCCCATGCCTCCCTAACAACCTCTGATCCCATCCATGTTTCATTCCACAGGTCATGCCTTCTGGGAGGGGTCATCTAAATCTGTTAAGTCATTTGGAACAGGCACTAGGACCCCTCTCTTATCTCTAGGTTAAGGGAGTAACCCTCCATGGGGGATGTGCCCCCAAAATCTTTTGTGCACCAGGAATACATCCGGGTTCCACTGTCTGAAGTCCCTTAGACTGCCCAGGCCTTCCATCTCAGACACATGTTCAGGGGGTCTGACTCAGTCCCATGCTAGATTCTCAGCTTTCAGTCTGGGGGCCCATTAGCTCCTGCTTGTTCAGGCCATCTGTCTCAATGTGTTTTTGTAGTGTGGTCTTGTCCTTCCTTTCTGCATCTGATATCTATTTTGGCTCAGAGTTAAACTGTGGGTGTTTACTTCTGTTTACATCAGGTACTAGATGAGGGCTCCATGATGGTGGATAAGTTAATCATTGATCTCATTATCAGGGAAGATAATTTATGGTAGTCTTTCCACCATTGCTCAAATTGGTAGTTGGGATCAGTCTTGCAGGACTCTGGATATTTCTCTATGTTCAGTTTTCTATTCAAACCTATAATGGGTTCATATTATATCCTCTCTCTCTTTCTCTCTCTCTCTCTGTCTGTATGTCTGTCTCTCTCTCTCTCCTCTCCTCTATTGCTCCCCTGACTCAATCTTCCAAGTCCCACGTGCTTACTCTCCCCCTCTTCTCTTTTTCCTAGTTTTCTCTCCACTCACTTCCCCCCCCCCCACTCCTCATATGCTCTGGAGATCTTTTCCCTTTCCCCTTCTGTGAGGGACCTTATATGAATCTCTTAGAATCCTCCTTGTATCCTTGTTTCTCTGGCTGTGTAAATTATAGGCTGGTGATCATTTGCTCTATGTCTACATTCCATATATGACAAGAATATATCATGTTCCTCTTTTTGTGAATGGGTTACCTCATTCAGGAAGGTTTCTACAAGTTCCATTCACTTGCCTGCCAATTTCATGATTCCACTCTTTCTTTCTTTCTTTTTTTTTTTTTTTTTTTCTATTCCACAGACTAGTACTCTGTTTGGAAAATGTGCACTTCTTTTTTATCCATTCTTCAGTTGTGGAACTTCTAGGTTGATTCCAGGTTCTTACTATTACAAATAATGCTGCTATGCACATAGTTGAGCACATGTCTGTTGCATGGGTGTGGATCATTTGGGTATATGCCTAAGAGGGAGATTACCAGGACCTGTGGTACACTGATTCCCATTTTCAAGAGGGACAGCCATACTGGTCTCCAAAGTGGCTGTACAAGTTTGCACTCCCACCAGCAGTGGAGGAGTGTTCCCCTTTCTCCACATCCTCTCCAGCATAAGTTGTCATTGGTGTTTCTACTCTTAGGCATTCTGGCCAGAGTAAAATGTTATTTTAAATTTGTTTTGATTTGCATTTCACTGATAGCTAAGGATGTTGAGTACTTTCTTAAGAGTTTTTCAGCATTTTTATTTCCTCTATTAGAGTTCTCTATTCAGTTATGTACCACTTTTTAAAATAGGTTTATTTGGTGATTTTATGACTGGTCTCTTGTTTTCTTTATGTATTTGGGAGAACAGCCCTCTTTCAGATGAAGGATTGGTGAACATCTTTTCCCAGGCTGTAGGCTGCAATTTAGTCTTGTCAACTGTGTCTATTGCCTTATAGAATCTTCTAAGTTTGAGGAGGTCCCATTAATTAATTGTCGATCTCAGTGTCTGTGCTACTGAATTTCTGTTCAGCAACGTATCTCCTGTAGCAATTTGTTCAAGGGTACCTCCCACTTTCTGTTCTAAGTGGTTCAATGTGGCTGGATTTATGGTGAGGTCTTAGATCCATTTTCATTTGAGTTTTGTGCCTAGCAATAGATATGGATCTCTCTGCAGTCTTCTATGCATCATCATCCAGTTGTGCCACAAAATTTTTGGAAGATTCTTTCTTCCTCCCATTGTATACTTTTAGCTGTTTTGTTAAAAATCAAATGTTTGTAGGCATGTGGGTTAATATCAGGATTTTCAATGTGATTTCATTGATACTTATCTATTTTTTTGCCAATACCAGGATGTTGTCAGGACTATAGCTCTGTAGTAGAGTTTAAAGTCAGAGATGGTGGTGCCTCCTGATGTTCCTTTATTTTACAGGGTTGTTTCAGCAATCCTGTGTCCTTTGTTTTTCCATATAAAGTTGATTATTATCCTTTCAAAGTCAGTGAGTAATTGTTCTGGGATTTTAACGGAGATTGCATTGAATTTGTAGATTGCTTTTGACAAGATTGCCATTTTTACTATGGTTATCCTACCAATCCAAGAACATGGGAGATCTTTCCATTTTATGGTATCTTCTTTAATCTCTTTATTCAAAGGCACAAAGTTCTTGCTATATAGGTCTCTCATTTGTTTGTTAAGAATTACCCCAGTATACTTTATGTTGTTTGTGGCTATTATAAAGGGTGTTTTTTCTCTGTTTTGTTTTCAGCCCCTTTGTCATCTGAATAAAGTAGAGCTACTGATTTTTTTTTTTAATTTTATCTTTTATCCTGCTGCTTTTCTGACAGTGTTTATCAGCTGTAGGATTTCCCTTGTGGAGTTTTTTGGGTCACTTATATAAACTATCATATCATCTGAAAATAGAGAAAGTTTGACTTGTTCCTTTCCAAATTGGACCCCCCTTGATCAGCTTTTTTTTTAATTGATTTAACAAACACTTCAAGTACAATATTGAAGAGATATGGAGAGAGAGAGGGCAGCCTTGTCTTATTCCTGACTTTAGAGGAATCACCTTAATCTTCTCTCCATTCAGTTTGATGTTGGCTGTTGGTTTACTGTACATTGCTTTTATTATATTTAGGTATGTTTCTGTTATCCCTGATCTCTGCAAGACCTTTATCATGAAAATGTGTGGAATTTTGTCGAAGGATTTTGGAGTATCGAGGGAGATTATCATGTGGCTTTTCTTATACAGTTTGTTTATATGGTGGATCCTTTTGATGAATTTTCATATGTTAAACCATCCCTGCAACACAGGGATGAAACATACTTGGTCATGTTGAATGATTTCTCTTATGTTCTCATGGATTCGGTTTGGCAGTATTGTATTGAGTATTTTTACATTGATGTTCATCAGCGATATTGGTCGGTATGTTTTTTTTTTCTCTTAATTGTGTGTTTGTGTTACTTGGGTATCAAGTTGATTGTGGCCTTGTAAAAAGAGTTTGTTAATAAAACTTCTGTTTATATTGTGTGGAACAATTTGAAGAGTATTGGTATTAGCTCTTCCTTGAATTTCTAGGAGAATTCTGTGCTGAAGCCATCTGGCCCTGGGTTTTTTTTGGTTTGAAGCTTTTCGATGACTGCTTATATTGCTTTAGGGTTTATAGGTCTATTTAAGTGTTTCACCTGTTCTTGATTTAATTTTGATAAGTGATAGTTAACTAGAAATTTGTCCATTTCCTTTGAATTTTCAAATTTTGTGGAGTACAGGTTTTCAAAATATGACCTGAAAATTGTCTGGATTTCCTCTGTGTCTGTTATTATGTCCCCCTTTTCATTTCTGATTTTGTTAATTGCATGTTCTCTCTCTGCTTTTTCGTTAGTTTGGATAAAGGTTTGTCTATCTTGTTGATTTTCCCAAAAAAAAACAATTCTTTGTTGCATTGACTTTTTTTTTTTTTTTTTTTTTGTATTGTTTTCCTGGTTTCTATTTTATTGATTTCAGCCCTTAAATTGATTATTTTCTAGAGTCTACTCCTCTGGGGTAGTTTGCTTCTTTTTGTTCTAACACTTACATTTGTTCTTTTAATTCACTAATGTGATTACCCTCTATTTTCTTGATATGGGCACTCAATGCAAGGAACTTCCCTCTTGAACTGCTTTCAAGGTGTCGTGTAAGTTCAGGTATGTTGTGTTATCATTCTAATTGAATTTTAGGAAGTACTTTATTTCTTTCTTTATTTCTTCTTCAACCCAAGTATGGTACAATTGTGTATTGTTCAGTTTCCATGAGTTTGTAGGGTTTCTGGGATTCATGTCATTCTTGAATTCCAACTTTAATGCATGGTGGTCTGATGACATACAGGGGACTACTCCAATTTTTCTTATATCTGTTGAGGTTTGTTATATCACCTAGTATGTGGTCGATTTTGGAAAAGGTTCCATGTGGCACAGAGAAGAAGTTATAAGATTTTGTGTTTGGATGGAATGTTCTATAGATGTTTGTTAAACCCAATTGAGACATAACTTCTGTTAGTTCTTTTGTTTCTTTGTTAAGTTTCTGACTGGTGGTCCTGTCTAACTATGATAGTGGGGTGTTAAAGTATCCCAATATAAGTGTGTGAGGATTTATGTGAGCTTTCAATTTTAATAGTGTTTCTTATACGAATGTGCGCACCTTTGTATTTGGAGCTTAGATGTTCAGAGTTTATGGCGGTTAAATAAGGATCAGGATAAACAAATAGGCCGAATAGCTGTTTATTCAGGGAGAAATAACTTATAACCTAGACAGATGAACACCAGGAAATTCAACCTGATGCTCTCCTGTCCAAGTCACGCCAGCAAGAGAGCTTTTCCCGGCTCTCTCTCCGAACTACTTCCACAGGTCACTTCCGCCCATGGCTCCACCCCCCAATGGGCATGGTCAGTGCCACAGAAGGACTATCTCACTACAAGAGTTTGTGCTGATGGATTTCTCCTTCCATGATTATGAAATGAACATCTTCAACTCTTTTGATTGACTTTGGTTTAAAGTCTAACATTTTAGATATTAGAATAGCCACACCTTCTTTCTTCTTGTGTTCATTTGATTGGAAGATTTTTTCCCCAACCCTTTACTCTGAGGTAATGAGGTAATGAAGCTTAATTGTGTTTTGTTTATGCAGCAGGATGGATTCAATCTTCGTATTCATTCTGTTAGCCTTTGTCTTTTTATAGGTGAGTTAAGACCATTAATATTGAGGGTGAGTAACAACAATGCTTGTTGTTTTACAATTGCTGTTGGTGGTGGTATTGTGAATTTATTTACCCTGCTTTAACATTGGGTTCTGGTGAAGTGGGATTATCTACTGCCTATGTCTTTGTGAGTGTAGTTAACTTCCTTGGGTTGAGTTTTCCTTCCAGAATTTTCTGTAGGGCTGGATTTGTAGATACGTATTGTGAAACTCTGGATTTGTCATTAAATATCTTGTTTTCTCTGTCTGTGTGTTTGAAAGTTGTGCTGGGTATAGTAGCCTTGGCTGGCATCCGTGGACTCTTTGTATTGTAGAACATCTATCCAGGACCTTCTGGCCTTGAGAATTTCCATGGAGAAGTCAGGTGTAATTTTGATAGGTCTGCCTTTATATGTTACCTTGCCTTTTTCCTTAGCTGCTCTTAATTTTCTTTCTTTATGATATATATTAAGTGTTTTGATTATTATGTGTCGAGGAGTGTTTTTTCTTTGGTCCAGCCTATTTGGTGATTGGTATGCTTCTTGTACTTTCATGGGCACATTCTTCTTTAGGTTGGGAAAGTTTTCTTCAATGATTTTGTTGAGTATGTTTTCTGCACCTTTGAGCTGGGCTTCTTCACCTTACTCTATGCCTATTATTCTTAGGTTTGGCCTTTTCACAGTGTCCCACTTTACCTGGATGTTTTGTGTTAAGGAATTGTTGGATTTAAGATTTTCTTTGTTTGATGAATCTATTTCCTCTAGTTTATCTTCAGCACCTGAGATTCTTTCTTCCATCTCTTGTATTCTGTCGGTATTGCTTGCTTCTGTAGTTGGATTGTTTATTGGAGTTTTTCTATTTATAGCATTCCTTCAGTTTATGTTTTCTTTATTGTCTCTCTTTCAGTTTTTAAGCCTTGACCATTTTCCTCACCTCTTTAATTGTTTTTTTGTTGGCTCTGTACTTTCTTTAAGAGATTGTTCATGTCTTCCAATTTTTTGTTTGTTTTTTTCTTGTATAAATTTGCGGGATTTTCTCACATTGTATTTGAGGACCAATATCATTTTTATGAAGATTTTTTTTAATAGTTCTCTTCTATTTCATCTGCTTTTGTGTGTTCAGGTCTAGTGGGTGTAGAGTTCCTAGATTCTGGTGGGGTCATGCTTGTCTTTCTATTTTTAGGTGTATTCTTTTATTACTGTCTTCCCATTGCTTCTTCCAATAGGTGCAGGTGGGGTCTCTCACTCTATGGACCCGCCCTTGTACTTAGGTGGGTAAGAAATTCATGTCTGTAGCTCTGCGTGGTCCAAGCTTACCAGGAGGTCTCTCCCAAGTCGGGGGCCTGGCCATGGGTGTCAAAAGTCCAGCAGCCAAGGACTCAGGATGGTCCAAAGGGGATAGGCAGATTAATGGAAGGGACCCAGAACTCCAGTAGAGGACCGGCGGTAGGGGTCATAGATCAGGCATGTAGGGATTCAGGATAATCCATTGTGGATACGCAGGTTTAATGTGCTCAGAACAGTTCCATGACGTTCCTTTTAGGTGGCAGGATTGTTGGATCTGCCCTCTGTCTCAGTGCTCAAACAGAGCAGTGGGACGGTGGTAAGGGTAGGGTACATGGTAGGGGGAGGGCAGACTCTTGGTGTGGATGGGTAGGTTTTTGTGTTTCAGAGCACCAGGAGTACTCTGGCTGGGACAGGACAAAGAGGGGAGCGATATTCGGGGCCAGGGGCCAAACCAGGGAGTTTCCGGGGAAGGGTGTGAAGGGAATTCAGATTCAACCAGAATTCATCCCAAACTCATCACTAATAGAGTTCTGGTGATGGGAGTCAAAGATCCAATAGGTAGGGAATCAGGGTGTTCCTGCAGGGATAGGCAGATCTAGCCAGGCCTGGTACTCTCTAGCTGAGGCCTCTAGCAGTGGCCCAGTGATGGGGGTCAAAGATCCAGTAGGCAGGGACTCAGGATGGACCTGAGTGGATAGGTAATTCTCTGGGACAGTCCCACAACTCCAGCAGAGGACCCGTGGTGGTGGCCAGAGATCAGGCAGGATGGGATTCTGTCCCTAAAATTCTTTATAACACTGCTTTCTCACCTGTAATGGAGCTTCCCACTCACAAAAAGGATTATAAGGTCTACTTCTATATTTATATAAGAACATATATAGATATATGTATATACATATATATATACATATATATGTGTATAGATTCATATGTATACTATACTTGCTTATGTACATACACACAAACACATACATATATTTACACACTTAAGTAATATTGGAAATTAATCATTGTATTAGCAATATATTCTTTCTTAATTAGTTGGAAAAGTTAATAGAAAAAAATGTTCAAACATTTATAACTATCTATTTTAAAGGCTCTGCATTGTTTAATGCAATCATAAATCCTGGAAATTTCCCTTGTTCTTGGTTTCTCAATAACCTCATAACGTCTCCCTCTTCCATGTTATCACTTTCCTTGCTCTCATTCTATGTCCTTGCCCCAACTTGACACTCCTGAACTCTCATGTTCTCCTCCTCCTCCCCTTCTCCAGTTGTCTCCAGAATTTACTCAGGATGTCTTTTTCATTTCTTCTTCTCAGGATGTCCATTTACATATCTCATTTGGTATGCCTTGTTTTCTTTCTTCTCTAGGGTCGCAGATTGTGTGCTGGTTATCCATTGCTCTATGTCTAATATTCACTTATGACTGAGCACATAGCAAGTTTGTCTTTCTGTGTCTGGGTTACCTCATTCAGGAAGTTTTCTTCTAGTTCCATCCATTTGCCTGCGAATTTCAAATTGTCATGTTTTTTTTTTTTTCTGATGACTAGTAATACATTGTGTAAATGTACCACTTATTTTTTATCCATTCTTCAGTTGGGGGAATATGGTTACTTAAATGTTCTGGCTATTACAAATAATGCTGTTATGAATATAGTTGAACTGATGTCCTTGTGTTATGAGTGTGTATCCTTTGGGTATATGGCTAAGATTGGAATTTTTGGGTGTTGAAGAGGTTCTAATCCCATTTTCATGAGAAACTCTAAATGATGCAAAAGAGCAAAAGATCCTTCATCAAGTAGCTGATGGAAACAGAAATATAGATGAATTCCTGGAGTCTAGTTGTAGAGAGGGAGGAATGATGACCAAAGGGGTCAAGACCATGTTAGAGAAACCAACCAAAATAGCTGACTTGAGCAAATGGGAGCTCACTGACTCCAGACTGACATCTGTGGAAGCTGCATATGACTGAACTAGGCCCCCTGAATGGGAGTGTGATTTGAGGGACTGAGGAAGTCTATGGGGGCTGCTGGCAGTGAGACCAGTAGTTATCCATAGTGAATTAATTGGCTTTATGGAGCTCATTCCCTATGTAGAGATAGTTTTTCAGCCTATATAAAGGGACTATTTGTTCCACAGTTCTGCAACACATGATGTGACAGATGTTGATGATCTCCTATGGGATTCCTAATACTCTTTGAGAAGTGTATAGGGTAGGGATGGGGCAAATGTGGGCTGAATGGAAGAACAGAAGGGAGAGGGAAATGGGATTGGTGTGTAAAATAATATTGTTTTTAATTTAAATATTTTTTTTAAATTGTGCATTTTTGCATTTTTATGACACTCTGTTGGGTTTTCCTCATTCCTGTTGAACCCTACCCTTGGCATGACTGAAATACTAAGGAATGAATAAAATACAGTGAGATATGTCCCCATCATCAGTTCTAGCCAATCAATTGACACAATAGTTTTGTTTGTTTGTTTCTTTGTTTGTTTGTTTTTTTCTTGGACAGATCTGAGTATGCTTCTTGTTTGTCCATGATCTACTTTTAAGTCTGCTTGTAAGACTGTATATCTTTATTGGCATCACCTAACCCAGGAAAAAGGAAACAATTCCTTGTTTTTGACACCTTGTATATTTGTAAGGGTATGGAAATTTCTGACAGCATTCCAAATAATATCTTCCATTTTTAAGTTACTATTTGTTTTCACATGACATTATATACTTTAAAAAGACACTTCAAAACTAAAAATAAATCATCAATGGGCTTACCTTCAAATTCAAAATTATTGTTGATAACATTAGCATAACACAAATCTGCAAACATTTAAAAGCTCCTACTTTCTTCCTGTCACTCTTTCTTCCTTTGTAGCCAGTGACATTTTATTAAATATTACATTTAGCTTCATATTTTAAAAAAAGCTATATTATTCTTTTTATGCACTTTGATCTACTGAGAGGAGTAAGTTTCAAAATTGCAACACTCCAAGGTCAAAGTAATCTAAAGAATATTTCATAAGGACATTTGACAACTCCAGGGAAATATACTGATTTATAGCTCTGAAGCTGTCTGTTTATTTTTTTCTTCAAACATTAATACTAATTCATTTTGACATTCTAGGAAAATTAATTTTTCAGGTAGTTCTTACACTTGATAAAAACGTAAGGGTATCAGGTGTAGTGGATGACTTTATGGCAGAGCAAACCATATCTCTTATTTGGCAAGTTCTTCAAATGCAAACAGTAACACATGAAAATACAATGTAATAGTTCCTTGTGAAGATAATATATAATATACATTTAATCTATTAGTAGAAAAAGTAAGATGCTAATTCCACAAATGAATAGTTGTTAATGGCTCAGTGAAATATCATCTGTTTAATGTTAATATTATTCACTCAATCTGACATCATGTGAAACCCAAGGCATAATGCTAGGAAGTTTGTCATTTAACAGAAAAGTTATTTAGTATTAGTCATTAAACTATTTAAATAAAGAGGAGATTAAAATTTTGACAGATGTATAAGTTAGGTTTATATCTTATTTTATGAATTATGGAAAGTTAACATCACTTAGAATATTTAACTTTAATATTTATTAAAAATTTTCATATTAAAAGATGATATTCTACAGATAGGCTTCTCAAAAGTAATAATTTGTTGATTATCCATGAGTAGGTTAGTTTTAATTTTATTCTATTTGATATTACCAGAGTTTCCTAATGTGTAGTAACTAATTTTCTGTGATCTCTGTTAAAATGAGGATTGATACAAATCATTCCTTTTTATTGCTAAATTTTATCACAAAAAAATCTATATTACCAAGATATTAAAAAGTGTATGCTGTCAACAATATGTTGTTTTCTGAACAGTGAGAAATTATTGGTTAAAATAAAATCTGGAGCAGAACTATGCAAACAATATAGCATATTAAGAAAGCTCAATATGAAGTACTTCTAGAGCAGAACCATAAAATATATCATATTGTATACTTACAGTTTTAACTTAATAGAGTAAAAGATGTGGCTAAACAATTTAAATACAAATAAAACATATAATAAATTGACAATCTTACCTTTCCTGCCTTTTTCCCTTCATATCTCTGCTAATTTGGGGTAAGATGGAAGCAAAACAAAACAAAAATAAAGATAAACATCAGCTCTAATATTATTATTATTGCATACAGATTTTATTTATTATAAAATTATGTCAATATTCCTAGTGCAATAGTAAGTAAACAATTTGCTATATTTTTAGTGATAGTTGGAGCAAGCAATTATAAATTTACTGTGACTTTTCATTTAACAACCTCAACAACTATATTAAACATTATAATTGGTTTTTAAAACTTCAATTACCCTATATAGGCATTAGCCAAAACAATACACTTTCCATTACATATCCTCAAATTTTCAATGACTAGGTGTTTAAATTATATATGAACACATTTCTTATTTAAAACAGGACAAAATAATTTCATTGAAAATTCTTGAATTACAAACCAACAAACAGAATATCTATATGACACTATTTCTAATTATTAAGTCAATAACTTTGGTGGTTCTCAAAAGGGACATCTTTAATCAATTTAGTTAAACTAAATGTTTAAAATTATCTTAACACATAGGATTCAAATCATTTAAGATGTTTTTCTTTGTAATGTCGCTCAGGTGGTATGTTATACAAACTATAAACATATGAATGATATGTCTATATAGTAATTATAATCTCTAAATTCTCCTTTTCTTTCCTTTTGTATTGGGTCTCTGCACACTGTACAACAATGCAAAAGTGCCTCAGAAAACATGTTAGAATGCATGCAAAAAAAAAAAAAAAAAAAAAACCCAAAGACATTTGGTTACAGTAAGTATAAATACAGAGAGGAATACATTTGATATTATGAAAGAGAAAAGATAGTCTGCATTTTTCATACAATAGCCTATTGCAAATTTCAGAGAAAGAATTTTATCTGTTGTATAAACACAATTTGGGCTTTTGAAGTTGGGATTAAGGTATGCATTCAGAGATAATATCCCATCTATTTACAAGCAAATAAATAATAACTTTTCATCATCATTAAATTTCATATAGTTTAAGATTTACATGATCATAATATATGTGCACTATCAACCATTCATTTCAGAGTGTTGAAAGTCAATGTGTCTGCAAAGGTACATACTGAGGATAATATCTGAAGCAACTGTCTAAGATATTACAATTGTATTTTTTTTACCTTTATTAATCAGTTTTTACTGATATACTATCTCTTCTAATGATGATATGTACTCAATATTTTAACTCTTTATAAGAAACATTCTACTCACAAAATCCTCACCCTTTTAATAATCTATAAAATCAGTAGTGAAAATACTATTCAGTATTCTTTAATGGAAATATTTGTATTATCTAAAAATTGCCATCAAATAATCAACATCAAAGCAACAAAATCATTATAAAAACATGTATGCTAAAAACATATAAAAAGAGAAGGCAATGGAGAAGATAGTCTGTTTGCTTATTGCCTAATTTCTATTTTATTCTTTATCCATACAGTTTTATATGTTCTTAATAGCTTAGTCATATGAATAAATTCTTTATCTTCCTACAAATAGATTAATGTTGTTCTCCCAACATGAAAATATTTAGATTAAAAGAGAATATTAAAAATTGCTGACAAAAAACATGTACCCAACATGTAACCCAACTTTTCATTTCAATATGTTTGTACAATCATTTTTACTGAACTGAAAATTGTCACTTTAAAAAGTAGAATTTATATAAATATTTCTATTGCTTCATTCATTACTTTACAAATTTAAAATATGTATAAATAAAATGTATTTATTATCTTTGGTAAAGTAAAGACATTTTGACATTTAAAACAAAATCAACTGAGCTTCAATTCTGGAAACATATATATATATATCCCTTCCATAGTAAAGAAATCCAGGACATGCACTATATGTAATGACTTTAGCAATGATGTCAAAGATTATATCAGTTATAGAATAACTACTAAAGCAATAATCACTGTCACTCTCACCAATCACCTTCATTTATTATATAACAGAGAGCCAAATAAAGAATTCATCTTGCTCACATGATAATTTTAATCACTGTGAGTGAATCAGTTTTCCTTATTTTATAGACAAGAAGGATGTGAATTTAAAAAGATTCATCAGTATTGATGGGTCAATATCTAGAAGGTTTTATAGTTCACATGTTAATGTGTAACCAGTATGGCTACAGGGATTGCTTTTGTTCTATACTTTTAAGTTTAGTACACAGTTGAGTACTTAGTGTATGAAAATGTCTAGGACAAAGGAGATCCAGCAAGTATATGTGAATAGATTAAATATGTCATGATTTAATTTTTTCCCACTTTCTTTCACTGTAATTTCTCCTGTTGCTTTAAATGTCCACTAACCAACTCCTTAACTTCATAATTTTCCAATTTTGTGGTATATTAATTAAGCATTTGATATATAATATATTAACTTGATTCTTTAATTTAGTATAATGATTTAATGTTTTGGAGAGGGTGCGTAACTGGCCTTTCCCTGTAATCATTATACTTAACAGTCATCATAGAACCTTTATCCTGTAACTGATGGAAGCAGATGCAGAGATCTACAGCCAAGTATCAGACCAAACACCAGGAGTCCAATCAAAGAGAGGGAGGGGGTATTATACAAGAAAGGTTGATCTATCTGCCCTCTCACATGCACCCTAACCACCCTCCCCTCCCATCCACCACTCCAATTCCATATGTAGGGGAATGCCATCCAGTTGGGGTCATGCAGATCTGACAGGTCATGTGAAGTAGGGATTAGGGCTTCTATCCTGTCTCTAGGTTAAGGCAGTTATCCCTCCATGGGGGATGTGTTCACAAGGTCCTTTTGTGCACCAGGGATACATCCTGGCTCCACTGTCTGAGGTCCCTTAGACTGGTTATTCCTTCTGGCTGAGACTCATATTAAGGGGGGCCTGAGTCAGTCTCATGCTGGCTTCCCAGCTATTAGTCTGGGGGGCCGTTAGCTCCTCCTTGTTCAGGTAAGCTGTCTCTATGCATTTGCGTTTCTGCAGCCTGGTCTTGTCCTCTCCATCTGCATCTGGGTTCTACTTCGACTCAGTACTTTTGTATGGGTGTTTGCTCCCCCCCCCCAAAAAAAAAGAAAGGCTGGTCAAGAACATGGTAGGGAAACCCACAGCAACAGCTGAACAGCTGACCTGAGCTCTTGTGGAGCTCAAGGTCTCTAGACCAAAGGCTCAGGAACCTCCATGGGACTGCCCTCTGCAAGAGGGCAATAGTTGTGTATCCTGGTTTGGTTGTGAAACCCCTGGCAGTAGGTCAAGGATCCAACCCTGGTGTATGGCCTGGCTTTTTGGAGCCTTGCCTCGTGGTGGAATGCCTTGCTCAGCTTCGATGCAGAGGGAGGGACTGAATATGCCAGTCTTTATTAAATCCAAATGGGTGTCATTGCCCTTTATGAGGAGCAGATGGGTGTCTGAATTGGGGGAAGATGTTGACGAGCAAGAGGAGTAGAGGAAGCAGAACTGAGTTTGGTATGTAAAATGAGTAAATACTGTGAAAAAATACAATTCCAATCATAATTGTATTTTAGTAAACATATTTACTTCCATGTCTAATAATATTCTATTGTAAAACTTCATTGTTTTCCAATAAACATTTGTTCATTGAATCAGATTTATTTCATCTGTGCATGTGGTTGTTAAGAATAATACAATTATTTAATCATATATACATAAAGGTTCCTGTTTGTACAAATGGGTGATGTTTTGGATGGGAAATGTCCCTTATGTACACAGGTATTTGAATACTTGGTTCTCTGGTGGTAGCAAAGGTGGTGGAGGTGATTATAGTCTTGTTAAATGAAGTATGTCACTGGGAATAGGCTTTGAGAGTTCATAACCTGTTGAGCCTGCTTCCTCCTTACTCGTTCTCCTTCATTTTTGCAGTTGAATATGTGATTCCATAGCTTTCTCTCACTGCTGCCAGACATATTATTATCATTCTACCACACAATGATACTCTTCAATTCCTGAACTCATAAATCAAAATAAATTATTTCTTCTGTAAGTTATTTTAGCTACTGTTTTATTATAACATAAACTTAATAAATGCAAATATATAGAATTTGAAGTACAAATGGTAATCTATATAATAATTCTATATCGACTTTGAGGAATTTCCTGGTTGGTTACACAACAGTTTCTGTAATTTACATTGCTGCCAATAGTGTATGAAGTTTAAATATTCTCCACTATCTTAGAATTTAGTTTTAAATTATTTCTACCAAAATATTTAAATTCATGCACTTATATTAAAATTGGCTTTAAAGTTTATGTCTGGTGACTATACTTTGACATTGATTTCATGAATATATGATATACACACACATGCATTGCAGTACCAATTGGACTGAGGAGAGTAACAAAACAAGTAAGTAAATAATTAAAGACATGAAGTTAGTAGGGGGGCATGTTAGGAGCCCATTAAAGGAGTAGAAGGGCAATATTCAGTAGACATGAACAAATTCATTGTATGTATTAATAAATTCTCAAAGAATAAAAGCAAATTGTTATTTATTAAAATCTAAAGTGCTATATTTCACAGTAATCAGGTCCCAGACAGTAACATCTAGAGAGGCCAAACAATGATTTGTCCAAGTTGAGGTCCATGATGTAAGAAGGAGCCCATGCTCTCCACTAGCAGGATGGCAGATGTCCAGGACCTGGAGGCCTGGTAGCCAGAGACTCAGGATAGAATCAAACACAACTGGACTAAAATGTCAATGAAATGATTTCTAATAACATTCTGCTATAATCATACAGATATCAACACATTTGTCATCAGAGAGGCTGCACCCACCACCTGGTAGAAGGATATGAAGAGACCCATAGTCAAATATTAGGTAGAGTTAAGGAACTCTCCAAAAGAAAGTGAGAAAGGACTTAGGAGTCAAGGATATCAGGAGAAAAATAGCTAACCAATTTACTAAGCAGGGCTGATAGGGGCCCAGAGAGACTAAAATGACAACCATAGAGTAACTATGGGTCTACACTAGGTCTTCTGCACATATGGTACAGGTGAATAGATTGACCTTCTTGTGAGACACTTAACAATGGGAATAGGGGTCTTTCACTTGCACATGCTTTCAGGAACATTTTCCTCATGTTGGCTTGCCTCATTCATCATTGATATGAAGGTATGTGTCTAGTCTCATTATGACTTGGTATGTCATGCTTGGTTCCTTTCCAAGGAGGCCTGTTCTTCTCTGAAGGGGAAACTTAGGAGGAGTGATTCTGAGAATGGGGGAAAGGGGAGGGAAACTGAAGTTGGGATGCAAACTATAAGACAAAGAGGGAATGAGCAATCATGCAGTAATAACACAGCCATTGCTTGACAGAGGGAAAGAACTGAGAAATCTGGATTAAATATATGTCACATGATTTTTTTGATTATCCATTGTTAAATTGGAGCTATTTATAAAGTATAGAGTAAAATTAAATAAAAAACATTTACAAGATAGATATACTCTAAAGAAGCTGTAAGAGAATAAAACTTTCTTAATATGGCCTATGAAAAATTTTTATGTATAATAACTAATTATCAGCTTTTCATGGATGATTTAGAATACACCTTTGTATCACATAATACTTTTGGTTTATTTAAAATTCAAATCCTACCTTACATGTCTCATTTTATGAAAACAACAAACATAATATGACAGATATGTCTGCATTTGTGAAAATACTGAATGTCAGATGAAACATTTCTTTCATTTTTACTTGTTTACATAAGTATGTTTTCAATTTGTTTGTTGACAAGATGTGTGTAATTGTCTCTGATATTACAGATCATCTTAACATATACTTGTTAAATGGGAAGATCTGGCTGAGGGTGTTGCATTCTCTCTATTAAAGTTTGTAGATGTTTGCAAAAGTGAACATAGAAGAAATGTAATGATTATGAAAATGAGCATAAGAATACAAGTGATCTTTCTTATTTTATAGAAAAAATATTTTATGCTTAGTTTGTGGATTTCCAGCTTTTACATTAGATGAAACTATGATAAACTATTACTATAACAACAAATTTAAATGACAAGTATCAAGTCTTAGGAAAAAAGATATTTGAAAACACTACTAATAGCTCATAAGTAGCATAGGTCACAAGTAAAAGCTAAAAGCTAATGCAATTTCATTTAAGACCAGTTAAAGTATAGTATTGCAATATTGATTTTAAACTAGATTATTTCTTGTGTGGAAACACATTATCTTCAGGGATATTTCACAGATTTCCTGAGTACGTTGTGTTTAATACAATATATAACTTGGATATAGATATATGTTACTTTATTTAAAAAATATATTTGTCAATATAGAATTTGAATTGATTATATTGCTAGACAAAAGCCTTGTTTTTTCTGGTGGAAATATAAAATAATATCAGGAACTAGGAAGTTGTCCCGTGTATAAAGAAAAGAAATGGATCAACAGTGTCTCCCACCTTCATGTAAAAACTTCAGCAAATCCCAGGTAGTTGTTCACTGGTTCATTTACTAGGCTAGTTAGGGAGTAATTGCAAAGATAAATAGTTATTTTTGCTGCATAAGAAACTAGATTCTATAAAGGAGGATAGAGATCACAACATAGATAATGTAATAATTGTAGTTTCCAAACAACATACCATCTCTTTCTTCACTAAGAAGCATGATTTTCTCATAGAATAATTTGAACATATTTAATTGCATTGTAAGAAGTGATATAATATGAATGTTAATTAAAAGTAAAACATCATAGTTACCAAAGTTTGACAAAGCAGTACATATGATCCTGACAGAATTTTCTGAGAAACATAGTTGAGCACACTTCTTGAGTGATCTATGAAGTCTTGAATTGTCAAAGGCTTGCATTAAAACTGAATGAGATAGGGTTTGAGCTTCATTTTAAAAGTTATTTCATTCCCCTAGAGGTGTATATACCTCAGGCGTCTTCTCTGTATTTAGCACTTAAAGTATCTAAAGTATTTTAAGCTTGTTCATTTTTTATACATCTATGTGAAGCTGTCTTGGACATTTCCTTTTTTAAAGAATGACTTAGTTGCAATAGCTATTTTCATCAGAAAATGGTTCCAGTTATTTGTCTGACTGGTTTATTCAAAGAAAATCTCTGTGTTAAGGAGACTTTTATTTTTATTATTAGTTAATGATTATTAATTATTTTGAATGACTGATGCAATTATAATTTAGAGAGTGTATAATTATAAAATTGTATCAAGCAACAACTGCTAATTGAACATCTACTCTGTGACAGAGTAGCTAAAATCTTATTCTCACAGTGAAAATTGGTTGGTTAGCTTACAACAAGGATATCTGTTCAATTATGTTCGTGAAAACATTATTTATAATAGCCAGAATATGGAAGCAACCTAAATGCACTGAACTGAAGAATGGATGGAGAAAATGTGGTACATTGACACAATGGAATACTGCTCAGCAGAAAAAAAATAAACAAAAACAATAAAAAAACCAAAACAAAAAATACAATGGAATCTTGAAATTTATAGACAAATGGATGGAACTAGAAGAAGAATCCATTCTGAGTGAGGTAACCCAATCACAAAAATACAAACACGGCATGTACTCACTCACATATGGTTTTTTAGACATAGTTCAAAGGATTGCCAATGTAAATCTTTGCCAGAAAAGCTAGGAAACAAGGAGGTACCCTGGAGAAGGGAAAAGGCACAAGATCTGCCAAGCAAATTGGCAGCATGGGGAAAGGGGAGAGGGAGTTAGGAGGAAGAAGAGGGAAGAGGTAACCATGAGGGAGCAGGAAGATTGAGTCAGGAAAGAATAGAGAGTGAGAAAAGAGAATCTGTCATGGAAAGTGCCATTATAGGCTTTAAGAGAAATCTGGTACTAGGGAAATGTCCAGAGATATACAAGGATGACCTCAACTAATAATCTAAGCAAGAGTAGAAAGGCTACCTTAAATGCTCTTCCCCAATAATGAGATTCATAACTACTTTATGTGTCATCCTGGAGCCTCCATCTAGTAACTTATGGAAGTAAAAGCAGATACACACAGATAATCACTGGGCTGAACTCCTGAAATTCAGTAGTAGACAGGGAGGAGGGATGAGCAACAGGGTCAAGACCAGGCTGGAGAAACCCAAAGAAACTGCTGATCTGAACAAGTGGGAGCTCATGCAGCCCAGTCTGACAGCTGGGAAACCAGCCCAGACTCCCTGAATGTTGGTGTTAGTTAGCTAGACTGGGAAGTCTTTGCAGCCTCTGGAAATGGATCAGTATTTATCACTAGTAGAGAATGGACTTTAGGAGCCCAATCCATATAGAGTGATATTTCCCCAGGCTAGACACATGGCAGGGAGTAGGGGGCTAAGCTCTGCTCCAAATGATATGACAAACTTTGAAGACACCCCATGGAAATCTGCTCCCTTGAGAGCAGAAAGGGGATGGGATGGGTGTTGATTGGGGAAGCAGTGGAGGACAGGATTGTGTGGGAACTGGGACTGACATGTAAAATAAGCTTGTTTCAAATTTAAATTAAAAAAATATCAAAAAGAAAGCAACAACAATAACAAAACAATTCCACTGTTATTAGTTCTGTGACTTTGTTGGCTGGGTAAATTACTTAACCACTTTGTGACTGAGCCTGTTCATTTGTAAAACACTTATAGTAATACAAATAGTAATACTAATACTAATAACATGACAAGTGGTCGTGATATCCAATTAAGTTTATACAGAGTATGGTAGTAGGGAATCAGAAATGATGGCTGCTATTAGTGTTGTCATTATTTTATCAGCACAGCACTGCTTGCAACTATAAATTATATGAAATAAGGAAATGGTAGTTTCATATACTTATTACTGTGTCCACTGAGTTCTGTTTATGAATGATTGTGACATGACCTTGCTAGAGGAGGTATGTCACTGTGGATGCTTTTTAAGTTTTCAAAAATAAATGCCAGACCCCATCTCTTTCTGTCTGCAACTTAAAGATATGTGAGCTTTCAGCTACTTCTGCACTGCCTTTCCTGCCTGCTTGCAGTTAACATTCTGCCTTGATGGTCATGTATTTACACTCTGGAACTGTAAGTCAATCCCCAATTAAATGTGTTCTTTTATATGTTTCCTTGGTAATGTTGTGTTGTCATAGCAATAGAAAAACAACTAACACAGAATTGTCATACTAATTGACACAATCATCTACTAAGTGTGAATAATTGTTAACATATGAATGCATCAGGAGTGGTATAGAGGGATGTATGAGTGAAAATCATTTTGCTTTGAAGATCCACTCAAAAGAACAGATTACAGAAATATATATAGTGCCAATAGAATCTCCGTTAGAATATAGTGTACATTTTTAATAAGATATTTTATTTAGCTAGTGATCATTAACCAGAAATAATAATGTAATATTATTAAAAAAGCAAACAATTTCTTAAATGTTTAGAGAAACACAATTTAATGCATGGCCTGTAATGTTAAAGCAGTGGTGCCTCAGAGCTTTCTATATTAGGCTCATGATCTACAACCTTGGTCCAGATGACTAAATCGTTATCATAGTCATCCTAATTATGACTCATGTTAAGTGATTATTAGATCTATTGTTAGAAGGAGGTTTTGTCAGCACTAACCTACAATGCAAAGATTATATATATATATATATATATATATATATATATGTATATATATGTATATATATATATATATATATATGTCTAGTATCACAGTTGATTCATGGATTCAAATTACTATTAAATAATTATAGAAGTTACAATTCCTACCCTTTATTCATATTCATCATTTGAAAACTAACTAGTCATTATGATCAGAGTATAGCAGAAACCAAAATATTTTATATTCAACACTATGCAGTGATATCAGTAATATTTAAATTAACTACACCTACAAAGTTCAAAATAATACAGAATATCACTAGAAATTTTCTAACAATGTCTGGTTGAATTTACATGAATGTCACACAATATTGGACACAAATTTTTTTCCTTTAATTTTGCTTCTGGAACAATTGTATTTATTTTTCTTTAATTCGAGGAGAGGTTTAAAATTAATTCAATTATGTTCTGGTAGATCAATGCCGAAATATTCATACTAATGTCAATTCTATGTATATTCAATCAACTGTGAGGGTGTAGGTATAAATTAGCTGTGAATAACCCTGAATGCTCTTGTAGAGGATCAGAATTCAACCCTTAGCACCCACATGGCAACTCAGAACCATATATAACTCCATTTCCAGGGAATCCAGTACCCTTGTATGACCTCCATGTGTACTACAGAAGTACACTGAAAAGAAAATACATGCAGACAAAATAATCATTTGCATAAAAATAAATAAATAAAATTAAATATATACTTATAATCAAAACTCATACTGCATTAATAACTTGAGCAAATTCTACACTTTCAAGGAGAATATGAAAATAAATAATTAGTATTGTATTAAAAATGGAAAGACTACACATATAGTATGATCAGGTAGAACTCAAAGCTATTCATTCCTTATTACTCTTACTCAATACAGTACTAGACATAAGGCAAAAAATTAAAGAAAAAGCATTTGAAATTAAGAAATTAAACAACCTTTATTCATATGCCATGTGAGAGTGTAACTGAAATTCAAGGTAAAATAAAAGGCCTTCCATAAAACGTGTGTTGTGCAGTAGTATCAAAAAGAATATCAGCACACATGAGGCAATTATATTCCCTAAAAAGAAAAATGAACATGTGATTTTAAATATGAGGGATTCTATCTTTTTTTGGTTCCACCAATAATGACGAATCAAGTATTTGCCCTTTAAACTTTTACATTTGCATATCAAAAATACAATTAAAAAGACTGTTCAGTTAGACATCTAACATATGATAGGTGCCTAGAATGTATAAAGGAAAAAAAATCAAGAAAACAAACTTTGTATGTGGAAGATATTTCTAACCTTAGCCACCTGGGTAAACTGATTATAACTATTTTAAAATTCCACTTTACCACAGTCAGAATATTAACAACAACATATGCTGGCAAGCATGTTATTAGAAGAAACCTTGTCCATTATGTATGGAAAATTAAACTACTGCAGCCATTGATGGAAGATTCTCAGAAAGTTAGAAATAGAATTATCACACAACTCAGCTATACCACATATAGACTTAATGATCTCTCTATCCTACTATAGAAATACTTGATCTTTCATGTTCATACACAGTATCTAGGAAATGAATTCATTTTGGATTTCCTTAACTTATGAGTAAATAATAAAAATGTGATACATACACACAAAAGAAATCCATTTACTCAAAAGTAAAAATGAAGTTGAACTGAAAGTAGACAATTTATTCTCACAGGAATAAATTATACACTATGAGATAACACCCTCCCAAAGTCAAACACAACTTTTTTCCACATATGAGATTCATAGACTTGAATTAGACATGCTTAACTTTGGAATGTTTATAGAGACATGAATGGGAGAATGTGACCTTGGAAAAGTGAGATTAAGGGTTAGGAGGAATGTAATAAAAAGTTAGGAAAGGAATAGTGGAGATAGAATGATGTCAGGACAGATGGAATGGATTGCATGAAGGATCATTTTTGATGATTGAAGAAGCCACATAAAAAACTATTACTCTGTAAGCTAATTGAAAAAGACCTAATTTATAAAATAATTTATATAGAACTACCATGCAAAATGAGTATGTCAATTTGCCTACTAAACATTAGTTTATACACATAGACTAATGCTGCCCTCAGCCCTAATAAAACAAGGGACTCTCTACAGTGAGGTATGAATAATTCAGAGATTAATAGCTGGCCAATTTGCTAAAATATATGACTTTTCATTGTTCATTCTTAAAGACAATACATACCACCCCTCCAGGGCTCTGGTAAAACATTCAAAGAGGTAGCAAAATGAATGTAATTGTGTAACTCACTTGCAATAAATCTTACCTTCTAATTGACAAAATGGTAATTCATGTGTTTATCTGTATGATTTCTGTTTGACATAATGGATAATGTTATGTCACCTAGTCTGTATAATAATATGGACAAATAGCAATAGTATATGAATATTATCATAGACAAATGGATGTATTTGTAAAATATTCCATACTCATAAATACAAGACACATATGCATGCAAAATGAAATGATTGAATTTAATTTACATTTTATAACCCACAAGGAATACTAGTATCTAAACTTTCAAGTGGATTAAACTTTTAGTTAGTTGATTAATTTACTTTTCACATATCTTCTTATGTATTTTAGTAGTAAAGTGCTTAAATATCATTCAAGCATGTGCATATGCACACAAACTTGATAGTTGCAATAGCATATTATGCTTCTCAGAAACCACAGTTTGGCTAACTTATTTATTTTCTTTCAGAGGTACAGTAAAAATGGCACATTTCCCAGCCTGTGGTGACAGGTTAAATAAAATGTTGGGATATACATGCTTTGTTAATGACAGAAGTAAATGTATGAAAATCTGTCTCTAGACCATATTATCACAGGTCAATGCCACCAACTGGTAATTTCATCACTTGTTTCAAATATGTAAGCCATTGTCCATTGGGGGTTTTTGGCCCAAAATCTACTGACTTGTTTTTACCAATGGTTGTCATAATTTATTTAGAAAGTATGGCCCCTTTCCATAATATATAAATAAATATGAGTATAGAAACCAATGGAATCAGCAAAATCCAAACTAAAATTTAACACTGAACGATGTGGAGTTTTTGATGAGGCAAAAGATATTATTTGTATCAACAGAGAAGGTATTGATGATCTCCTAAAGACTATTTATGCCTCCTTTTAAAATGTACTTTTCTTGCATTGAGAATTTGACTACAGTCATAATTTAAAGGACTTCTTCATGCACAGTAGCAATTAATTTTATCGAGAAACATGGATCAAGCATTATGCTAATAAAATCTTACTATCAATCATTTTAAATTCTCCAATTACTATTTGTGTTTGTACATATTACTATTCTGAGTGCATTGAAACATTACAATCCATGTTACTAAATAGCATAAAAGGCTAATTAGCATGCTCATGATTTCAAAGCAAAAGGACACTGTTTCTAAAGAAAACCCATGTGATTTCAAAGTCTTTTATAATGATAACACTAAAGTAACTTTAAAGATTTTGCTCCTTATGATTCTAATAGTAATTTATTTAACTGTAAAAAAGAACTTCAGGTAAAAATATTTTCTACTGTAGTGATATATTTACTTTGTCTCCTTCTGTGGCACTGACCATGCCCATTGGGCAGAAGTGAAATGTAGAAGGAGGTCTGAAAAAGAGCTGGGGAAAGCTCTCGTGCTGGCAGGACTCGGACAGGAGAGCATCCGGTGGAACTTGCTGGTGTTCATCTGTCTAGGTTGTAAGTTATTTCCCCCTGAATAAACATCTATTCAGCCTATTTGTTCATCTTGAGCCTTATTTAACTGCAATATCTGGTGTCAGAAGCGGGATCAGGATTTTCACGGGACCTGGGTTTCACCCAGGCTTCCTCTCCCCTTCCCCACCAACCCCAATGGGCAGGGTCCCTTGCCTAACCAGGTGGACTCACTACAGCTTTGGGCCCTACAACTCCTTTGCCTCCACAGCTGGCCTGAGAAGGCACTCACTAATTCTTATTTTTTGCCCATTTCTGCACTTTGCACTCGCACAGAGCAGCTTGGCGCCTGTGAATGGAAAAATTTAGCCTAATTTTCCCTAGACTCTGTCCCCTAGCAGTGAGTAGATAAAAGGCCATTCTTGACTGTTTAGGACAGGGCGGTTTAGGGACAGCACCTGTGAGTGAATCTGAACAGGAAATGAACTGTGCCACACTACTCAGAAGCCCTAGCTAAAGCACACTTCCTGGGCAAAGCGCAGACTTGAATAGTTCAAATTGACTGGTCCACACTGGATGCTATGAGATGATTGGTTTGTGATGCACAGGCTTTGTTGTAACCCTATAAAAGCTGTCTGAACCCTGTACCAAGGGTTCCCAGTCCTCTACCCCACATGGAGTATGCCTGTGGACCCCAGTTCACTGGAATATAAAAGACCTCATGCTTTTGCATCAAGACCACTTCTCATGAGTGATTTTGGGGGACCGTCTTTCCTGAGTTTGGGCGTGAGGGTCCATGCAATCCGTGGGTTTTTCATTTGGTGTATTGGCCAGGAATGGCCAGGAAACTGTGACCACCCATCTCAACCAAGAACCCGGACTTGGAGGTACGGGGATCCCCTCTGATGTGTGTCCTTGTATGTATTGTATGTTGTCCAGCATCTCTGTTCTGAATCTGTTTTCTGCCTGTTTGCTGGAGACACGGGCTGATGGGGAAGGCCAGTTGTAAGCTTCTGCCTGTTGGCCGATAAGGCCAGATTCTGTTGTTAAAGTAAAAACTTCTCACACGGCCTGCCCACGTGTGTCTGAATCTGTTCACTACCTCTGGTGGGGAGGCTTCTGGTTTCAGGCTCTGGCTGGTAAGCAGGCCCGAGTTTTATATTGTGCTGCCCGCCGGCGCCATGGGATGTTTGCTACCTCCAGTAGCATCAAAGCTCCAGGACAGCAGAATTACACCTAAGGTAATTGTAACATCCTTTGCAATTTAAGCTTATATAATATCTGAGATCAATTGTACCATACCTATGGCAGATAATTTTACAATGCAGGACTTTAGAAATTATTTTACTTCACGTATAGAAGGAATTATAGCAGAAGAAAATTATGACTGGACCAATATGTACTTTTATTTTGTAATAGCAATGGATTTCATCATCATTCACATGATATTCTTAAAGAAATGGTTTGAGATTACAACAAACAATAAGGAACTTGTACAAACCATAGGAGACTTAGTAACAAGGATTCGAAACATTGAAAATGATAGAATTCAAAACATAGAATGCTTAGAAAAAAAGGTTCAGAATACTGAAGATGGCATTGGAGAGCTGACAGGTAGAATACAAAACGTGGAACATAAAAAATGACCAAGTAGAAAACAGAATTTTTTCCATGTCTGATATCTCAATAACCAGAACAGAAACAATGCAATGCATTAACACGCTAGCAGAAACAGCTTGTCAGTAGTCGGAGGAAGCTGCTAATAAAAACTGGAACATCAGATAGAAAGACTAGATGATAGAATCTCTTCCATGTCTGAGGATAATGGCAAGGTAGCAGATAGAACATTGTTTTTGGAAGGCAGTTTACATGCCATTCAGATAATATCTAAGGATGAGAATATTAATATTAAAAACATGGAATAATTTGTAGTTGGAGAAAGTAAGAACTGACTGATGCAATGGAGGCTCTAGAAAGTTATTTGATTCAAGAAGTACAGACACTCAAAGAAACAATGGTGAATAGATTTCAGACTTTAGAAGACCTTCAGTCTGATACATCAGAAGAAGAACTACAGGTAACAGGACATGAAAAAGATTTAAAATTTTCCACACCATTTAGGGTCAGGGAGGCTTTCCCTGTATCTAATAATGAAAAACCAGCAACAAAAATACACCCAAAAGTTGTCATTGCATATCAGTGGGAACTAATACATATGAAAGATTTAAAAGGTATAAAGGAAGCAGTAGTCTCTTATGGCATGCACTCACCATATGTGAAGCAATTTGTAGAATCATGGACAAGGAATAACAAGGTAACCCCTAAGGATTAGGATCAATTAATATCAGCTGTCCTTGAAAACTCATCTCAATTAGAATGGAGGGCTTTATGGAGAGAGGAAGCAAAAGCTCTTGAACTTCAGGGCTTAAAGAAAGTTTACAAAGCTTCCCAAGATAAAATTCTTGGTGATGGTCTTTATGCTGACCCAGAAACTCAAGCTGCCTATGATGAACATATCTTGTCTCTATGCAGTACAGCAGCTCTGAATGCTAGTGATAAGGTTCATGAATTAGGAGAGAGGACAGAATCCTATACCAAAATAAGGCAAAGACCTAGCGAAAGTTTTAGTGTGTTGTGATTCTAGAAAGATAATCTAGGGCAGTACAATTAGAGGTAGCAGACATAGATTCTAGGCGAATACTCATAGAATATTTAGCTTATGAGAATGTGAATCCTCAATGCAAACAGGTGCTTTGGCCTTTAAAAATGCGATCAGCACCCTTGGATGAATGGGTCCTATATACAGCCAACATTGAGTATAATGACAATAAGACTGAGGCATGGGTAGGAGAAGCCATATCTAATGGTCTGAGAAGACATCAAGATAACAGAGTTCTTAACTATGGTGACTTAGAAGCTTGGGTAGGAGAAGCCATCTCCAAAGGTTTGAAGATATATCAACATGTCAGATGTTATAACTGTGGTAAGATAGGACATCTAAAAAGAAATTGTAGGCAAAGATTCCCTAGAAATCCGACTCCCAGGAATGAATCAACAGAAGGCCTGGATTATGTAGAAGTTGTGGCAAAGGCAGACACTGGACAAATGAGTGTAGATCGACCAGAGACAAGCAAGGAAACCCTTTACCATAGGGAAACTCCTTAGGAGGCCCCTTGAAGCCCCCCATGTCACAGGTGGTCTGAACATTTCCAGTCAAAATGGAAGACAATCTCCCACAGGACAATTAGAAAATTATGTGCCTATTATAAAAACTCATACTGCTCTGGATGACAAACTAGAGACAGAAGTTGAATCAAACATGACAGAAAAAATAAAAAAAAAACATATATTTGGCAAACCACTATAAATAGTCATAGGCCTAGATTGATAGTTAAGATGAATAATAGACTGTTTGATGGTTTACTGGACACAGAGGCAGAAGTAACTATCATATATAATACATCTTGACCTCGAAGATGGACCCTGCATGAGGTAAATATTCAATGCTTAGGGATTGGAACCCTGTCTCAGGTAAAACAGAGCACGAGATGGATTGAATGTATAGGACCAGAAGGACAGAGAGGAAGGTTGAGACCATATGTGGCTGATGTAGTGATAAATTTATGTGGTCGTGATCTATTACAGCAATGAAATACACAGATTAACATTCCTCCAGTATTAGGTAGGAACCATAAACGACCTCATGATTGTGGAAAAAAATATTATAAAGTACTATACAAGACAGATACCAAATATCCAGGCTGTACAAAAACAGAATACAAGTGCTGAGCAAACAGAAGAACCATAAGCCCTACCTTTAAAATGGCTAACAGAGGAACCTGTCTGGGTAGGACAATGGCCTATGACCTCTGAGAAATTAGAAGCTTTAGAAAACCTGGTTCAGGAACAGCTAAATGCTGGACATATCAAGGAATCAACCAGCCCTTGGAATTCTCCTGTATTTGTGATAAAAAAGAAATCTGGTAAATGGAGAATGCTAACAGATCTGAGAGCCATCAATAAAGTTATCCAGCCAATGGGCTCTCTACAGCCTGGAATGCCCTTGCCTTCTTTGATACCCAAAGAATGGCCTATTATAGTTATTGATTTAAAGGATTGCTTCTTCACTGTACCTTTACAAGAACAAGATAAAGAGAAATTGGCCTTCATGGTACCTAATTACAATAATTCTCAACCAGTGAAGAGATATCAATAGAAGGTTTTGCCACAGGGAATGCTAAATAGCCCCACCCTGTGCCAATATTTTGCACAAAAACCGCTAGAAATAATTCGTAAACAGTTTCTACAATCCATAATCTATCATTACATGGATGATATATTGTTAGCTGACTCTAAAGGAGAAATATTAGACAAAATGTTTGAGAAAGTAAAGGAAGTTTTACCTCTCTGGGGATTACAAATTGCACCTGAAAAAATACAAAAAGGAGAGTCTATCAACTACTTTGGATATAAAATAGGTCTAAAGAAAATTAGACCACAAAAAGTACAGATCATAAGAGATTGCTACCAGACTCTTAATAATCTTCAAAAATTACTAGGAGAGATTTCTCAACTGCAAACCATTATTGGAGTAGAAGGGCATGATTTGAAAAACCTGAAAATGTCCCTAAAAGGAGATAAGGACTTGAATAGTCCACGAATACTATCAGCTGAAGCTGAAAAGGAATTAGAATGGGTAGAAAAGAGGATACTAGAAGCACATGTGGACCGTGTGGATCCAAACCTAGACTATATTCTGGTTATATTATCATATAGAGAATATCCTTCAGGAATTTTGATGCAGAGAGTAGATATCATATTAGAATGGATATCCCTACCTCATAAGCAGAATAAAAAACTAAAAACATTTATAGAAAAGATCTCTGACTTGATTATAAAAGGTAAATTAAGACTTCGTCAGCTAACAGGAACGGACCCAGCAGAAATCATAGTACCTTTAAATAATGAGGAAATTATCTCCTTATGGAAAGATAATGAATATTGACAGAAAGCATGCAGTGATTTTTTGGGAATAATGAGCCAACAATTATCCCAAAACTGAGAGAATGAAATTCATAAAGAAAACGATTGGGATTCTACCAAGCATTGTAAGAAAAACACCTGTTTCTGGAGTGCCTACATTCTACACTGATGCAAACAAATCAGGTAAGGCAGGATATAAATCAGGAAATTTAGCAAAGTGGTTCAAAGCCCATAGAATTCTGTATAAAAG
Source organism: Phodopus roborovskii (assembly GCF_943737965.1). Lineage (NCBI taxonomy): Eukaryota > Metazoa > Chordata > Mammalia > Rodentia > Cricetidae > Phodopus > Phodopus roborovskii. The sequence continues at coordinate 414,420 of NW_026125985.1, read as the reverse complement.
GCAGAATTGTATGACATTCTCATGGTACTTTTGGATTTTACAGAACCCCTCAATATAGTTACTGACTCTCAATATGCAGAGAGAGTAGTCTTACACATTGAGACTGCAGATCTTATTCCTGACAATACAGAAGTAACTTCATTGTTCATACAATTACAAGATACTATCAGAAAGAGGAATCATCATTTATATATAACACACATCAGATCCCATATGGATCTGCCAGGTCCTCTAGCATAAGGCAATGATGAAATTGATTGTTTATTGATGGAAGTGTGCTAGAAGCCTCAGAGTTTCATAAGAAACACCACATGAAAAGCAAATGTTTAAAAAAGGATTTTTCTATCACTTGGCAACAAGCCAAGGAAATAGTAAGGAAATGTTCTACTTGCTCATTCTATAACCAAACTCCTTTACCATCAGGCAGTAACCCTAAAGGTATAAATAGGAATGAAATATGGGAAATGTGTTTCATTTTGCAGAATTTGGAAAATTAAAATATGTAAATCACACTATAGATACATTTTCGGGGTTTCAATGGCCCACTGCTCTGAGATCTGAAAAATCTGATTCTGTTATCACACACCTAGCAGAGGTAATGGCCATTATGGGCATACCTGCACAAATAAAAACTGACAATTCTCCAGCATAGGTCTCCAGCAAATTGAAACAGTTTTTTGAGTATTTTAACATAAAACACATAACTGGTATCCCATACAATCCTACAGGACAAGCAATGGTTGAGAGATCAAATTATACTTTAAAAAATTGTTCCATAAACAGGCAGGAGGAACGAAGACACCCAAATACAGATTACATAGTGCTTTATTAACATTAACCTTTTTTAATGCTGGTGAAAAAGGAAAAACAGCTGCAGAAAGACACTTAACAATAGAAAAAAATTCTGAATTAAATCAGCCAGTGTATTTCAAGGATGTATTGGCTTCAGAATGGAAAGCAGGATATGTGTTAGGTTGGGGTAGGGGTTCTGCATTGTAATACAGGAGAAGAAAACTATGGATACCATCTAAGTAAATCAAGATCCCAGTTTAACAAGAGAAACATCTTAATGAAGAGAAATGAAAAGTAATCCAACAAATTAGTTCCCAGGAGAAGTGTGGAGACCTCTCAAAGGTAGGGGAAGTGTTCTGTTGTTCTTACAGAGAAAACCTGTCTTCAAACATCCAAAAGACACTGAACATGTAGTTACATACAGAAGAGAAGACAGCAATCCAGAAACAATCACTTAATGAAGAGAATCTGATTTATGGTAAAAATATTTAATTCTAGTAAACTATTTCTATACAGAAATATATTTCTCTCTACTATCTAGTATTCCTGATGTCCCAATTCATGTAAAACCAATGCTGGCTTTGGAGTTGGATTTGGCTTTCCATCTCTAAATTCAAGCATGTTGTTAAGATTAAATTCATGGTTTCTGCCTTAAATCAAGAAGCCAATTGGTGTAAGGCAGAAGAAAACAAAATCTGGGAACTCATTTCTTATTTGTAATTTTTTCTCTGAAATCCTAATTTTCTCACATACATTTTAATGCTCATTGTTGCCTTTCCCTAATGCATACCTTAAAACTGGAAATTTTTACTTTAATATTGATGTTTAAGTTTTCCACAAGGGATAATAACAATTCCTAACAGCAGTCTTTGAACTCTCCGGAAAGAAGAAGGAGCCCCACGTCATCGTTTCTACTTGACTCAACCTGATGCATATGGACTACAAACATCACACAAAAACTGGTTTGAGACTGTTTTGCTCGAGACAACTCATGACTAGCTAGCTGTAATGGTCCACCTTCTTATTACACTCAGGCCAGAGTTTCAAATAGAACTATAGTCAAGCATTTTCTGCCACACAGTGACTAGCTACATATGTCACAGCCAGTTCTGTTGTAAAATTTGGTTGCTAAAAATATTCTTCCTACAGGACCCCATAGAGCAATCATCATTTCAGCAGGAAGTAACCTTAAGATAATGACACCCCCTTTCCTACCCTTGGAATTTTGGGATAATAGTCATCTTCTTTGGGTTGGTATTAGTTATTTAGGTTTGGGTATGGAAGGTGATGCTTATACTCGGGTTTATCTTTTAGACAGGAATATGGTATGGTTGGGAAAGGTATGGTTTAGATGGGATATAGGTAGATTAGCCCATTTTCTTGTGAATTTGAGTAAATGTGAGATAATAGTATTTTACAGCTTACATTGTTATATATTCTTATATGTGGTTAGCTATGTAAAATTAAGTTTATATTTTGTTATATTGAAGTGAAATCTTTCCACTTATGATGTTTTATGCACATTATTTTTCCATATTCTATGTATGTATGCTTTTACTTATGTTCAAAACATTTTGTACATTTATTCTTGCCATATTCTATATATGTATACTTTTCTTGTATTCAAGACATTTTGTATATTGATACAATTTGGGATATTTATCATGCTGCCCTTTATAGTTCTACCTCTTGTCATTTCTACTAAACCTCTATCTTAGGGATTTATATGTAGACATATGTATATAGTTATATTGTTTAGGTATTTGTTCCTGCTTTACTCAGGTAAGTTTCAATCAGTTGTTTAGCTAAGTTCCTGAGTATTACAGATTATCTTCACTCATGTTTCCTTTACCTATGAGATTAGTCAGACATAGATGCTTATCTTCAATCACTTCATAGACATGCAGAACATGGCATTTAAATGTTTTAATATTCGTACTCCATTGACATGAGACACTGTTGCACTTGACAGCACCGTGCACTTTCCCAAAAATATGTTGGACACTGTTGTTGCTCCTGCTGGAGTTCATTCTCGCCTCAGCTAATGGCATGTTGGGCAAAGAACTGCCCCCACCTTGACCACTGATTTGGACATGCAGTCCTATGTGCTTGCAGGAGACAAATATAGAAGACTGCTGGACCTTGCCGAGGCAGGGTAAGACAGCCATTCTACCTCCCTGCTGTTGTTGTGGTCTGTCAAGTTCTCTTGGCCATAGCAAAATTGGGTGTACCAACATTGCTATGAAACTTAGGGTGACTGTCCAGGTAGCTTGCTGTTTCTGTCTTGCTGTACCTTTTGTAAGTTGCCCATCCACACTTCCTGTCTACCCTAGTATCATTATTTTCCTTCTCAGGTCTTGCTGAGGTAGAAGATTAAACTATCACAGCTATTATACTCTCTTCCTAGTTAGATATATTAGGTAGTAGACTTATGTTTTCCAGCTTAGGACAACTCTATTGTATACTCCATTATGCCTTCACCCTAGGACTAGATATGTAGGTCATTTTGTTCTCGATTTTCCTTTTCTTGGGGCACACTTGTTATTAAATGTTTTGTATATAGTTTTGTATCAAGCCTAAATCTTTTCTTTAGACTAAAAGGGGAATTGTAGTGAGATATTTACTTTGTCTCCTTCTGTGGCACTGACCACGCCCATTGGGGGGTGGAGCCATGGGCAGAAGTGACCTGTGGAAGGAGGTCTGAGGAAGAGCCAGGGAAAGCTCTCTTGCTGGCAGGACTCAGACAGGAGAGCATACAGTGGAACTTGCTGGTGTTCATCTGTCTAGGTTGTAAGTTATTTCTCCCTGAATAAACATCTATTCGGCCTATTTGTTTATCTTGATCCTTATTTAACCGCAAGATTCTAACTTAAATTTATAAAAATAAATTGTTATTATTATTAATTGCTTTGTTTTTTGAAACAAGGTCTGTATTTAGTCCTGATGAGAGAAATGAAGCATGGAATGTTTGCAATATTTGAATGTAAAATGTAAAGTATTTGAATGAAAAGAGCATAATTTCTCTTTCACACAAATTGAATTTTAGCAATTTGTTGCTCTATATATACTTGTTTCCTTCTAAAGCTTAAGGAATTGAAACTTGCTGGCCCTGATTGTTTTAAATTTCCCATTTCATTTAACCAACACAAGTTTTAGCTGCTTTTATTGACTGTCTCAATAAGCATTAAACTTCCCAAGCAGGTATTCTATATTAATATTACAATTTTTTTGCTTTAAAATAATTCATTTTTAAAATAATATTATTTTGCAAATAATATTGAAATTATAAAAAATTATATCATCCTACTCCCATTTCTTCCTTCTACCTTTGTCATGTACTCCCTTGATTTCATTCAAATTATCCCTTTTTCTTTATGTTATTATATATGTTTTGCAGAAATTTTTAGAAAATTATTTCCTTTTTGATACCTTGTTCTCAGGAATATTATATTTAATGAATAAGATAATTGACATTGACATGAAATTAACATAATATATATATATATATATCATATATAACAAAATAATTAGTAAAAATTACAAGAATCCTAATTATTATCTTGCAAAAAGTGCTAGGCTCATCTTTGATTACTTAATTTTTTGTTAAACAGGGTCTTATTCATTATGCAGCCATGTTTTGTTCAGAGATTCACCTACCTTTGCTTTGGTGTGATGGGATTAAAGACATTCAATACACATACATATGATCAATTAATTCTTTGGTAAAATTTGAATATATATATATATATATATATATATATATATATATATATATATGTTATTCTTATTTTATACAGGTGCAGATCACTTGTTTGTATTCCTAAACTATTTTGTGCAAATAGGCAAAATTTTATAATATATAAACAATGGCAGTAAGTTATAAGTGAAAGAGGTAATATTCTTAAAGAAACAACTACTTCCATAGATTATAAATATGATGTCACAAACAATATCTATTGGACACATAAAAATCCAGTTACTCCTTCCCAAAATTAATTTTCATCTATGTTTAAAAAGATTAATCTACATATATGAGCATCCATATTTTATTTGTTATCACTAAGAAAAGACTTTAAAATAATATCTGAAATATTTTTTTGTGATTAGCAAGTCTTGTTTTGGTAAACCCATATGGTACACTATTTTTTTCTCTTCACATTCAACAATACTATCAATAATCAAAACAGTTGATTGACTTTAGCTTATTAATATCTCCAACTAAAAATATTTCAAATTACAATTATATTAGCACATAGAACTCTCAGTTTGTATTTCTGAAATGATAACTGATTAGGTTAACTGTGCCAATATTATCTGTATTGAATCACACTCTTGCGTATTCCAAGGTAGATTGGGAGATTTTTGCTTTTAGTTTTGATTTTTGATCCACAATATTCAGTGTAGAGGTGCTTCCAGAAAGCACAATACTGACTTTCTCTGAATCTAATACAATTGTTTATGCTTTCAAACAAATTCTTCAAAAAAGTTGACCTGTATTTCCCCTTTGTTCCCCTCTTGTATGTGAAAAATGAATGTGAAGAGAGCTGTAATTGGCAAGGTTTTGGTTTTCAGAGCTTGTCAAATCTCTAGAGTTACAAACAATGCTGCTATATTCGGCAATAATGATAATAAAAAATCCACATGGAACAAACTGGGTTATCCTCTTTATTATATTAAGCAAAATGTCATTTGAATATGAAGGGACATGCCTTTATGTATGTATCATTCATATTAATTTATTATTACTTACAGTGGATACAGTTTTATTAAGAATCCAAACTTTAGAAATTTGCACATAATTGATAACAATGATACTGAGTTTATGATCTATAAAAATTCAACTCAATGAACAGGTAAAACTACTATGAATAAAAAGGTAGCAACTTTTATGAGTAAGGGATAGTTTTTGGATTTATATCACTATATAAAAACTATAATCATTATTTTTCTTTTATGGTATTCATATACACTTCCAATTTGAAAGGAAAAAAAATGCTTCTGAAATTTCTTCCTGCATTGACTTCCCATACCCATGAGTTTTCATCTTATGATCCAGCCATGGGCTCAACTTTTAACTTTTAGCTATACCTCATCTTGGAACAATTGAACACTATTATGGACATAATATGTGGCAAAAGCCCCTCTTCAGTATTTAAGCAGACAATGAACAAAAGGTTTGCAGTTAATATTTAGTACTCAAGGACTGAGGTATCTCAAACATATCTGTGAACATTATAAGCAGCAGTGCATTGGACTTTAGAGAGAGAAAAAAACAAAAGGTTCAGAATTGTGGACTTTTTCATACTTCATTCGCCATGAGAAAATGTTATTTCCTTTGACTGAATTGAAATTAAGTGAATGTAATTTAGTCAATTATGTATCAATTGTAAATAATCATACTGGAATCATTAATATTTACAACTTATGCTATATTTTGTATATTTTTATGAATGAATAAGCCAGAGCTCATTCTGTTAAGAATTAGACATGATACTTATGAATCATTAGGTAAAATGCAATTGAATAGGCAGATTTAGATTTTGGTATAGCTAAACCCTCTCCTTTTTCAGTAGAAGCCTTAGCCACCAAAACATATGCATTATGGAGTTTCCTTGTGAAATGTCGATGAAAAGTTGGCTCAGAGGTTTGTGGCATAGAGCTATGCACTATCCCCTAATGTTCTTTATTACAGAGGCTGGTAGTCAGGGACAGGTAAAGTCCTGTCATAGGAAACACATGATGGGTAAAGCTGGAAGGTTGAAGAAGGCAACCTAAGACAGACACAATCATCTGTCCTATAGCAGAAGTGCTATATTTTAATTATATTATAATTTAATTATATTAAGAAGGGGGAAATTGTGGGTGCTCATAAAGAACAGAGAATTCAAACCTGTCCTCAGCAAGTCATAAGACCTAAAGGTCAAAGGTGTAGCTACAGTAGGATGTTTGGCTGTCTCATTGTAAATAACAACAGACCTGAATCTGAGGTGTGGCTACTCCTGGCTCTCAAGGCTAGGGAAAGAGAAGTTGAATTTGAGGTGTGGCTACTCCTGGATCCTCAAGGCTAGATAGAGATAAAGAAATTTAAGATAAGGTGTGGTTACTGAACCCTTAGAATAAGAGAGGAAAAAAATTCTGTTTGTTCCATATACATTTATGTTGTGTTCCTTTTTTGGATAAAGTATATAAGAGTGGTGAAAAATAAACTTGTGGCATTTCAGTATTTACTGATCAGCCCTCCCTACTTAAAAAAATAAAATAAAATATACAATAAAATACCTTTGGAGATAACATATAATTCAGAAAGAATTTATTGTCCTCTATCATTAAAACAGTTCATGGAAAAATGAAGTATTTTAGTATCGTTTGCTACATGGTATCATAATGAAGTTATGATTTATTTGATTATAAAATTATACCACCTTTGATATTATGATAAATGGAACTATGCTATGGCTTAATTAAAAATTATAGTTGTTTCCAAATATAAATGATGACAATAGGAAAATATAAGTGATTCAGAGATACAAGCACAATAGTTATCTATATTGTGAATTCATTCATGTCAATAAAATGATGTGATATCTTCTTGTATCCTCTCAAGTACACAGTAAGCTATACATTATCTTTTGCACACATGTGCATGTATCTATGTTCAAGTGAGAGAACTATGAAGTTAGTTTGAAATGTCTTGTGTTTAAAAATTGCATTGAGAACACAGTGATATTTTAATAATGCCCAACACTGCATTACTCATATTTCTCCTAGTATAATAGTGAGATCTCTTTCTTTGCTCACACTGCTCATACCTGCCCTAAACCTCTGACTCCCACCTGTCAATATAGTTATTATATTTTTCCTAATACTTTAAATAGCCAGACTTTTTGGTCATATCATTTAGTTCTGATACTACTGACATGCCTTTGGCAACCACAGATAAAGAATATAGTATTGTATACTGGAGTTTATATTAATTTAAATAAAAAATGCATTTAATAGGATCAACATATTCTAGAAAAGTGTTGAGTGGTTTTCTGATTTGGGACACTACTTGCAAAAGCTGTGTCATCATTATTGTCCTGACAACTTAATGGCATTCAGTCTCAAAATATTTCATTATTCTTTGAAAATCAAGCAATAAAACCATACTAGTAGTCTATACAAGATTGGAATCACTGTGTTTGTACACTCCCAAAACTTTAGTTATTTTTATTTGAGAGAATAGCTTTATTAACATCTGTAGATATGACAATGTAAGTGAGTTGCTCTATAAGTTGTATGTAATATATTTATAATTTAAAAAATCTATACATTGGCCTCTATTAGCTAAAATTCAAATGTGCTTGAGATTCAATAAGAAAGTGTAAACTTTCTGGATTGAGGAACATCCACAGATTTAAGCATATGTTTCTAGGCAGTTTCCCAATAACTGTATTTTTGAAGAAAATATTTTTGTGAATTAAAATACACCCGTAAACACTCATATGTGACTTTTCTTTCCCATTATTTCACTTAATATTCTACAGTATAATACACTATAAAATTATTTTATATTAAGTAACATTACAAAACATAGGGAATTAAGACATAGAAACTACTGTAACCCATATACTTTAATTTATTACTTAAGCAGTGAATTTAACTCTAGTCATCCATGACAAAGCAAAGAGAAAAACATGTAGCATTCCATAAATTTCTCGTAATTAATGAAATATTGAAATTTAAATGTTTTATGCAGCATTATACAAGGTTTTCAACCAACAAAGGAAGGACTATAGGATTACCAGTTTCTAACTAGAACACCAAAGCATAAATAAACATACTATCTATGTAACATAATTCAATGATCTATGAGATTATGTATTGCTAACATTGTTCTTATGTTCTGATATGATCAGTATAAAGAAGAAATGAAGAAGAAAAGAAGAAATAAAGAAGAAATAAAGAAGAAGAAGAATGAAACTGAGTGAGGTATGTTTATGGGAGGCAGTATATAAAATTAAAATATAGGGAAGCAACAGAATCATTGGTGTGTTGTGCTAGAATCAAATTTTCATCGTGAATTTAATTTATATTTGAGGATCAAAACTAATACATTTTCTCTTAGTTGCACTTCTTTAAAACACACATTCATACTCATATTAATTTTCTATGTCTACATCTATAGAGCAAAAGGTTTATGTATATGTTCTTAACTTTAACTTTTCCAAAGGAAAACAACATAACCACATGATGTAGTAGGTAGAAATTATCAACAAGAATCTAATTAATTTGCTAGAAGATATATAAGTTGAAAACAACTTAGTGTGCACTTTAAAATATCATATATGCAGTAGACATTAATGATATTTTGCAAAATTTGGAAAATTAGGTAATCAAAGTTGCAAAGTGCACCATCTAGTGGCTTGTAAATGATAACATAATTTTGACTCTAAAGATACAAGGGTTCTTTTTTATTATTTTAATTCTTTGGGTTATTTTATAAAATAACTATATTCATTTGTTTATTTGTATATTGTGTAAATGCATATGATGTAATATACATGTGACAAGACACAAGGATGGATATTGTAGAATAAATTTTAGGATTCCTCCCCTCACAAACATTCCAAAAATTCAACTTAAGTTGTTAAACTTTGTGCCAAGTGACTAATCTTGCTGCGACATATTACCACCCCTCTAATAATCATATACCCTCTGTTTCTTTCTATTATCACTGAACAATCAACACTCATCTGTGAAAGATAAACAGTGAATATGTGTTCTGTGAAGTAAAACTACACTTCCAAAATTCTGACATAGTCATGAAAATGATTAATACTACAGGAAAATTAAACATGTAATAATACTGAGACAAAAATACATCAATGATTTTATAGATGTAATCGATAAAGTGACATACCTACAAATTTGGTTACTTTTCAAATGTCCCTGTAGCAGGAAAAACTTTCCTGATTTTAGCTACATACTTACCTCATACTGAACTTTATAATTTTTAATTAGTTTACATTTAGTACATTAATATAGGAATACTTAGGGATATTTTTTCCTCTGTAAGACAGACTTTTAAAAATAATAGTAATCTCATTTTCTCTTTTTTACCCTATATTAATTATATTAATTCATCTGTATTATATATACAAATTCTGTACTGCTGAATGTTTCTTTCTTGGCTTTTTTTATTTGCAAATGTTAGTGAAGAATTGCAATGATTTTCCTGATAATTCTTTGTTGCTCTCCAACTCTAGTCTGTAGTTGTGGCAGCATGAAAGTGAAAACACCTATAAACAGTGAATAATATATTACCTGACTTTTCTTCAGTGGCATATTGTTCTGTCCATGAGAGCAATGGAAAATCCAAGGTAAGCCTTTCTGTAGCATATGGGCTTTTATATTATTTACTCATAATAGAAGAATATTTATCAACAGGTATGGTAGATTCTATTGCAATATTTTCATTCCAACACTGAGAAACTCCCAAAATGTTACTAGGATACTAATTCTGTTGGTCAATGAGTAACATCTATGACCAAAACAGGAAAAATAGGTAAAGAGAAATCCACTCTTCATTGTATGAATATGTATATTCATATTATCAGAGAAACGTCTACTGAGAAAATTGAAACAAATACTAAACATAAGACACAAATGAAAATATATGATTATAGAAGAAGGAGCCAAACTATCTTAAAGTCATGATTTTGCTTTATCTCTAATGAAAATTTCATGATAAACAGCTTTTATCCCTTGTACACTTATATTCTCCTAAAGTAAAATTATATATTTTTATTTTCAAAAGTTTCAGAAAATATATTTCAAATTATCACATGGATTTTGTCATATAATACTTGAGTATCATCTCACTAGGATTATTCAGATTTCTTGAGATTGCCCTTCATGGCATTTAATTAACCAGTGTAATTCACAGTACATTGTTTCTAAGCAATAAAATCATGGACATTTCTGGGTTTCTAAACTTAGGATTGGTTTTAGATTTGTTAAAAAAAAAAAAAAAGGCACTGTAGACTATACCTGATTAGGAATTTAGGAATTTGTGAACTTAGAAGCCTTTTGGGGGCTGAGCAGAAACTATTTTCAGTAAATGAATACCGAACTCTTCTATTTATTTTATTGTCAATATTTGGACCTCAGCTACATATGGGTTTCAGTCACACTTTAAAAAATATACTTACAAGTGTTTTTCTTTCTTTTATAGTTTATCAATAATAAATCTTAAAATGTTTTTTTTTAGATGTGACCATGCAATAAACAGTTAAAGAATTACAACTTTGTTAGAATAGTTACAATTGTACCTAGAAAAGTCTCATGCTATTGATGTCAATTGTCTGATATTAGCTAACAATTTATTTTAGGTACTGTCATGAAAGTTTCGAGTTTCTTTCCTCTATAGGCTGTTAATGCATTCTGACATTATTAATGTCTCCCTTAAGGAATCTCATGGTAAGCTGTAAGCTCAACTCTCTAGGTGTTAGCATTTATATTTCAGAATCACTTAGCAGGGGAGAAAACAAATTTAAACTCTTCTGTGCTAAGCAATCCCACTTCTAAGACATCTTTGGGAATTGTCTGAAAAGAAAAAATGAAATTTTGGCAAACTTAGAGAAACCCTGATGGCTATTTCATGTTGTCCTTATATGCAGTTTGCTAACTTTGCTTCCTTAAATACCATCTTTGTTTCTCCTGCTATGCCTTTGATCATCCTGTAAAGTTTTCTCTTTAAAGCTCATTGAAATCTATACCTATTCTTTCTCTCCCATCTGAATTGAAGCCATTTCTAAGGGAGCAACTCATATTTCTCCTTTTCTAATGAGTTTTTCCAGAGTAAAATAAGGTAACTTAGCCTCATTGGAATTTTCATCCTAGGGTACCAAATAGCTGCAGTGTACAGTTTAGCCAACAATTAAAGAACACTTTTGATTTATAAAGTATTTTGCTTTAAGCATGATTTATTTTTGCTAAAAGTAAGGGGGTAATTGGTTATGGAAATAACTCTGAGGAGATACACATCCGGATATACAGATATGGGATGTGGTATTTTCTGTTTCACCAATGAGAAAACAAGCACTTTGACCACTGACCATCATTTACAAAGATAAACCAGGTTTGCCTATTCTAAATTTCTGAGTATGTTGTATTATGTTCACCAGAATAAAAGAGGTCTCAATGGACAACAAAAAGTGTAGAATGTTTTCTGCCAAAATTGAGAGTACATTAAAATATGTATTTAGATCTTGACTTGTTATTTTATTTTCCAAATTTTGTGGATAAATATTTTGTAACACCATAAATTAAGGTACAACCAAAGTATTATTTGAATATCTCCCTGTATCTTATCAGGCCACCATGCTTTAAAGTTAGAAGTCAATAACAACACAAAACGCAGAAACCCTATAAACTCATGGAAATAGAACAATACACAATTTCACCATTCCTGGGTCAAAGAAGTAATATTGGAAGAAATTAAAGACTTCCTAGAATTCAATGAGAATTAAGACACAACATACCCAAACTTATGGGACACTGAGAACAGTACTAAGAGGAAAGTTCATAGCACTAACTGACCACAAGAAGAAACTGGAGAATAATTACATTAGAGAATTAACAGCACAACTGAAACCTCTAGAACAAAAAGAAGCAAACTCACGCAAGAGAAGTAGATGCCAGGAAATAATCAAATTGAGGACTGAAATCAATAATGTAGAAACAAGGAAAACAATATAAGGAATCAATGTAATAAAGACTTGGTTTTTCACAAAAATTAAGATGATACCAAAAACTTTATCCAAACTAAACAAAAGGCAGAGAGAGAATATGCAAATGAACAAGATCAGAAATGAAAATGTGGACATAACAATGGACACTGGGGAATTCCAAATACTCTTTGGGTCATATTTCGAAAATCTGTAATCCACAAAATTTGAAAATTTAATGGAAATGGACATTTTTCTGGATAAGCATCACTTACCAAAATTAAATCAAAAACTGATGAGCAATTTAAAATAGACAAATACACCTTAATGAAATAGGAGTCATCAAAAGTCTCCCAACCAAAATAAGCCCAAGGCCAGATGGTTGCAGTGCAGAATTCTACCAGAAATTCAAATACTCCACAAATACAAATACTCCACATAGTGTTGCACAAAATAGAAGGAGAAGGTTCATTGTCAAACTCTTTTTATGAGGCTACAATTACTTTAGTACCCAAGCCACACAAAGGCACAACCAAAAAAGAGAACTAGAGACCAATATTCCTCATGAATATTGATGCAAAAATATTCAATAAAACACTGGCATATCAAATCCAAGAACACATCTGAAAAATCATCCACTATGAACATTTAGGCATCATGCAGGAGATACAGGTATGGTTCAACACAAGAAAATCCATTAATATAATCCACCATATAAGCAAACTGAAAAAGAAAACCACATGATCATTTCACCAGATGCTGAAAAAATTTTGACTAAATCTAACATCCCTTCATGATTAAGTTATTGGAGAGAGGAGGAATAATAACAACATACCTAAACATAATAAAACCAATATATAGCAAACCAACAGCCAACATCAAACTAAATTGAAAATTAATGTGATTCCCCTAAAATTATAAGAAGACAATGCTGTCAACTTTCTCCATATCTCTTCAATGGTGTATGTGGAGTTATAGCTAGAATAATTAGACAACAAAATGATATCAAGGGTATACAAATTAGAAAGGAAAAAAGTCCAACATTCACTATTTTCAGATGATATGATAGTTTACATAAGTGACACAAATAACTCTACCAGAAAACTCTTACAGCTGATACATACTTTTAGCAAAGTGGCAGAATACAAGATTACCTCAAAACAATCAGTAACCCTAATATATACAGATGATAAAGGGGCTGAGAAGAAATCAGAGAAATATAACCTTTTACAATAGCCACAAACAACATAAAATATCTCAGAGTAACACTAGCCAAACAAGTGAAAGACCTATATAATAAGAACTTTGAGTCTTTAAAGAAAGAAATTAAAGAAGATACCCCCCCCCAAAAAAAAGGGAAGATTCCCCATGCTCTTAGACAGGTAGATAGGTAGGATATACATAGTAAAAATGTCAATCTTGTCAAAAGCAACTACAGAGTCAGTGCAATCCCCACCAAAGTCTGAGCACAATTCTTTACAGATCATGAAAGAAAGATACTCTATATAGAAAAACAAAATATCAAGGATAGCCAAAACAACCCTGTATAATAAAGGAACTTCCTGAAGCATCATCATCCTGTCTCCAAGCTTTATTATCGAGCTATGGACCGGAAAATAGCTGGGTATTGGTGCAAAATTAAACAGGAAGACAAATGGTATCTAATTGAAAATCCTGGTATTAACCCACACACCTATGAACACCTGATATTTGACAAAGAAGCTAAAATTATACAATGAGAAGAAAAGCATCTTAAAAAAATATTAAAAGGGTTACCCAAGGAGGGATAATCCCTTAACCTAGAGGCATGAGAGAGGGCCTAGTCCCTACTACAAATGACTTTATAGATTCAGATGACCCCTCCTGGATTGAATCACTCTAAATGTGGAGTGGGAGGGGATTGGATGGGAGGGTGGTCTGGGGGCGTGGGATGGTGGGAGAAATCCAGGGAGGGAAGGAGGGAGCAAGAGAGGGAACTGGGATCTATTTGTAAAATAAGAAAAATAAATAAAAAATAGAAAAAAGGGTTTATGAGTAAGAAGGGGAAATGGATAAATAAAATAAATGTATCAACAAAATGTATCCTCGCCAATGTTGCGTTCAATATTATCTCAATAGCAAAGATGTAACATGACTGTCCATTGGCACTCAATGGATAGATATATATAGTACATATTGAGTCAAGGAAAGTATAGAGGAGAGCAAGAAAAGAGATACAATTATAGAGCGAGCCATTATAGGTTTTAAGGAAATCTGGCATTAGGGAAATGTCCATAGATCTAGAAGGATGATCTCAACTAACAATCTAAGTAATCGTGGAGAGGCTTACTTAAATGTCCTTGCCTGATAATTAGATTGATGACTACCTTATATGCCATCCTGTAGTCTTCATCTAGTAGCTGATGGAAACAGAAGCAGACACCCACAACTTAATACTGAGCTGAACACTTGCAATCCAGAATGAACCCTTAAAATTTTGACAGCATGGACAGAGTAGGAAGTCATTATTTTGAGAAAAACATGTCACATACAGACACAAAAGATGTATTAGTGCATAATTCTCCACTCATATGAAACCTGAAAACAAGAAAGCTGATCTCCCCCAGACTGATAGCTGGAAATCCATAATTGAACCAACTCAGACCCCCTGAACATGGGTCTCAGTCAGCAGGCCTGGGCAGTCTAAGGATGTATCCCTGGTATACAAAAGGACTTTGGGAGCACATTCCCCATGGAGGGATACTCTCTTAATCTAGAGGCAGGAGGGTGGGCCTAGTCCCTACTACAAATGATTTGACAAATGGAGATGACCCCTCCTTGAAGGCATCACCCTGGAGTAGGGGGAGTGTTGGGCAGGGAGTGTGGTAGAGAAGGAGGTATGGATGGAGGGAAGGAGGGATGGGGAACTAGGATCGATATGTAAAATAAGAAAAATTTTAAAAAAAGAAATAAGCTCAAAAGTCATGATTGGGAAGACTGATCAATAAGTTGCAATTGGATATAAATCAGACACCTTATTGTGCTGTTGGACAGTAAAGTTATCAAGGATATTCATGCATTTCAAAAAGACAATACAAACCAATCTGAAATTAATCCAATTGATTATTACTATTCTTGCAGATATTGACACAATTCTGATAATCAAGGTGCAATTTCCTTAAAGAGTAAGTGTGGTGGAAAGAGAATGATCATGCAAACAAGGAAATCTTGTTTCAAGCTCTAACAACTCACTGCTTATGTGAGTGTGAAATATAGTAGCTATTACAGATGAGTGATTCTTTCTCTATCTTTGTTATTTATAATAATTTAGACATGGTACTATATCAATATACTGCACAAATCTTAACCATATTCTCCTCATTCCAATCTTTGATTTCTAGCTTAAATATTATTACAATAACTTTTCATGATATATAAATATAATCAAATGCATTACTCTCATTTGGTCACAGAACATTATATAGTCTCCATTTAGCATCTATTAATTCTCATCTTATAATTGGTAGCTTGGACATCACTGATTTTCAGTAATCTGTGATGTTTTTGGGAGGTGGGTTCATGATATTTTTTTCTTTTTAGGTTTAACCTGTCAGTACTCTCAGTATTTGTGCTAGCACAAACTAAACATTCAACAAATCTTTTTCTTTTTTTCAGATAGTTTAAGTGACATTAAAGTAAGGAGACACATTACAAAAAAGCGTACTTGGAAAATATGCAACAAGCTAGGAGAGTGGGACATATGGCACAAGTATTTTATTTACCTTCATTTACATTAAAGTGCATTTTATGCAAGTATAAATTATAGCACCTCAGAAGATCTTAGTCCCAAAAATATTTTTATTAGAATATTAAAAGAAAATTTGCCTTAGACATGTTGTAAAACTCTCCTTTTTACCAATAACAGAGGAGATTTTCAAAACAGTTACACTAGACAAAAACATCACCAGAAGTTCAATATGTTTTCACACTACATGTAAACAACAGCACAAAGCACTGAAAGGTGAAACAATGAAGGGAAAGTAAGAAAAGCAATTGTTTTGATGGTGGGCACTAACAAGATTATCAAAGCACACTCAATCTGACAAAAGATAATCATTTTGAGAGAGAGTGTATAGCAAATTTATTCTTAATGCTATATATTGCAATACACTTAACAAACTGCTATTGAACAATTAAGTTAGATCATTATATATCCAATTTAACTTCAGTGTGGATGCTTGCAACCATGGTCTCATTTACATAAATACTGAAAATATGAACAAATCACATACATATAAGCTATTTGTTAAAGACTTGGCCTCAGGGTTAATTTATAGAATCCTTTAATAGGTTATTTTTGTGGTCTTTGTAAAAAAAAATGGTATAGCTGATTTTTGTAAATGTTATTTAAATCAGGATGTCCATTATTAATGTTTTGATGCAGCAAGATCAATTTAACGTTTTTAAAATGTAGCCTCTATGTACTATGAGAACCAAAAGAAGTGAGGACAATAGCAGTAATTGTACATGACAAAATCAAGTAGTCTGTATTGATTACTGGGTTGTCTATAAAGTGCTTTTGTTCTATCCTTGCCAAAGTAAGGAAAGGCATATTAAATTGCAATTTTGAAAGCTTTATATTTTCTTAGACTTCAAAATAAAGATGAATCTATTTGTGAGATGATATGTGTTTATAGTCATTGAAGTGTGGATCTGTTTTTTAGGATGAATAGAAAATTGAATTTTCAGTAAAATTCAACATGGCGATATAGTACCACAGTTCAACAGGTGAAATAGTTTTGGCAAGCATTGTACTAAGTGCTTTACAAAACATGAATATTTCTCATCAATTCCTAATAAATATGTCATTATATTTGTACTATTATATTTGTCATGACAAAAGTTAAAACAAAACTCATAACCATCAAATAGTGTATTGAAGAGAACATAACAAGTCAGTATCAATATTATTATTTAAAGAAATATTAATTGACTTCAAAACCCAAGCACTTATCTAGCATAGGATAATAAATCTTAAAATATGTAAGTGGATATTACTGATGTGATAATGGAATAATATTGTACATGGCACCGAAGAACTCTAGTGAAAGATACACAGATACATATGGAGGAATAATCTAAACATCCTTTTTGCTGTCAAGAGTCCATGTTCTTTGGGAGGTAATAAGGCAGAATAACATATCTTTCCAGTTTAAACTCAGATGTAAATCTTTGTGAGCTGCAAACATGGGTTTATTGGAGCACAAATATACATCAGCTCTATATGTTACAATATGAGTGAATTTTTCACTGTTAAGCAGATGTAGATATAAGGGAGGAACATTGAGAAGGAAGTGAGAAATATGTACATTAATGCCTAAGGATGAAAAAAAAAACAAAGAATTAGAGATGTGTTTGCTTTGACTACAATATATTTATGCATTAAAAGGTGTGGCAAAAATCAGATACATGGGAGCTAAAAAAGAGAGACAGAATTCAATGACTCTTAGTTCAATATCCAATAAGAGACACTTGAAAAATTGTAGAGTTTGTACAGTCTGCACTCAATAGAGGATACTCTGTAATAATCACTGACATATAGATTGAAATGTATGGTAATCATTTTAGAATGAACTAGAAAAAGAAGCCTGGGAGAGTCAAAATTTCACAACAGCATTCCAGGTTAGTGTGATTTGCAACATTGCTATGAGAAATATGTAGGTGAACTATTTAAAATCTCATTCTCACAAATTCCTTAATGCTAAAGCAAATTAAAACTTACCACAGAGCTTATTGCAAAAATCTGTTAAGCTTCCAAATAAGCAGAAACTCTTTACATGTCTTAACCTATTTTCATATAACTTCATTTATCAAGGAAAGTTTCACATATTAGAGCAGGACCTACAACTACATGTATTTCAGGAATTATCAGAAACAACTACCAGGAAAGAAGGGCTAAGTTCCACAAAGTCAAAGAAAACAGAAAGAGAGCAAAAGAACAGGAAAAATGTAAAGTTTCAGAGGTAAACACTTGCTGAGTTGTTTTTAACACTGCTTCTTTTATCTTTGGGCACTAAGAGTGAATAGATAAAATTAATAATGTTATACATGACTTTGTATGTGTACTAAAATTAGGAACTATTAGAATGTTCATCTCAATATTAACTTTGAGCTGATCATAGTAATTTTTAAAAATCTCTACTGTATATGTTAATATTCAGACATCTCTCCTGGCCTATCCTTGATGTTCTGACAGTATATGCCCTCAACTGCAGCCACTAAGAGCACCACCTATGCATATTCACTATGTTCCCTTTTTTATTTATTTACTTTTTATTTTGCTGGAGAGATGGCTCTTCATTGATAAGCCCTGGCTGTTCTTCCAAAGGACCAGGGTTCTTTTCCCAGCACCCATAGAGCAGCCCAATACTGTCTGTAACCCAAGTCGCAGTGGATTTGGCATTCTCACACATACATACAATCATGCAAAAACCAATGTACATTTTTGTAAAGTCCCTCACAGAAGGGGGAAGGGACAAGTTCCCCAGAGCATATGGGAATTGGGCAGGCAGTGAATGGAGAGAGAAGTAGGAGAAAGAGAAGTGGAGCAAAGGAAAGCCCATGTGACTAGGAGTCAGGGTAGAAATATAACACTATGTTCCCTTTTAAAATGGCCCTGCCCACCTCCCATCGTTGTATATAATTTGTTCTCTCCTTCTCTCTGTCTACATCCCTCTCTCTCTCTGTCTCTCTCTCTCCCTCTCTCTCTTACCATCCCTTCCTCTCTTTCCGTTTTCCTTTCTCCTGCTACTCCTATCCCCAGAGGGCACTCTACACCCTTCCATTTCTCCTCTTCGTAATGACTCCCCCCCCCACAAAAAAAAAGAAACCTTGAACCTTGTCTCATGGTGTCTTTCTCTCACACTCAGCTTTTCTTAAATTATAACAATATGTGTATGAAACTTCTTACTTTTTAAACATTTGTTTATTTCTAGGATTAATTGTAAGGCAAATTGTTTTGGATAGGTAGGATCACCATTATAAAAATGGCAATCATACCAAAAGCATTTTTTTTCTGGTTTATCAAGAAGGCATAAGCATGGGAACATAGTGAATATGCACAGGTGGTGCTCTTAGTGGCTGCAGTTGAGGGCATATACTGTCAGAACATCAAGGATAGGCCAGGAGAGATGTCTGAATATTAACACATATAGTAGAGATTTTTAAAAATCACTATTTTGTATGATATAGTAGAGAGAGAGAGACAGAGACACATAGAGAGAGACAGAGAGAGACAGAGAGAGAATATAATAGAGGGAGAAATTATTGGTTTGAAGAGAAAACTGAACCTAAAGAAGGATCTAGAGACCTACAAGACTGCCACCAACTAACAATTTGAGCAACCATGGAAAGTCTACCATAAATGCTCTTCCCAGATAGTGAGATCAACAACTAACTTATCCACCATCATGGAGCCCTCATATACTACCTGTTGGAAACAGAAGAAAACACCCATACCTAAACACTGAGTCAAACTAGAATCCAGATACAGAGGGAGAGGACAAGACCAGGTTGCAGAAACACATAGAGACAGCTGTCCTGAACAAGGAGGAGCTAACAGGCCCCCAACTGATAGCTGGGAATCCAGCATGGGGCTTACTCAGACCCCCCTGAATATGAGTCTCAGCCAGAAGGACTGAGCAGTCTAAGGGCCCTCAGACAATGGAACCAGGATGTATTCCTGATGCACAAAAGTACATTGCAGACGCATCCCCCATGGAGGGATACTGCCTTAACCTAGAAACAGGAGAGAAGTCCTTGTCCCTACTTCAGATGACTTGACAGTCGTACATGACCCTACCTGAATGGCATTGCCCTACACTAGGAATTGGGGTGGAGGGATGGGAGGGGAGGGTGGTCAGGGTGCATATGAGGGGGCAGAGAGGGTAAGATGGAAGGTTGGAGGAAGGCGAACTGGGATCGACATTAAAACAATAAATAAATAATAGAAAAAAGGAAACGTAGTGAATATGCACAGGTGGTGCTCTTAGTGGCTGCAGTTGAGGGAATATACTGTCAGAACCTTAAGGATAGGCCAGGAGAGATGCCTGAATAATAACACATATAGTAGAGATTTTTTAAATTAATATTTTGTTTTATAATCATTGAGTACCTACAGATTACTTCAACAAGTTTTTAATGTTATGAATACATACCTGCATATATACACATATATGTCCAAGAGAAAAACAAGTTTCTTATAATTGGTATTTCTTGTCTTTATCTATCCCCTCTCTGACACACACACACATACACACTCACACACACACACACACACACACACACACACACGTATATTTATGTGTGTGTGTGTGTAATAAACTTAAATATTCCATTACACAACTATCCCAAATTTACAGGTGCAGAAACACATTTAAATGAATTATCACTTTTCCCAGCTCTCACACACCATTAATGGAGGTAAAACAACCAAATATGATGGATTCTTGAGGAATAGTATAGCGACTTATGCATTTTCTTCTCTAAAAACTCATTTTTAGCAAAAAGGATCTCTAGTTTCAGCATTTGTTCTAAATTTGTATTTCCTCTTTTATACTATAATGTTCCCTGCTGCCCACTTTCTTTTTAGAATCATGTTTGCTTGAAAATGATGTCCTCAGACAGGTTATTGATGTTTAATTCTTTCTTAAGTGGCCTACATTTCTCATCTAATGTCATCTTCCTGATATCCTACATGATAAACACAATGATGAGTGTCTATTACTTTGATTTTAGTGTGACCAACAAGGTTCCCTCTGTTGATTATACACAAAATTTATTTCACTTGGATGATAGGCATAGGTAGAAGACTCATGCACAGGCTGATGAGTCATAATTCAAAATTCAATTTAAACAAATGATTCATATAATATAGTCATGGTATCTTTGATTTCCTTCTCATATTTGAAAACTTCAAATCTATGTTTTATTCATTTTAATTATGATGATCCTGAATAATATTTAAAGTCTAATTTTTTGAAAGTCTAGTTACCGGAAGATATGAATATTGTAGTTAGCAACTTCTTTTCAAAGTTGATTGCTGATATTCTGTGGTTCAAGATCTATAGAGGAATGATTCCCATCTGTTGTTCTCTGCATTTGACTGCTGTGGAATCTCATAAACCTTTTATCTATGGATATAGAAACCATCTGCTATGTTAATAAGATTTACAAAGAGGCTACTGAAATCACGGTACCTCAGGTCATTCTTAGGATAAGTTCACTGAGTGGTTGTATCTCATGAATATAGTGATGGAAATTAGGATCAGTGAATGGTAATGGGCCTCAAAAGCCCAGCACTTATGAATGAATTTCCCTAACTGATATTTGTACCTGTTAAATGTTAGGTAATATTATTTAACTTTTCCCAGTCTTCACAAAACAAGAAACTTATAAAGCTATATTCATATATGATTTTACAAAGATCAATCATCGAAAGGAAAAAATAACTGTTAAACATTAGGGTGGTGGTTTTCTCAATCACTTATAACAATACTTATTAATTAATAAAATTTAATAATAAATACTATGAAAGGCTATAGATGTGTCTAAAGGATATGGATGTGCTTGGACAGTGGGGATGAGTGTTTTCTGAAACAATAAAAAGAAAACCTACTTACAAACATTGAAGGTAATGTTAGAGCACACTGATTTATAATAAAACTAAGCTTCCTCTTTTGTAAAATATGACACATTAACTGCTGTGGAATTCAAGAGTTCACAAGAAAATAGTTTAGAAAATAAAAAAAAATAAATAAATCTTAAAATTTACCATCTTAACGTTTGTAAAAATTCTGATCTCTAACCATTCTATGAAAATAATTAACTTATGTTTTCATGAAGCACATACTTTTTTTTTCTTTTTTGTTTTTATATATTGATGCCACTTCCCTCTCCCTCAAATACTCCCATGCTCCCTGCTACTCCCGTCCCATTCCTTATCTACACTCCAGGGAGGGTGATGCCTTCCATGAGGGATCATGAAAATCAGTCAAGGTAGAAGATCAATCAAGGTAGAAACTAGGCCCTACCTTATGTCTAGACTAAGGGAATATACCTCCATGCACAATGTGCTCCCAAAGTCCTTTCATGCACCAGGGTATACATCCTGGTTCCACTGACAGAGGTCCCATAAACTGGCCAGGCCTTCTGCCCTTCTAAATGAGACATATATTCAGGTAGTCTGTGTTAGTCCTATGCTGTTTCCCAGTTATCAGTCTGGAGTCCATGAGCTCACACTGTTCAGGTCAGCTATCTCTGTGGGTTTCTGCAGCCAGTTTTTGACCCCTTTGCTCATCATTTATCCTTCTCTGCAACTGGATTCCAGGAGTCTGACTCAGTGAAACACAGACTCTTTTATAAGATATCACATAAGTACACCGTGACTTTTAGCCAAGAAGATAGGTGCTTCGAATTTTGAGAAAACAATAACATGATTAGTGTATGTAGGGATCAAAAAGCTTTTCCAACAATAATTGTATATATTAAATCCTTACAAAACTATCATGTGATATATGAAACTGGATGAAGTTAATAGAGTGTGTATCTCATAAAACAATAAGCAATTTCACAAAGTCTAATTTAATCTTTTCAGGAAGCTTCTGCTGTGAGTGAAAAAAAAATAAAGAAGTTATCTCAAGTATGCATATGTTTTGTAGGTACAGCAAACAATCTTTAATGATTAATAGTGTAGGAATATTAGAATATATTTAGTGATTCAGAGTCTAGGAATGTTTTCTTCTTGTCAGATATTATTCCCTAAAACCCTTAAAATAAGTCAATAGTATGCTTCATAACTTTGGTATATTAAAGTTTACTTGGAATATTACACTTGTGAACAAATCAACACATAAACCCTCAAACTGTTTCACATGTTTTGAGAACTGTGGACCTTTGGATTACAAAAGAAATATATAGTTGATTTTACTTTATAAAAACTGATTAGTCAAATTCCTGTGGATCGCTTAAACTACACTGTGGTAAAATATATGAATATTTTAGCAATTCTTTCCTCAAATGAATTTTCTGTGAACATATTGAATTAGTGATCCTGTTAGTCATAATTCCATAATTCCAATATTGGAAGGTAATTCTTTAACATTAGAAATTCTCACTTTATTTAATTTTTAATTAGCCTTTTTCTGCAGAAATATTTATCAATATTTTTATTTGTATTCAAAATTCTATAGAAGCATATTTTATGATAATTGCAAATTTTTTATTAATTTCACTCTACTATTGCACAAAGGTCAGTTTACTTTAACATATGCAAAGGAATTCACATATACTCTCTGAAGAAAAATATCATAATTGTTCCATATAAAAAACTTCCCTCTATAAATATTTCTTGTTCACAGAATGACTTTTTTTTCCTTCTCTTAAAACTCAATGAGAGACACCTGGAGAGTGGTTAAAAAGTTATGCTTTCAAGGGACATACAGGGAATATTAATTTGTTTTGTGTTTTACTAACATTTCTCTGTGCCCAAATTTGTACACATAATAATATTAATAACCAAAATGTTTAAGCAAAATTATATGCTTATAATGAGAACTAAATATATTGATGTTGAATTATTTAAGATGATTATTTATAAGTAGTAAATCCATATGAATACTGTTAATAAAATTAATTATATTTTTATCTTTTACTTTTTCCTGTCATCTCTTCCAAGTTATTTTTCTTTCCTATGACAGCTTACTGTACTGGTGAACGTTTTTAAAATTTTCCTTATGACATATAAATTATTTTCTTTTACATATATGTACCTGGCAATAATAAAACAGCCTCATGGAAATTAAAATCAAGCAGTATCATATATGTTGAAACCACACCTTCTATAGCAGTTGTCCAGTAATATAGTTTGGTCTATTATCTAAGACATAATCACAAAATATTTACTTAATGAAGTAGTGGGAGCCACAGGGCTCTCTATACCTATAACTTGAAATATGTGTTTTTGAATGACTCCTTTATTAAGCAACAAAATAATTGCTATTGAAAATCTCATAATAAAAGTAAACAACCCAATGAATATACACTTCTTATTTTTCTTCAATTTTTAAGAAAATGGTATTTGCTTTTAAATTTTTAGTTCATTAAAAATTACATTTCAATGAGTTGGTTAAAATTCAATGACTTAGACATGACAGGTAAACATTACTCATGAAATGTTAACAATATGTTTGCATAAACAAGATTCGCAGAATGACCTCCCCAATCACCATCATAACCTAAATGGAGAAAAATTCCAAAGGCTGAAAGTCTACAATGATGAGTTACAGGCATTATTATGATTAAAAGAGGGAGAATCAGTTTTCTTCATATCTAGCCCTTCAAAGATTAGCTATTCCCAAATAGCTAATCCAGAAACATATTTGCACACAAGAACATTAAACTCAAAAATAGTGTATATATGTATGTATGAATATGTAGTATATCAATATATGTTAAAGAATAAGAGAGCACAAATTATGTAGTAATGGGTATACACAGAAGAAGCTCGAGGGGGGGAGAAGGGATCAAAATGAGAAATGATGTAAGCATAACACTTAAATTTTAATTCCTAAAGAAATAATGAGTATTTTCAATCGTCATTAGTGAAACTTCTATTTTCAGTAGGTACTGTTTAATATGGAGATCCATAACTGGCCCAGGTACAGAAAAAAAAATGTGTAGAATGTTCGGTCTTAATCAGAACATACTTACCACAAATCTGCCTGGCAAGACTCAGTGATCAGTATAATAGAAAAAAAAATGGGTGTAGGGTGGGCAGATAAAGTGTAAGATCCAGAGGTACAAGATGGAAACAATGTATGTATGTGAACAGAGCAGGGCACCTGCACATATGAACACACAGATATTGTGATACTATACACAAGACATATGCAATCCTAGTCAGACCAAATATCAGCATGAAATGCTTTATTGATGTGAAATCCTACCCCTTTTAGCTTCCAAAACAGGGAGAGTCAGTTTTCCCTATTATCATAGAAACTAGTAAGTAGACAACTCTTCCATAAAAATCACACACACAAAAGTATTTTGGTAGTACAAATTGGTTTGGATGTGCATCAAAGAGACACAAAATTAGTTGAATGGGGAGAATGTCAATCTGTACAGAGTTGGGGAGTGTGAATGTTATGCAATACTATATATGGGGTATAGCTTAGCATTCTAAGTTATCTGTTATTTTAAATGATATAATTTGTCTGGTTCTTTTAAATTAAAGACTCAAGCACCATAAAAATGGGGAACACAGTATCACAGTGTAAAAGTACTTATTTTCTTCTGTAGGTATTATGTGTTTGTTAACAAAATGAAAGCCATGGTACTATATAACAAATCAGTAAATTAAATTACTTGATATTTAGTACAATACTTGGATCCTCAAAATTGTTCTTAGTGAGTCTCTTATTGATGGAGAGAAATGTCTTATTCAGCCTGACTTTTATATGTGCATAACAATACCAATTAATGTCATAGTGGCAGATGAAAATTTTAGACATTGTACTACACATTTTGAAATTATGTAGGAGTGGATGTATACATTAATGGCAGAATACTTCTAAAATTTGCATGAGCCTAAAGCAATTTTAAGCATTAATGATTAAAAAGGGACAATATTTCTGAATGTCTCTTCTCAATACTGGCAGTTATAAATTTAAATAGCCAATAAACTGGTAGCCAAACTATATAATTCCTCTTGCACACAAATATAGATTATATCACATTATATTCAGAATGTATTCAGCAATTTTCTTGAGAAGGAATCAGATGAACTGTAAACTTTGGTAGTTAGAACCTGAAATTTGGTAAAGCATCTGTTTGACCAGAGTAATTATGGTATGTGTAAATTTGAACAGTTGGTGGTGTGAAATTTATATTTAAAATTAATCATTTCTTTCTACTGTGAAAAAATAAATTCTGTAACTCATCACAAATGTGTATTTTAAGTATCAAAAATATTATAAGATGACATTTAAGCAGCATATAAATTTCAAGTATTTCCAAAAGTTGTATGACAATAAATAACCATGATTTTTATCTAAGGTTTAGATTTTCATTTTTGTGTCTACACTTTAAGAATTTATATCTCCTGTAACAAAATAAACAGACATTTGTAAATAGCTTAATAGAAGAGAGTGTATGGTTAATTTCTTGTCCAGAATATTAGATTGTAGATGTTTACCTTAATATTTCATTTGTAGTATTGGGATTTGATCTCAGAACTTTGTCTACATATTAGGCCATTGATCCTCTACATAGGATTTTTAAATTATTAACAACAACAACAAAAATAGCCACATAGATAAAAGTAAACTTCATAGGATACTAACACACTTCTCTCTGCAGCCTACTTTTTAAATGTACATATAAGGGGGAAAACTTGCATTAACTGGTTATGTATAATTTGTCCGATTTTAAATGATAAAAATCCATGGGAGGCAAGAATTCTACCATTGATCTACCTTACCCCAATTGGATGGCATTCCCCTACATATTGAATTGGGATGGGGGATGGGAGGGGAGGGTGGTTAGAGTGCATGTGAGAGGGCAGAGAGGGTAAAAGGGAGGAAAGGAGGGAGGGAGGGATGGAGGGAGGGTGGGAGGGAAAGAGAGGGAACTGGGATCGACATGTAAAATAATAAATTAATTTAAAAAAAATGCTTTGACTCCAAAATTTAAGTTCAAGGACAAGTTACTGGGGAAAAGGATTTCTATTTTTGTTTCCACAGAAAATGAAAAGATGTGGATTTCTTCCAGACTAATGTGATTTGATCATGCCAGACCACCTGAAACAGAGTACAAGGTGATCCTACATTCAAAACAGCTGGACAAAACAGCCCTACAGACTACAGCCAGGATTTCTGAATCTTCTTCGACTCCCCCATGACAGCGCCCCTTACCAGCAGGAAGTAGTTTGGAAAGAACGACAACCAAATTCCCAAATATTGTGTATAAATGTTTGTTTTCATTTAATTGGACATTGTTATATAAAATAAAATAATAAAATAAAAAAAGAAAGAACAAAAAAAAAAAAAAAAAAAAAAAGAATTCTACCATTGAACCACCAATGCTAAAACAATGGTTAAGGAATCTTGTTTTTTTGAAACAGGGTTTCTCTGTGTAGCAGTACTGGTTGTTCTGGAATTTGGTTTGTGGTTTTGTCTCAAACTCACAGAGATCTTCTTTTCTCTGCCTACCAAGTGCTCAGATTAAGGTCATGTGCCACCAGTGCCTGACCTGTCAGAATGGATAAAATTGTATATGCCAATGACAGTTTATGCTGGGGAGGATGGGGAGAAAAGGGAAAACTCCTCTATTGCTGGTAGGAGTACAAATTTGTATAGCCACTTTGGAAATCAGTATGGCAGTTCCTCAGGAATTTGGTAATCAGTCTACCATAGGACCAGGCAATTCCACTCTTAGGCATATACTCAAATGATCCACATCCATGCAAAAAAGACATCTGTTCATCCATGTTCATAGCAGCATTATTTGTAATAGGCAGAAAATGGAAGAAACCTAGATGTCCCTCAACTAAAAAGCAGATAAAGAAAATGTGGTACATTTATACAAACAGAAAAGAACAATAGAATCTTGAAATTCACAGGTAAATGGATGGAACTAGAGGATGCCATACTGAGTGAGGCAACCCAGTCACAAAAATACAAACATGGTAAATACTCACTTATATATGGATGTTATACATAGAGCAGAATATTACTAGCCTGCAATTCATACCTCCAGAGAAACATAGTCTCCAGCAGAAGGGGAAAGGGACAAGATCTCCTTAACAATTGTTGAGCATGGGGGGGAAGGGCAAGAGGGAGTTAGGAGAAAGACAAGGAGATAAGATGAGAGGGAGGAAGACATGAGGGACCAGGAAGACTGAGTTGTGGGAAAAATAGAGGAGAGCAAGAAAAGAGATAATTAAATAAGGGAGCCATTATGGGTTTAAAGAAAAAATATGGCACTAAGGTAATGTTCAGAGATATACTAGGATGACCCCAACTAATAATCTAACAAATAATTGAGAGGCTACCTTAAATGCCCTTCCCCTACCATGAGATTGGTGATAGGCCATCTTAAATCTTTCATCTAGTAGGTGATAGAATAAGAAGCAGAGACCCACAAGCTAAGCACTAGGCAGAATCCCAGGAAACCAGTTGTAGAAAGGAAGTAATTATAAGGAAAGTGGGAAATACCATGCTGGGGAAACCCAAAGAAACAGCTAACTTGAACAAGGAGGAGGTCACGGACTGAAGAATGACAGTTTGGAATCCAGCATAGGACAGAACTATGTCCCCAGTATGTGGGTGTCAGTTAGGAAGCTTAGGCAATCTATGGGGCCCTGGTAATGGAACAGCATTTATAAAGTATATGAATGAATATTGAGAGCCCATTCCCCATAGCAGTATACTCTTTCAGCTTAAACACATGGGGGTATAGCCCATGCCCCAAATGATGTGACAGATTTAGATGGTCCCCCATAGAAGGCTTCACCCTTTCTATGGAGCAGAAGAGGGATGGAATGGGTGCCAGTGGCGGGTATGGGAGGATGGGAGGGATGATATTGTTATATAGGATTGCTTCTAATTTAAAACGGGAATAAATAAATGGATAAATAAATATGAGAACAAAGAACTTCAAAAATTGTTCAAACATGATTTAAACAGGAAAAGACTCAAATGGCTTCTTTCATGAACTAATTGGAATGATGTGCATAATTATTTGACCAAGATTAGAACAAATGAAGCTACAATCTTGCTAAAGCTATCTGGATGTTAAATAATATTTTAAAATAGGAAAACTCATTTTTCTATCTATGGCCCTAGAAACAAATTAAATATTTATAAAACTGACAGTCATTTAACAAACATTTCTATAAGATTTATTGTATCTCATTTAGTGAATGAAGTAAAATTGTCATCAATTACACTAGAAAAAATTATGTATCCTCTACTATTTCATTTTCATCACTGGAGTCCAGCATGAAGATTCCTGAAAAAAAATGTGATGGAGCACATATAGAAAACATTAATTCCTCATACCATTGTAAAAATAATTGATGATTGTGAGGCTCAATAATTATCCCTCTAATGTGAAGGTTGTCAAACTGAGTCGATTGAGCAAAAAGAAAGATAAAGGCTGCTTTAGATTCCTGGAATCTCTTACATACTCCTGTTCTTTTACTTCTGGAAAGGCATCTTTTCAATTAAATGCAATTATCTTAATGTTTTTACCTAAAATTTATTGAGTAGGACAGTCTATCAACTAGAAAAGAAGATCTAAATATCTCTATTACTTTATGCTTATACACCAACTCTTCTTCTGAGAAATGATGCTTTGGGAACTTTAAGGCATATTACAAAACTAGCTTGGTTATTACTGTAGTTCTTTCCTTTATCTTCTCACCCCTTGTTTTATCTACTGCCGAGCTCAGAGCTTTTTGGTTTCTGTTTGTGGTATCTAATTAGTTTTGCTACATGTTTCTCCAATTCTGAAATTACATATACTCCCCCCTTTCTTACTTTTCCATGAACAGTGTGTAAATCTGAACCACTATATCATTCCTTGAATTTCCATATATTACATATTTTATATTAGCATGGTTATGTACCACTTTATTATTTTGTTGACCCTAACATTGAAACTTTGAAAGTCAAGTTTTGACTTGTCTGCAAAATGTACAGGGAGGAACTATTAAGAACATTTCTTTTTCATACCTGTGGATGAGGCTGAGTCCAGATTTCCACAGTTGTTACCTCTTTCATAGGGGTGCAAGATCGTATCACCTCCTTCATTGTCTGTGTAAAGGCAGAAAAGAGTATTTTAAGCTTCTTGTTCAACATTAAATACACACACAGGTACATAGTGGATACAGATATTGTGTACAAGGAAATAAGAAAATTCTATCTTTTTTAGAAACAATATGTTATATAACAAACTGTGCTGATATCTTGCTTGTACAAATAAAGCTTTTTGAAGATCAGATGATGGTGCTTGCAACTAGCTAAATATAGAGGACAGATAAAGAGGAAGTAAGATGGATGGGCAGCAATGGGAGGTTAGATAGCTGGGCAGATAGAAGATATATGCAGGAAGACACAGGAAGTCACTCTCTTTTTTGCTAAGAAGGTAATGAGGTAAAGGTGGTTTTGGCTTGCTCCCTCTTCTCTCTTTTCTCTCAGCATTTTCCTCTATATCTGTCTCCATGATTTTATGGTTTAGACCAATAAAGAACTCACAGTAAATGAGTTATTATGGGTTACAACATGCAGACTCAGGAAGGTCCTAAAAATAAAGTGTGAAAGAGACAACACTTTTTATTTCTCATGTAGCTTATATTCAAATATAATATATTATTTATTATATTCACAGCATAGTAAGCTTTGTAATCCAATGTTGCTTTATTCATATTATATAGTATATGTTCTATGTTTAAGACATTATGAGAACATGATACATATTCTCACTCTATACCATTTGTGGTAATGTATTAAAATGTTTGTTAAATGTAATGATATCATCAAGTAAAGGAAGAACACTTGTTAAGAAGCAGAAATAATACAAACCAGTATCTGGTGGGTGTTAATATTCAAAAGCAGTATAACTGAGAGATTTTGTCACAGATCTTCCATCATGGACTCATAATTTTGTGATGTTGCATAGTATAATGGAGCTATTACTTGACAGGGATTCATGTATCACTGTACTGTGACAGTTAAATTTATTTATTATTTATTTTTGTATTACCAGGCCATACTCATCACATATAAACAAGCAATGACATAGAAAAAAAAACATATTTGAATCATGACATTTTAATGCATTCATTAAGAATTATTTTGTTATCAGTTAAAGGTCATCTCATGTTTATAAATAAGACTATTGATGTCACATAAAAGACATAACATGTTAGTATTGATAGACCAAGCAGCTATCACTAGGCTTCAATTCACAGAAACACTAATCATGAGAATCACAGGTCAAAATATTACACCACATCATAAAAGATTTTTCTTATGAAAAAATAAAATTAAGCAAAAAATAAAGGATATGAGCAAAATTAGTATTTAAAAAGTTTATCTATGAACTAGCCAAAAATCTATTCCTTATTGGTCATTTAATTAAAACCTACTTTCTTACTAAATCTTATAAAATATGTCTTGAAAAAATAAGCTTTTGATTACCATTTTGTATGTTTAGCTACACTAAATATTTATGGACATATGTATTGGACTATGTTTCATTGTCTCTCCATCAGTTAGCAGATGTTATCAACAATAAATATTTATTTATTGTGTGAAGAAATAATAAAATTTTGAATGATTAAATAGTTGCCTATATGTATTGCTCCCATGGGCAAAAAGTAACTAGAATATATTTAAAGATGTTTTAAATCATTAACTGTTATGACTGATAAATGGCATATACATATATATACACATATATGCATGGCAAGAAAATTTCTGTAATATATATTATAATATATTTTGAATATATATTTTGTTTGAAATGTAGTTATTTTCTGTATCAATAGGCACTTTTGACATATTTTAACCTGTCATTTGTTATTGAAACTGTAGAATCAATACTGAACATATTTTTTGTAACCTGAATTACCACAACTTGGTGAATTTTGGTCAAAAATGTTGGTTGAATAGCCCGACTCCACTATACCAAACAATCATTTGAATGGATCAGCAATAACAAGGATTTATATAGGTATTTTGGGCTTTGTGCTGAGATCTCAATTTTCTTGAATGAGAAGAACAACACTCATTATTACTACCCAACAACGAATCACACTGCAAAATTATTTTGTAAACACAAGTACAAGTATTTATATGTGAAATTTAAACTGCAGTAAAGGCATTTTGACAAGTAAAGCACTTCAAATCAAAAGTCTTGTCAAATTGACTTATAGATTCCAGTGCGAGCAAAAAATTTAAAACAGGAAGTCAAGTCTCTATTCAAAGAATTTCAAGCAATTTATGACAAATATAACGTTGAGGATATTTACCTAACCTGCAATTGGAAATAATTAATCTTCAATGTATTGATAAGAAAAGTGGAAAAATCAAGAAAGTAACCTAATGATTTTTTATATGTCATCCAAATAGCTAAAATCATTAATATATATTGACATTGAAGGTTAACTTTAGTTATCTGTGCATGAAGACACATTATAAATGAGATGAACAAGTTATTTTCCTTTTGGTATCACAAGGAACTGCTCTTTAACCTTGTTTGCATTCAACTAATACAGTTTTCGTGGAAATTTGGCTCCATTGATTGCACAAGACCCTCAATTGACATCCAAGTTCAGGGGGCCTAGGTCAGTTTTATGCAGATTCGCTAGCTGTCAGTCTGTAGTCTATGTGCTCCCACTTGCTCAGGTAAGCAGCTTCCATGTGTTTTCCCAACATGGACTTGATCCTTTTGCTCATCATTCCTCCCTCTCTACAATTGGACTTCAGGATTCACCTCACTGCTTAGCTGTGAATCTCTGTTTCTGCTTCCATCCACTACTGGATGAAGGCTCAATGATGCCATTTAATGTAGTTACAAATCTTATTATAAAAGGAGAGCATTTAAGGTACCCTCTCCACTATTGCTTAGATTCTTTGTTGGGATCATCCTTGTGGATTCCTGGCAATTTCCATAGTGCCAGGTTTATCTTTAACCCCACAATGACTAACACTATCAAGGTATCTCATTTCTCTCCTCAGTCCTTGGATCAACTCAGTCTTCCTGATCCTTCCCATACTCCCTTCTGCTCTCGTTATCCTCTCCTCTCTCCCAAAATTTCCTCCCACCCCCACCCACATCCAAATTTACTCAGGAGATCTTATCTCTTTCCCCTTCACAAGGTTTCAGGAATGTCTTATCCTAGCTTCTTTGGGGGCTGTGAATTGTACCTGGTTATCCTTTGCTTTATGTCTAATATTCACTTATGAGTAACCACATGCCATGTTTGTCTTTCTGTGTCTGGGTTACCTCATTCAGAATGGTTACATCTAATTCCATCCATTTGCATGAGAATTTCAAGATGTCATTGGCCTTTACCACTGAGCAGCACTTCTTTGTGTATACTACCACATGTTTCTTATCCAGTATTTGGTTGAGAAAAATATAGGTTACTTCTAGGTTCTGCCTATTACATTAATTCACCTATGAACAGCACACCCTTGTGGGTGTATTTTGGGTTATGGATCCAAGACTTGAATTACTAGGTTTTGAGGTACATCAATTCCCAGTTTCCTGAGAACCCACCATATTGATTTCCAAAGTGGATATACAAGTTTGCACTCCCACCAATGGTTGAGTGTTCCCTTACTCCTTATATGCTTCAGTAGAAGCTTTCATTAGTCTTTATGATTTTAACCATTCTGACAGGTATAAGATGGTATCTCAGAGTTGTTTTAATTTGCATTTCCCTGATGGCTAAGGATATTGAGCAGTTATTTCCTTAAGTATCTTTAGGCTATCTGAGTTTCTTCTGTTGAGAATATTTTGTTTATATTGGTAAGACTACCAATTTTTTAAGACTACAATTTTTTAATTGTATTATTTGGTATTTTGGTGTTTAGTTTCTTGAATTATTTGTATAGGTTGTAGATCTTCCATCTTTCAGATGTGAAGAGCTATTCCCATTTTGTAGGCTGCTGTTTTGAGATGCCTGTGACCTTTGCCTTCCCAAGGCTTCTCAGTTTCATGAGCTCTCATTTATTAATTGTTGATCTCAGTATCTGTGCTACTGGTATTATGTTCAGGAAGTAGTCTCTTGTGCCAATGCATTCAAGAAAACTTCCCAAATTTTCCTCTAAGAGGTTCAATATGACTAAATTTATGATGAGGTCTTTGATGCATTTGGACTTACGTATGTATATGGTGATAGATATTGATCTATCTGCCATCTTCTACATGTCAGCATCCATTCATGCTCGCACCATTTTTTGAACACACGTTCTTTTTTCCACTGTATAATTTTAGCTTCTTGATCAAAAATCAGGTGTTCATAGATGTGTGTATTAATATCACTTTCTTCATTCTGATTGCATTGTTCCAACTGTCTGTTTCTGTGCCAATACCAAGCTTTTTTCATTACTATAGTTCTATAGTAGAGTTTGAAGTCAGGGATATTGTTGCCTTTAGAAGTTCCTTTATTATAGATGATTGTTTTGGCTATCCTGGTTTTTTTTTTTCTTTTTTTTTTTTGTTTTGTTTTGTTTTGTTTTGTTTTTCCATATGAAGCTGAGTTTTTTTTTTCAAATTCTGTAAAGAATTGTATTGGGATTTTGATGAGGATTGCATTGCTTTTAGTAAGATTGCCATTTTTTTATGTTGATCCTACATATCCAGAAGCATAGGAGATCTTCCAATTTTCTGATATCTTCTTTAATTTCTTTCTTTAAACATTTGAAGTCCTATATTTTTGGTTGTGAGCCTAGCCTTTAAAGGCTGAACAAAGGTGTCAAGACCAGGATGGAGAAACCCACAGAATCAGCTGACCTGAACAAGGGGGAGCTCATGCAACCCAGTCTGATAGCTGAAAAACCAGCATAGTACTGACCCAGAACCACTGAATGTTGGTATTAGTTAAGAAGACTGCACAGTCTCTGGGTGGGGCCTCTACTAATGGATCAGTATTTACCCATAGTATATGAATAGACTTTGGGAGCCTTCAGTGGTGGCAGATGCAGGCCTAGATGGTTTGTGGTGTTTAAAGGCTGTTCCCATTTCTCTAAGTCTCTGGTGAGCAGGAGCAGATAGTATGATGTATCCTGAGCCATTAGAGCCTAGGTGTTAGGGGGCTCCATCCAGGAACCCAGACACTCACCTCTCCCAGTGTTTTTAGTGGGCATTCATTTCTTTCTTTATTTTTATTTTACATATCGATTCAGTTTCCTCTCCCTTCCTCCCTTCCTCTTTCCCTGTCTGCCCACTCATATGCACTCTGACCACCTTCTCCTCCCTTGCCCCCCCACTCCACATGTAGGGTTATGGTAGACATTGATTTCTGAACTGAATTTGATACACATATTTCTAACTTGAATAAAATGTAAGCACAACAATATAATATAAACATGGATTTAAAGTAAATGTTTCAAGGAGAGTTGTCTTCATCAAAGCCACAAAAATAATGTCTTAATGACTTATCCAATATTTTTAAAAGAGGTTTCAGTTTCTATGAAATTGTTTGAAATCCTAATAAAATGCACTTTGGTTTATGTGGATGGCTTATTTGTCAAGGACACCACCTATGTTTGCAAAGAGCTAATGTTCACTTCCAAATATCCATGTGACAGCTCACAACCACTTCTAACTCCAGTTCCATGGCATGCAGTACCCTCTTCTGACTTCTATACATACACTCTGCTACTCACAAAATAACTGAATATTTATTTAATAAAAATAAAATGCAAATCTCTCTTCTGAATATAGAGATATAAGAGAAGTGTATTAAAAATTTAAGGAGTGCATGGAATGAATTCTGAAGTTTCTTCCCAAAGAAAACAGCTTTTTGAACTTGTCATCAAGAGTAATATAGTCATCAATTTGGATGTCAACAATGTAGGATCACTGAATTAGAACTTTTATGTCAGTCATCATTTGTGGGTTGGGCATGTATGTTTGTGTGTATATGCATGTGTGTATGTATGTATGCATGTATGTATTATATATGTGTGTAAATAGCTATGATATTAGTGAAGGAGGAATGTTACAAAAAGAAAAAGTGGTAAATTAACAGTGAGAAAGCTCAGAGTTAGCAAAACCTAAGTTTTGCCAGATGGTTTGCCACCAGATTGTAAAATTTGAAACTAATCTTCACTTAAGAGTTTTAATGGTCGTATCTCTCTTCCAAAGCCTCTGCTCTTATCCAAGGATGATTCTGAAAAATTATAGATCGGGCTTTCAAGAACAGCTTCTATGAACAGTCTCCTTAAGTCGCAGCTAAACTGAGTGAGAAGATTACATGTTATTATGGTGTAGAACAGCAGGATTTTCCCATAGCAAACATATTGACATGAAAATGGACAAAGCAATCATTCTTTTCAAAGAGGTCATCCACACAAAAAAGAAGAACAATGTATTTCACAAAGATTATGTAGAGATGCTGAAAGGTATGCAAGGGAAAAGCTCTTTCTTAATGTTTCTAAAAAGGATTCTGGTCCTGAAAATCCTCCAGAACTAAACAATAATCATGCATACCAGTGAGGACACATGGAGATATAATGAAAAATGATTCATTCGTTATTAATATCTGCTTTATTCAAAGTAATTATTTGTATTTAATTTTTAACTCTGTATTTTGTTAGAGTTTCATATATAAATTTAACTTTTTTCCTCCATTCAAGTCCCATTACCTCCCTTCAAAATTTCTCCTCATTCCCCTAACTTATTTCCCTCCCAATTTCTTGTGTTCTTAAAACAATATAAAATGTCTAACTTAGTTTGGCTTATAGATGGATGTATGTAGTACTATCTACTAGAGCATAAGCAATGTCTTAGGGGCTGTATCCCTGAAGAGAACTGAGTTAGATTAAATTACTGACAATAAAGCTTGTGCCACATAAAGTTCTCATTGCAACTTAACTTGGTAAGTACATGAAGATTAAATATAATCACACACATTTTAAAATAAATATGTTATGTCACTCTTTCTAAAACATTAATATTGCTTGTTAATTCTATGGAGGCTGTAGAGCATAGAAAGTCATCAGTGTTCTTATCTGGCTGTGAACTTTATGAACAATATTAACCCTCCAGGCAAGATTCATCCACTGGTACAATCAAGGTGCAGCTATTATGGTAGTACCTAATCAATTTTTATAGGGTTTGAGGACTTCTCCATTGGAAATAAATGGTGCTTGCTGGTATAAATCAATCAAATATCCATAGTTTAGGTCCTAGAAGGGAACTTATAATAGTTGTTTGATAAAATAAATATGTCACTAAAGTGTACTTTTAAATATGTATGTTTATAGTCACAGGAAAAAGCTAAAATCAGACTGTTCAAGAGAAATATCCTTTGCGGGGAGGGGGGGGAGCTGTAGTGGATATAGAAATTGGTGGTTGTTCAAAGAACTTAGAATACGTGACAATTGAGTACCTAGTCATAAAGAGTATATTTTTACTATCATATCTTAAGGCTCAGTTAATGCTACAAAAGAGGGAACAGAAATAAATTAAGAACCAAAAGTTAAAGAGAGGGGCTGCAAATTATCTTTCTTGTTTTTTGTTTTTGGTTGGGGGGAACTGACATGACCATTAGGCTTGTGATATAATAGCAGTTATGTCTCTCTACACTGGGTGGGATTAAAATTAGGTTTATCACTCAATCACATATAGAAGAAGGACTTTTAGACAACACCTTACTCTGATGAATTATTGACTATAGATGAATACTATGGGAATGGAAGTCACTGTTTTCTTTTGTGAACTACAGATGAGCCCTTCTGGTTCTAATGAATAGTTCTGAACTCATGATCATATCCTGCTGGGGTTAATCAGTCCCTCAAAAATGAAAACATAAATAATGAGTGTAAAGATGATGCAGCCCAGATAAGAGCAGAAGGAGGAGGATTGTGGGAGTAACATTAATGAGAATTCACTATGTTCATGCATAAAACTTTAAAATAAGAAATTTTAATATTACATATACATTTGGACTACTAAAAATGAATTACTGTGATTCATTGGTTCATAAATTAATATGTTACTGAATTAATTTAAGATGATTTCTATTTTTATTATATAAATCTGTTGGCAAATATACTTTATTTTTCTAAAAATTTGAAAAATATTGGGAAAATAGTAGACTTTCATATGACACTGATATTTCTAATTCACAGGAAATTTTCTTAGAATATCAAACAAATGATGTTTCAAGGAAGCATTTTTATCTAAATTGTCTCAGTATCTATTTCATTAGCTAAACGTCTGGTCTAAGCAACTAAATATGAATGACTAAAGATGAAAAGTCTCACAAATATAATCAGTAGGAAGTAAAAGTTGTCTAAATATGAATGAACACATGAACACAAATCCACTCTTACGCAATTTTGAAAGACAGTTATGGAAAGGGAAAGTAATTCAATATCAATAATAATAAAATAGACTTCATGTTACCTTAATTGTAGAAAAGTAATCATGACCCAAA
This sequence comes from Phodopus roborovskii, assembly GCF_943737965.1. Taxonomy (NCBI): domain Eukaryota; kingdom Metazoa; phylum Chordata; class Mammalia; order Rodentia; family Cricetidae; genus Phodopus; species Phodopus roborovskii. The sequence continues at coordinate 375,702 of NW_026125985.1, read as the reverse complement.
CTATGAGAATAACAAGCAAATGTATATATGAAATTAATTTTACTAGGGTAAAAAAATTGGTACTGACTGTTTTTATGTAATTTTTTATGAAGTAATTGAATATTTCATTATCATTATAATGGAATTTGGATAATTGAAAATCTAGATTATAATCTCTTTCATTAAATTTGCAGCAAGTATTTTAATGAGCTGTTTCTTGTAACAGAATTAGTTAAAATAGTAGAATAATAAAGCTGAGTTATTTGTATTTTTCAGAAAGCAAACATTTCCTAAATCAATAAAACATGATCACCATTATGTATCATTACATTGTGTCAAATGCATTAGGAAAATGCAAATGATACTTTTTGGAATTGTGTTCATAAATAAATGTATAGCATCATACACTATATGGAGAGAATATTGAGATAGAGGAAGAAGGTGGATTTTTTCAAATCTATTGTAATCAAGGGAGAATTCAATTGTCATGCAGTATTGTCTGGAGCAGGTATTATAGAATAAGGGAAATTAATGCAAGAAATTCTATTATTTGTTAATCTGCTTTACTCTAAGTTTACTCTAAGGATTAAATGATAGTATGAAAAAATAGTTTCTAGAGGATAAAAAAAATGAAGGTTATTTTATTTCAAGACCTCCATGTGATTGTGTTTTAAGTATTAAAACAGTTCGAGTTTTTATTTGGAATTTAATTTTTGAAATCATTTAAGAATGTAGATAAAAACATAATACCTCATGAACCATATTTTTGGAGTCATACAACACAGAATCTAAATGCCATTTGTACATGGCAACTTGGTCTATCATATTCTAGTTAATTTATTTAAATTTCATTATACTCTCATTCTATAATAGAAAAAGATACCATTTGAATAATATTGATATAAAAAGAAATAGGTATTGAAATCTTACATTTCATGTTAGTCAAAAAAAATATATATATAGCCACTAATATAGTGACTTCATTGTTGTGGTGGTTCGATTGGGGAAGACCCTTATAGGCTCATATATTTGAATACTTACTCCCTACTTTGTGAAACATTTTGGGGAGGAATAGGAGGTATTGCCTTTTTGGAGATGATATGTAAACAGGGCCAGTCTTTCAGGTTTCAAAGGACTCCTGTGGTTCCTAATGTTCTATCTCTTGCTACATTGTGCCATTTTATGATGAAAGTATTTCATTCACATTTTGATGTTATAAATTATTATTACTAAACAAATTCTCTTCACTCTCAGAAGAGACAATGAACATTTGGCTTTAAACAGTATTGAAACTAAAAAACTGTGAAGACTTTTGAAGTTGAAATAAATGCAGTTTATGTTACAATATGACTATAAACTATTATGTGACAGAGAAAGGAATGTCATAGTTTGAGTGAAAATTGTCCAAAATTGTTCATATATTGGGTATGTTTCCCCAGTTGTTAGAACGCCAGAAAGAAGAATTGCAGTATAACCTTGGAGGAGTTTTATCAATGGTGGAAGACTTTGAAGTTTATTGGAATTCTTTTATTCACAGTGCTCTCTTTCTCTGTCTCTTGGATGTGGATCAAGATGTAGGTCTCAATTATTTATAAATTTTGCCATCATATATTCTGACATTCTCAAACTATAAGGCAAATCGGATGCTTACCTTTTTAATTGTTTTAAATATTGTTTTATTACAGCAGTAGAAAATAATTAAAAGTCTTGCACTGAATTTTATTGAATTGAGCAAGCTGATATAAAGACTGTGGCATGAAGAATAATAGAGGCTTAAAATAACATTATAAACCATGACTAAGGATAGACTATGTTCCATATATACTTTTAGAATACAGAATAAATATCATGGCTCTCTAATTTTTGGTCATATAATATGCAAATGATGTTTAACATATTTATATTCAATATCATATATAAAAATATCGATGACATTTTAAAATGTCACAAATTTATTGCTTTGCTCTTTACACTGAGATTTTTTCATTAGCATTTAGACATGGCCAAAACAGTATCAAAATAAGACATGAAAATAAATCAGAACCTTGGGGAGACGATTGTAATAAAGAGAATGACAGACATAAAAGTACCCACTAAACTTATAAATGAAGTTATTAAATGAAATACTAAGAGAAAAGATGACAGAATTAGATTTAGTAAGGCATACTTTAGAAAATGTATTTGACATAAAAAAATGAAGTCTGCTAATTACTAAGGCATATTTCTAGACCAAGGGATTCATCAACAAAGGACTATGCAACAGATCAACTTAAAGAAAACATAGTGTAATTATAAAAGCCAGTTTCCCCAATTTTACATTCATTATAACCTTTTTATTTATTTATTTATTTTTAGTTTATTATTTTACATATCCATCCAAGTTCCCTCTCCCTCCCTCCATTTTACCCTCCCTGCCCCCTCATATGCACCCTAAACACCCTCTCCTCCCAAACCCCCCAATTCCCCATGTAGGGCAATCCCATTCAGTTGGGGTCATGTAGATATGCCAGGTCATTTGAAGCAGGGACTAGGACTTCTCTCCTGTCTCTAGGTTAAGGCAGTATCCCTCCATGGGGGATGTGTCCACAAGGTCCTTTTGTGCACCAGGGATACATCCTGGTTCCACTTTCTGAGGTCCTAAGACTTCTCAGTCCTTCTGACTGAGACCCTTATTCAGCTGGGCCTGAGTCAGTTTCATGCTGTATTCAGAGCTATCAGTCTGGGGGGCCCATTTCAGTGCAGAATTCTACCAGACTTTCAAGGAAGCACTAATACCAATACTCCTCAAATTGTTCCACACAAAAGAAGCAGAAGGTTCATTGCCAAACTGTTTTATGAGGCCACAATAACCTTGATACCCAAGTCTCACAAAGATACAACTAAGAAAGAAAACTACACACCAATATCCCTGATGAATATCAATGCAAAAAAACAAAACAAAACAACAACAACAACAACAAAAAAAACTCAATAGAATACTTTCAAACAGAATTCAAGAATACATCAGAGAAATCATCCACCATGATCAAGTAGGCTTCATCCCTGGATTGCAGGGATGGTTTGACATGTGAAAATCTATCAACTTGATCCAGCATATAAACAAACTGGAAAAGAAAAACCATATGATCCTTTCCCTAGATGCTGAAAATGCCTTCAACAAAATTCAACACCCTTTCATGATAAAGGTCTTGGAGAGATCAGGGATAACAGGAACATACCTAAATATAATAAGAGCAATATAGAGCATACCAACAGCCAACATTAAACTGAATGGAAGGAAGCTTAAGGTGATTCCTCTAAAATCATTATAATCTTAAGACAAAGCATGTATTTCTGCTGTGTGCTACAATGATTTCATGGATATATACCATGGTCTACATCATCTCCAGCATAGGCTTGCATTGGTATCTCAGAGTTGTTTTGATTTGCATTTCCCTAATGGATAAGGACATTGAGCACTTTCCTAAGTGTCTTTCAGACATTTGGATTCCTCCATTGAGAATTCTCTATTCAGTTATGTACCCATACTGAGTGAGGTAACCCAGTCACAAAAAGAGGAACATGCTATATACTCACTCATATTATGATTTTAGACATAGAGCAAAGGATAACCAGCCTATAATTCACAATTCCAGAGAAACTAGGATACAAGGAGGATTGTAAGAAATTCATGCAAAGTCCCTCACACAAGGTAGAAGGGAAAAGATCTCTTTAGCATATTGGGAGTGGGGAGGGGGAGGAGACATGACTGGAGAGGGAGTTAGGAGAAAGAGAATGGGAGGAGAGGAGACCATGTGGGACCATGAAGATTGAGTCAGGGAAAAATGGATGAGAGTAAAAGGAAGTATAATATAATATAGGAGCCATTATAGATTTGATGACAAAATTGACTCTAGTGAAATGTCCAGAGACCTACAAGAATGACCCCAACCAGCAATCTGAGTAACATGGAGAGCCCTTCCCTGATAATCTGATTGATAACTAACTTATATACAACCATACAGCCCTCAGCTAGTAGCTGATGGAAACAGAAACAGACAGCCACAGGTAAATACTGAGCCTAACTCCTGGAATCAAGTTGCAGAGTGGGAGGAGTAATAAGAAAAGGTGTCAAGATCAGGCTGCAGAAACCCACAGAGAGAGCTGACCTGAAGAAGTTGGAGCTCATGGAAATGCAGACTGATACCTGGGAAGGCAGCATTGTACTGACTGAGACCCCTTCAAGATGGCTCTCAATTAGAAGGCCTGGGTAGTCTAAGGGACCTCTGACAGTGGATCCAGGATGTATTAATTGTGCATGAAAGGACTTTGGGAACACATTATCCATGGAGGGATACTCCCTTCTCCTAGAGGCAGGAGGGAGGGCCTAGTCCCTACTACAAATGTCTTGACAGATTTTGATGAGCCCTCCTGGAAGGCATCACCCTCCCAGTGGAGTGGGGGGAGGGTAGGATGGGAGGAGGTTCTGGGGTCATGGAAGAGAGAGAGGGAAACAGAACTGGTATCAATATGTAAAATAAGGAAAATAATAAATATATATAATAAAAGAATGAATAGGTTGTAGCACCCAAGCTACAATCTGTTCCACGAATCGGGCAAAGGCCTAGAGATTGAAATAAAGACAAGACAGAGGGTTATTTGTTCAATGGCAATGTCGGATATTGAGGGGCAAGAACGGGCTTAAATACCGACTTATAGCACAGTGGAAAATTACAGGAATTTTTTGGCTTAACTCCTCCCTGTGTTGTCACGAGGTATGGTTGTCACAGGGTGTGTGTCACAAGATGTGTTGTCACAAGGTGTGTGTCACCACGGGAAGAGTACCAACAAAAGCCTTGGGGCAAGGAGTTCCTGCTAACAGCTTCAGGCTAGCTCAAGGTGCCTTGGGGTCCTACAATAGGTGTTTAGAAAGATAATGCATTGGTAAAAATTACTGGCTACCTTTGAAGAATACCCAGATTTATTTCACCGCAGACATACTGGCTTACAAATAACATTCAACCTGTGAGATATGACATCTTCTTCTGGTAGCAGACAATCTTGTGATGTAAGCACATACATCCAGACAGAACAATGGCATATATATTTCTGTTTTACCTATTAAAAAGTAGAATAACTAGAGGATAGAGAATTCTAATTATAACACAATTTAAATAGACTGTTTATGGCTTTACTTTACAAAATCTGGCTATATTACATCATATTAAATATATAAAAGAAGAAAATCATCCTGTAAGTCTTTGAGAACATGAGTAAGAAGAAAAAAACCTTATCAAAATTAAGTAAAAGGCAGAGAGAGACTATCCAAATTAATAAAATCAGAAATGAAAAGAAGGACATAACAATAGACACTGAGGAAATTTAAAGAATTATTAAGTTGTACTTCAAAACTCAATACTTCATAAAATTAGAAAATCTAGAAGAAGTAGATTATTTTCACAAGAGGTATCACTTACCACAGTTAAATCAATATGAAATAGACAATTATATAGGCTTATAATTCCAAAGGAAATAGAAGACAGCATTAAATTCTGCCAACCATAAAGAGCCCAATGCCAGATGATATTAGCAAAGAATTCTACCAGACTTTTGAAGAAAACTTAATACCAATATTCCTCAAATTATTTGGCAAAATAGAAACAGATGAAATATTATAAATTTACTTCATGATGCCACAGTCACCTAATACCCAGACCACAGAAAGACTCACAAAAAAAAAAGAGAGAATTACAGCCAATTTCCTTCCATCATGATCAAGTAGGCTTCATCCCAGAGATGCAAGGATTTTTCATCATAAGAAAATCCGTCAATGTAATCTCCCATATAAACAAACTGAAAGCAAAAACACACAATCATCTCATTTGATGCACAAAAAGACTTTAACAAAATCCAACATCCCTTTAGGATAAAAATTTTGGAGAGATTAGGGATACATGAGGCATACATAAAGATAGTAAAGGCAATATATAGCAAACCAATAGGAAACATGAAATTGAATGAAGAAACTCACTAAAGCAATTCTACTAAAATAAGACAAGGTTGTCCACTCTTTCTCGATATCTATGCAATAATATACTTGAAGCTTTAGTTAAAAGCAATAAAAACAACTAAAGGAAATCAAGGGAATACAAATTAGAAAGGAAGAGGTCAAAGTATTGTTATTTGGAAATTACATGACACTACATATTCACTATGTTCCCATTAAAAAGGGCCCTACCTACCTCCTATCTTACTTCTGTATCTACTGCTTCTTTCCTATCTCTGTCTCTTCTCCTCCCTCCCCACTCTCTGTCTCTGCCACTCTCTTCTCTTCTGTAACTCCTGTCACTACCATCAGTCTACCTTCTCACTTTTACCATTCACTTCCCCAAATTAAAAAAAACAAATCCCTCCAAACAAGTTTAGTCATGTGGCATCTTTCTCTCATGCACTGCATTTTAAAATTACAAAAGTATCACTATTTCTGATTTCAAGCTCTATGACAAAGCTTTAGTAATAAAAACTGAATTGTATTTGTATTAGAACAGATCTATTGATCAATGGAAATAAGTCAAATCTCAGACAAAAATCCACATAGCTATGGACACTTGATTTTGACCAAAATAATCAATATTATACAACAGAAAAAAATAAAATATCTTCAACAAATGGTACTGGTCTAACTGGATGTTGGCATGTAGAATAATGCTAACATATCAGTATCTCCAACTGTGAACAAAACTCAACTCCAAATAGTTCAAAGACATTAACATAAAAAAGATATACAGAACCCAATAAAAGGTGGAGAATATTCTTTAGCATAATGGCAAGTGAGGCAACACCCTGAAAGTATAACCCATGTACAGGTAATAAGATCAGCAATTAGTACATGGGAACTCATACAACTGAAAAGTATTTGTAAGGCAATAGGACAATATTGCAGCATACAGAATGGAAGGGGTCTTCACCAGGGTTGATTTTCAAAATATAGAAAGAACTTAAAAAATTAGACACTACAAATAAAAATAATTTTAATAAAATGGGGTACAGATCTAAATAGAAAATTTTCAACAGAGGGTAGAGGAGAACATGAGAGTTCAGGAAATGTTGAATTGGGGGAAGAATAGAAAAGGAGATCAAGGAAAGAGATACCTTAATAGAGGGAGCCATTATGGGTTTAAAGAGAAATCTGGCACTAGAGCAACATACAGGAATCCACAAAGATGACCCCAACTAACAATCTAAGCAATAGCAGAGTGGCTATCTTAAATTCCTTCCCCTATATTGAGATTGATGATCAACTCAAATGCCACCATAAAGCCTTCATCCAGTAACTGATGGAAACAGAAGCAGACATCCTCAGCTAAACACTGAGCTGAACTCTTGGAATCCACTTGCAAACAAGCAGGAATGATGAGCAAAGGTGTCAAGACAAAGCTGGACAAACCCACAGAAACAGCTGACCTGAACAACGGGGAGCTCATGGACTCCACTGTGTTAGCTGGGAAACCAGCATAGGACCAGTCTAGAACACCTAAAATTGGATGTCAAAATTGGATATCAGTCGCAAGGCTTGTGCAATCTATGGGGCCTCTGGCATTCGAATGAGTATTTAATCCCTAGTGGGTAAATTGGCTTTGGGATTCCATTCCCTATGGAGGTATACTGTCAGCGTAGATACATGGGAGAGGGCATAGGTCCTGCCTCAAATGATATGACATACTATGATGATACCCCATGGTAGGCTTCACCCTCCCTGAGGAGTGGATGGAGGAGTGGGGATGGGGCTTTGGTGTGGGGAATGGGAGGGCAGGACACAGAGGGAACTGTATTGGTATGTAAATTAAGATTGTTTGAAATTTAAATAAAATTATTTTTTTAAAAAATAAAGAATAGCTGCTTTGCATTATAAAACTTGAAATATCTTCTATTTACAATCATAGTATTTCCAACAATGCAAAAGAAAATGCTGGAACTTGCTGAAACCATTGGAAATATTTACCTATCAGAGTATTAAATACCATGGCAGAGGCTAAGGATCTATGCAATTATACTCTAATATAATCATATACAATATTATTTTCATTCTTTGTAAATTGAAGAAGTCTTTTCAGGTATATATAGGTTTGGTATTAAATTATCATATGCCTATATTTATAATATTTTTAGAAAGAGAAATGTATTTTTCATGCATCTGCCTAGATATCTTTGTGAAAAAGAATCATTTGAACATTTAAAATAATGGAATTAACTTACAGGCCTTACTGATCATTTGAATTGTAGAACTGCATATGTAGATAGATATAAGTGGCAGTTTTAAAAATAAATATAATTTCTGTCTTTTGAACAATGTTTCATTGTGGAAACAATATTCTCCACTACATTGCATAATGGCAGATATTGTAGGAATATAATAAAGTTAAGATTGGAAGTTTAATGAAGATTTACTTTTTAAACAACTCAGCATATTGCTGGAAAATATCTACAAGCCAGTGATTTATCTAATCCACTAAGTCTAAGTCCTGTGACATTTCCAGTAAGGCTCTTAAAGTCCTAGTCAAATCCATTACAATGAACAATAATAATCAAGTGAAAAGAATCTCCAAAACTAACCTTTTTTTTTTAAGACTCAGTCTGAGGAGTCAATTATTTAGATGAATCCTAGGTTTCTGAAAAGCTAAGAGATATGAAATAAAGAACAATATGTCAATGCCCTTGCCCATTTTGTTTTATTCTTCTAATCATACTATGTGCCTATTTTATTCTTTGAAATTATGAGGAAAAACAAAACAAACAAGCAAGGAAAAACAGGCATTCTTGTTTCATTGTCTTATTTTTCCATCATTCCCATTTTTCTGTTATTACTCTGATTTATAAATAGAGAATTTACAATATCTTTCAAAATGACCGAAACATTCAGGGTCATTTCAAATCATAGAGTGGAAAGATTATGTATTGGAGATGCTGTCATATCACACAGTTGGGCTTCTTCATAAAGGGAATGCATCCACAACTTTGTAGTTATGGGTTCCTTTCCAGGTGACAATATCTTCATCATTTAACCATAAACTAAACATTTCTTGGAAATTTGAACTAAAAATGCCAAGCATTTGAATGCTATAAACTTTAGGTTATTTAATCACTCACTCAAAATTTCAGCTTATATTTTATAGATATTTTCAAAATCAGACATTTTCTGTAAGTTGAACTTTATTGTACATTGTGGCAGTTTTTCAGGGAAGAGGCAGATGTACAATATCTACCTTTCTTCTCTTTGAATGATTACCTGACATTTTAAAAGTTTTTATGTTTTATATGCTTTTACACTGGAACTAAATTTCTTTGAATCATTCTGTGGTGGCTAACCACATTTAATAGTTACTGGAAAACTGCCATCTTTCAAAACTTAAGCACATGGATCTATAAAGTTATAACTTCACAGACTTTGTAAAAGAAGAGTCTTTTCTCTAGATCTTAACATTTAGCATGCATGTTTTAACTATCTATACTAAAGTGCACTCAAAAAAGCATTGTAAGTGTCATATGTTTGAAGGATTAATAAAGATACCATTTTAAGACAATAATCTAACCTTTATTTAATAATAGGTTTCTTGCTTTATGCATGTGATTACCTCAGTTCTATGTCTTCAAATTATCTAATCCCTTTTCTATTTGATTCTCAAAATGTTCTGTTTCTCACTTACATGAATATATCATTGAAATATGTGACTTACAGAAAACTAAATTTAACATAGTCCATCAACACAAAGTTCTCATCCGTTTTCCATAAACCTCATTATAAATTTCATGAGCATAGAGTGGTAATTCCACTTGACAATTTCCATTCCAGAAGTGTGAAATAAAGGTCAAGACTATAGCAAAGTCATCTAATTACATTCTACTCCAAATCTAGTAACATTTTTCAATTTTTGACATTTATCTTTCTTGGATATTTTGAAGTACATGACATAATGTCCTATTCATTTTAATCAACTTTGTTGTCTTTTAGCCTTAAGTCCACCTTTGACAGTGAAAAGAACTCTTTAAAAAAATCTGTTTCCTAATATTTAGTAGACCACTTTATTAATATCATCTTTCCCACAATAATTCTGCTTTGATTCCATTGTCAGCTTACACAAATATTTTTAGATGAATTTTCCTAACTACCATTTCCCCATTGAGTAATAAAGGCTAGGATTAAAATATATTTAGAAGGCATAGATTTTAAATTTTCCCGTCAGTCTTGGCTTAGAAAAATGTTTCTCCATGAGTATTTGCCTAGTACATATTGGAGATATAATTAATATAATTGTAACAGGAAAAATAAAAGACCCATAAACTGATATTGGTGGTTAAAGCTTCAAGCTGAATATCAGAAAAGCAAAGCAGCTGGTCACGAGCTTCTTACCTCCAGGTCAGGCTGACTGAACTGCTCCTATCTCCAGGAGCTTTCAAAAACCTCAGACTGTGTTTACAGTCAGTGTAGCTGGGCAATGAATGACTTTGAGACCTTGTTTCTGTGTTATATACTTCCCTTATGTTGGAACTAAAGGCATGAAATATATTCTCTTTTAGACTGATTCACTCTTGTGTAGATCTGGGTGGCCTTGGACTCACAGAGATCTGTCTACCTCTTAATCATGACTCCTAGGATTAAAGGCTTGTACTACCACCTCCTAACTTGTGGCTGCTTGGACTAAAGATGTGTGCCTGGCTTCTGTACTTGTGGCTGATTTAGCTGTCCAGATCCTTGGGTAAGATTTAATAAATCATAAACAATATATCACCACACATAATTCTGATTGCTTAAAAGCAAAAATTTCTGCAAGGTATAATTTGCATAGGCATATTATTAACTACTTCTAACATTATTAAATACTTCTAACATTCCTCATTTATAGGGATATGTTTGGGAGAAATAGCAATTGAGCAGAGGAGATGGGATAACAAGAAAAGAGGAGAGTAAAAGGAGAGAAGTTAAAAGAAGAAAAAGCCCCTACTTTCATCTTTATCCTATAATACCACACAGCAGAAGCTAATCTGCAGTGAAGCAAGACTTTAGGAATAATATCAAGATATATCTGCTTGAAATAAATGGTAAATTCTCAGGATTTGACAACTAAACACAATCTACTTGAAGACAATATTTATTACTTCATAGTTCAAGGCACTACAAAGAAAGACTAATGATTTCCTTAGCGTTTGCATAAGTATCGATTATATGTGAAGAAACTAAAGCCAGAAAATAACATATGGGATATTTTATTTCATCATGAAGCATTAAATAAACCAAATAATTTCTCTTTTATACTATGTATAAATGAAAGTCATATCATAAACTACAATGACCAAAGACACCATATGGATTATATTAAATTTTACCCTGAAAAAGAAAGTATTCACAAATCACAGGAAGATATTTTTAACTACTCTCGGCATAATTATATTTGCAATGACTATGTCATTTCCATATGTGAAAAAGAGTACTCATTTTGAATGAACAAACTGATGATTTTCCAAGCAAATTAGTTTTTTATAGCTCATACAATGCTCAGTTTATCATTCAGCACTTAAACAGCAGCGACTCTATGTTCAGATGCATATAAATAAAAGTTTTGATTACATTTCTATTTCATATATATATATAATTGATATGAAAGTATATGGGTAATAAAATTATCTAAGAAAATTAGAGCATAGCCTTTGGAATTGAATAAATTGTCACTTTTTGAAACTTACAATTTTGAATGTAATAAATCTTAATTACATGTTTTTATATAGTAATGAGAACATAAATTATTTTGTAGAAACTTCTGTAGCATAAATTATCTGTGTCCATTATCTTCTGTTTTTACAGAACATTTTACAAATGTTATGAAACATAACTTAGTATTAATTACATATAAATATGCTTGCCTCCTTGAAACAGATCTACAGGTAGGAATTATGTCACTAAATAATGTATCTTCGATTCACAGGAATTTTTGATATTTGGTATACAAATTGCTAAATGCTGGAAATCTGATACAATTAATGTTTAACACAAATTTTTGTCTAACTGAAAGCAGTGCTAAACCTGGGGACAAAACATAATATACCCCATTGCATCAATAACAAAATAATAAGATGAAATGTTATGCTAAAATAATGCAGTCAATTATTTATGAAATTAACTAACATCAGTATTCAAATTGATTATTTGAACTAAAAATATATGGCCTTTAGGAGCTATACAATAAGATTTGCCAACTGAATTCCAACTTAGTTCGAGAAGAAGGATAATTCTTCCCACAAAATTAAAAATCACTAGTGTTTCAGTCTCTATCTCTTGTGAGCAATACGTTGGAATGTATTTACATTCCAAAGAATAAAGAATTGTCTAGTTCATTCATCCTGTCATTAACATTATGAATAAATTTACAAATATATTGTTTGGTAAAATTTAAAAAGTAGATAATTTATCATTATTTATTTAAATATTTGTAAAATATATTGAGGTCTATACCTTTCCAAGAATTTCAATCCACTGAAGTAAGTTTGGACTTGAATTACACATGAATAAGAGATTTCTACTGAAAGAAAACAGGCATAAACATCAGCCTAGGTACTAAGGTTTTCTTATAAGTGAAATAATTTAAGAGATTTGTATCCATTCTGCTTGAGCAATATTTGAATGTATATTCGCTTCAGATCAGCTAAGAAATTAACGAACATTGTCTACTAGGTTAGTACATGCAACATATATATTACTAATTACAACATGTGACTAAAACAATAATTTCATGAAATACACATAGATTTAAGACAAGTGACTAATATCAAATTTTGAAAAATTAACACAAAATATATGCTATGTCACATAGTTGGTTCAATGACTGAGCTCACATTACCAGAAAAGATACTGACATACTTTACTTTCAGTTTAGCCATGCCTTGGGGTATGAAATCACAAAGACATTTTATTTCCCTGAGCTTAATTATTTATATATTCATACATTTATTTGTAATTTGTGTAGATATAAGTGTGTAAGTGTGTGTGTGTGTTCATGAGTATATATATTCTCATTAATTTATACACCTATATGGAATCTAAAGGGAATTGTGTTGACATATTAAGAAATTCCATCCATCTACTTTTAATACAAAGCCATTTATTTGGATGCATGCTTCACTTAGTACTCTTGGCTGACTGTGCAGGAATCCTCAATGATCCTTCTGCCACACAACTAGAACTTCAAATCATTATGCTCGGCTTTTTATGTTATTTGGGGGGATCAAACTCAAGTACTTATGCTTGAATACATACATTTACTAATAGAGCTATTTTCCTAGCCACTTGTTTACATGATTTATATGGGGTTACTATATGGAAGACTTCTAAATTAAATTCAATATTACACATCAAGTATTTTATAGAAAACAATAGAAAACTGAATAATTGTCTTTTGGAACACAAATAAAATGTGAAATCATGCATTTTTATTGTTTATCTACCAGCATTTTATCATTTATATAATTTTCAAAATAATCAGAACTCTACATTTGTTGGAAAATTTCTCATATTAAAAAAGTTCACTGTAGTGAGATAGTCCTTCTGTGGCACTGACCATGCCCATTGGGGGGTGGAGCCATGGGCGGATGTGACCGGTAGAAGGAGGACGGAGAGAGAGCCGGAAAAAGCTCTCTTGCTGGCGTGACTTGGACAGGAGAGTATCAGGTTGAATTTCCCAGTGTTCATCTGTCTAGGTTGTAAGTTATTTCTCCCTGAATAAACATCTATTTGGACTATTTGTTTATCCTGATCCTTAATTAACCACGATAGTTCACCTTTAATTCTTTAATAATCCCAATCAGGACTCAAAGGATATGAATTTACATTTCTAGGATTTCTTTCTAAATAAATAGTTATTGTGGGAGGAGCACATGCCAAAATAAGTGTGCAGAAATTAGAGAAGCACTTATAAGTTGGCTCTGTCCTTCCAACTTGTGGGATACAGGGATAACCTTGGATCATCAGGCTTGGCAGCAAGAACCATACCTGCTTGGCTCTCACCTTCCTCTCTCTACACACATTTTCAATTGTGCAAAGAACAATTTCATTTTAAACAAAATTTTGTAAAGAACCATGTATGTACATAACACTGAATTTCCTGGAGACTGATTTTAGGGCATGTAAAACCTATATAACCATCATGAGAAGAAACCACAATATAATAAAACAGACTGGATCTTCCCACTTCTTTGGCTACATGACTCAGGCAAGAGAGTTTGAAATGAAATCTCTAATTTATGAATTCTTCATTTATTTTACCAGTAATCTATATACAGAACACATCATTCCTCTTACACCAATAAATAAAACAAATCTCTGGCAAAAAGTCTGACTTTTATTTTTTCAAGGGCCTCATAATTTCCCAAAATTAAAGTACTTATATACTAAGTTACATAGTGGACACTCAGATAAATATAATTCATTTACAAAATCACTGCCATTTTCAGTTTAAACAAGTATTCCCTTAATGAATCTACAGTGTAATAGCTAATTGGTAGCTAATGATTTGAGCTACCACAAATTATTCATCTGTACTGAAAACGTTAATTGATGTCTATTTAAATGATCTCACGGAAGATTCACTCTCATCAGACTAAGCTTCTGATTATAGGGAATTGTTGCCTCATGTAGGGTTACTATAACATATTTAGTGAGGTAAAGCAAGTAAAGACTATGATCTACAACTCTATTATATTACTGAGTTTAAGATGTTTCAGATACCCACATTCAGTTAATGTGCCTGGGCAATCTATGGGGCCTATGGCAGTGGAACCAGTGTTTATCCCTAGTACATGGATGGATTTTGGGAGTCCATTTCCTGTGAAGGGATACTATCTCAGTCTATGTATATGTGGGGAGGGCCTGTATCTCACCCCAAATGATGTGACATTCTTTGATGAGCCCTCATGGAAGGCCTCATCCTCCCTGGAGAATGGATAGAAGGGATTATGGGAGGATGGGATGGAGAGGAAGCTGGGATTGGTATGTAAAATATGATTGTTTCTAATTTAAATAAAAATTTATTTAAAAAAAAGAAGTTTCAGAAAATAGAATTGCAGGTCCAGGTTAAAATGACAGGTAAGTGAACATTTTAATATACATGTTGAGGAAAGTTGCAAGGATATTAATGAATTTAATCTTCAATTTCCAAACATTGGTGGCATTTCCTGTTGTCATTCAGCAAACTGTCTTTTGTGTCAGGATGAATATCTTATAATAGACATGTTTTAATAAATTCTGAGTAGGTTAAGAATGTTCTTATATTTTATAAAGTTTATATACTTTGTTATAATACATAGGGTTATGGCTTACAGTATTGAAATTAACATTATTAACAAGACATGCAATAATATTGCTGACAAAGATATAAGAATCTCTGAAATATATTTAAATCAGGGTTTAGTATTTAGGAATTAGAAGATATTTTTTGTTACTCAAAATTATGCTAACTACTAAATCTATAAAATGCAATCTATAATATAAATAGCATCACAAAGGAATGACAAAATTTTAGGTAAATAAGATTATATTGATAAAATTGCTAATTTAGCAAATAAGTAAAATATGCATATTTTGAATTAAAATTTACTGAATACTAATTTGTACTTATGAGAACTATGTTTCTCTTATAGAACATGTGTACCATTACAATGTGATGAAATATATTTATTAGCTTCAGAAATTATTTGTACAAAACAATTGAAAATAAAATGTATCTAAACATTAATATTAGCATAAATGCTATTCACCTAGAAATGTATTATTGAAGATTGATTTTATATCAATTTCTGCCATAGAAATAAATTTATTTACCAATCCATATATATATACTAAAATAAGACAGATACATTTTAGTATGCATTGACTAAGTCAAATGCAGTGTAGTATTTATTGAGTATAGGTCTTCATAAAATACAAATACTAATTCTTTATCAATTTTAATTTTCTTTGGATAAATTGAACATTCAAGGTCTATGTATATCTTAACAGTCACATCATACTTTTAGGAATTTTCTAAAAATTATTTCCTGTTTTTTGCAGATGTATTTATAACAGGAATTGCTAGAAATGCAATAGTCCAAACAATGATTTTTCATTAGCTGGGAAGTCATCACTAAGCCTTTAAATATAAAAGACACATTACCAAAGCAATTGCAGTGCACAACCTACTCAAATTTGAGCATGGAACAGTTCTAAATTGTTTTAAAATCAATAGTATATATCATTGTTCAAAGTTACTGTACATCCAAAGTAACACAGAGTTTATATACTTATGCCTCATCCATGGCACTTTTCAACAAAGCCAAAATCCTCTTGAACTGAATCTTGCTCACTTGAGCTGCCTAATTCTTCTTAATTGGGTCATTATATATGTAACAGAAGAAGAAAAAAAAAGATAGGTTTGAAACAGCAATTGTGCTATATAGATTTCAAATCAAAATTCTATGAGTGGAATGACTTGAGCTTATAATAAGAGTATTGCAGAAAGTGCTATATTTGAAGGGGTTCATGTTCATCATCGACATTATCAATCGAACCAAAACCAGGATGCAATACTGACTCATTTTCACTTTCCAAAATATACATAGAGATTACTGGTTATCAAAATACTTTTAAACAAAGAAATTAATTGGAGATATAATTAATTGGGATCCCTGAATATACAATATGTGTTAGAATTGATTTTGATTATATCAATTTATGAAATCTTCAAATAATTATCTTATTTTTATCAAGTACACTGCTGTTAATTCTACAAAACCAATACAAGGAAAATGTTCTCATAGTTATTATGTATGTAATTTTAAATCTAATATATACAAGTGGAATTTTTGAGAATACCTCAAAGTTATTTTTGTGGCCAAAATTTCACTATGTATTAAGCATATAAGCAGGAGAAAGCATTCGAATGAGTGGTTATTAAAAATAAGTTTATCCTTTTAAAAGGTACAAGATCGAAAACTAGAAATGACATTTAAATATTCCTCTGTATCATAACATTAAAAAAATGATCGAGGAATCCTTCTCTATCCTCAGGGAAAATTGAAAGAGACTATATTTGTAAAAAAGAGAGGAGGGGTCAGGGGAGTTGAGAGAAGTGGAGGGAGGGGAATCTGTGATTTGATATACTGTACGAGAGAAAAATCCACTTACTATAAAAATAATTATTTAGAAAAAGAAAACAATGATCTAAATAAATTCTGTGTTATATGTAAATCCTTTCAGATACCTAAGTGCAAACTAAGCTTCTGAATCAGTGCTGTTCACAAGATCATTGATGAAAACATTGTGAATATTTGAATATGTTAATGATCCTTCCTTTCAAATGTAAATATTTGATAGAACAAATTGCACTCCAAACATTTTGTTCATGGCTGACCTCACTAGGACTATAATTGATAGTGGTGGTACAAGAGATTTAACCCTAGTCATTATGCATACTATGATTTTATTCTACTATAGAATCAAATGATAAGAAATATCAATGTTCTTTTCTTATAATAGTTTATCATGAATTATAGAAAATTTATTAGGCTTAAACTTCAGCATTGCTGTTTATCTTATCACTGAAGGAAGTCAGTAGAGGAACTGAAACAGGACAGAATCCCGGAGGAAGGAGCTGATGCAGAAGCTGATATATACTGCTTTCTCACTGGATTCCCATGGCTTAACCAGTCTGCTTTCTTATAGAAATCAGAACAATAGCCCAGGCATGGCATGACATACAATGTGCTGTGCCTTCGCCCATTGATCACTATATGATAAATGCCTTACAGCTGGATGTCATCAAGGAATTTCTGTAATGGAGTCTCATTCCTCTGATGATTCTAGCTTGAACTTAGTTGAAACACAAAACCATCAAGTACAATTACACCTCATCAACATGACAAATAAAGACATCACTGATAAGCCACATCTCTTTCTTTCTTATCCATCACCAAGATATTAAATTGAAATCATAAATAAATTTTAAAGTCCACAGTTTTACCAACATGTTAAAATTTCAGTTTCTTTAAAATATCCAAACAGTTAAAAAAGTTCAAGTCTATCATCCATAAACTCCTTTAAAACACATATTAAATTGTTAGTTGGCAGCAGTCTTGTATTTCACTAGACCTATCTTTGTGTTCAATTTTATCTTCATACCAATATTGGCTTCCTCTTTTATGTTATCTCTCTCTCTCTCTCTCTCTCTCTCTCTCTCTCTCTCTCTCTCTCTCTCTCTCTCTCTGTCTTCTATTCCTAACAGGGCTCAATCTTCCTGGTTGAACATGTTTTCCTTTCCTGCCCCTAGTTTTCTCCCACTTCTCTCTCCATTCGCTGCCCCCCAAACTTCCCCTGAGCTCTGGGGGTCTTGTCCCTTCCCGGTTCTGTGAGGGACTTTATATGAATCTCTTAGAATACACCTTGTATCCTAGTTCCTCTGGTGGTGTGAATTATAGGCTGGTGATCCTTTGCTCTAGGTCTAAAATCCATATATGAGTGAATACATACTATGTTCCTCTTTTTGTGACTGGGTAACCTCATTCAGGATGGTTTCTTCAAGTGCCATCCACTTGCCTGTGAATTTCAAGATACCATTGTTTTTTTCTGCAGAGTAGTATTTCATTGTGTAGATGTGCCACATCTTCATTAAACACTCTTCAATTGAGGGACATCTAGGTTGCTTCCAGGTTCTTGATATTACAAATAGTGTTGTTATGAACATAGTTGAACACATGTCTCTGTAAAATTGAACACAAAGAAAGGTCTAGAGAACTACAAGACTGCTGCCAACTAACAATCAGAGCTTCTGTGGAAAGGCTACCATAAATGACCTCCCTGGAGAGTGAGATCAACAACTAACTTATCCATGGAGCCCTCAACTAATGCTTGATGCAAACAGGAACAAACACCCATACATAAACACTGAGTCAAGTAGAACCCAGATGCAGATGGAGAGGACAAGACCAAGCTAAACCTAACCCTAACCACACACCTATGAACACCTGACTTTCGAAAAAATAGCTAAAATTATACAATAGGGCAACTAACAATTTGAGCTTCCATGGAAAGGTTATCATAAATGCCCTTCCCAGAGAGTGAGATCAACAACTAACTTATCCATGCATCCCTAAACTAATGTCTGTTGGAAACAGAGGCAAACACCCATACATAAAAACTGAGTTGAACTAGAACCCAGATGCACATTGAGAGGACAAGACCAGGCAGAGAAACACATAGAGACAGCTTACCTGAACAAGGAGGAGCTAATGTGCCACCAGACTGATAGCTGGTAAGCCAGCATGGGACTGACTCAGGTTCCCCTGAATATGGGTCTCAGCCAGATGGACTGAGCATTCTAAGGGACTTCAGACAGTGGAGCCAGGATGTATCCCTGGTGCACAAAAGGTCCTTGCTAACAAATCCCCAATGTAGGGATAACTGCCTTAATCTAGAAACAGGAGAGAAGCCCTAGTCCCTACTTCACATGACCTGTCAGATCTACATGACCCCAACTGGATGGCATCCCCCTACATTTGGAATTGTGGTGAGGGGATAGAGGGGAGAGTGATTAGGGTACATGTGATAGGGCAGAGAGAGTAAAAGGTAGGGATGGAAAGAGGAAGGGAGGGAGGGAGAGAGGGAGAGGGAACTGTAATCGACATGTAAAATAATAAATTAAATAAAAAAACTGCTTTGATTCCAAAATTTAAGTTCAAGGACACGTTACTGTGGAAAAGGATTTCTATTTTTGTTTCCACATAAAATGAAAAGATGTGGATTCCTTCCAGACTAATGTGGCTTGATCAAGCCAGAACACCTGAAACAGAGTACCAGGTGATCCTACATTCAAAACAGCTGGACAAAGCAGCCTTACAGACTACAGCCAGGATTTCTGCATCTTCTTAGAATCCAAGACAGCGCCCCTTATCAATAGGAAGCAGTTTGGAAAGAACTACGCTCAAATTCCCAAATATTATCTATAAATATTTGTTTTCATTTAAATGGACTTGGATATATAAAATAAATAAATAAAATAAAAAATAATAAAAGCATGGAGTCAGATATAGGTTTAAATGATGAAAAAGAAGAAAGATAAAGGATAAAACCACAGCCATACCTTACCTCCTCAACTCCCTAGCCAAAAGAGTATAAGGTCCTGTCTCATCCCATTTTAATACTTCTTCTTTCTGCCCAACCGTATCACTTCCTGTCTGTCTTTTCAGACTCCAAACCTCTATAGTTAACAAGTAGCTCTGCCTTCTGAACTCTTGGCAAGCTTTGTTAGAGTATAAATATGATAATATCACTGCTTGATTATTTTACTTTGTCTTATTGCATTTGTAATATTTTCAAGAGACGTAAGTACACTAAATGATAATCTTCTCTTTTGATTCTTCCCAATAACAACTTACTCCCACTTATACCCTTCCCTTTATCAGGTAACCAAGTATGAAGCAACTCATAAATGTCATCACTGACTGATTGTTTTTCTACAATATATCTGTAATTTTAAACAATAGCATTTTCAAAGATACCTTCCTAAAATTATTTATGTACATGATACCATAACAGAAATGGATGTTTATATGGAGCTGAAAAACATGTGTTTGAAATAAAATGATAAGTTCCTAATGCATATTTTATGTAAATATAGAGATGTCTACATTATCTAGCTGTGTTGAGTAGGCAATTCAAATGTATTTTATGTACTATTATTTTATGGTAACAATAAATACAATAAAAATTCAGTAAAGGAGTAGTGTTAATAATGCACTTGAGAACAGAAAAAGGTACAACCATAATAGTATTAATGATGCAGGAGCATACATCATTTTAAAGCAAGGTATTTGAAATTAGTTTATATGACAGTGTTGTCTGAATGAGTTTTATAGAAAAATTAATGGCACTCTATCATTGGTTTCTGTGCTACTGAATAAGTATATGGCCTATATTCAATAGATTTTAATAAGTAAAGCTCTGAAACAAATTGCTGAATCTCTTCCACAGAAAGTAGGAATGCAAAACTGTGCTAATTCTTCATTAGTTAGTAGAAAATATTAAGGTAGACTTTAATTTATAAAATTAAAATGACTGTATTTTAAATTTTGCTATAATTAGCTCACTTACATGGCTTTAAGCAGGGATTTCTTCTCAAATTGAATATTCTTTAAGATCATTTAAAGTTTTTTTATTAGTAATTCTAAATTTATCTTTTTCTTTAGTCACCTTTTGGGAATGAATATGTGATTCTTCTTGGGACATTGACACAGCATCCAACAACATCAGCTGTCTTTGTTTTCACTTCTTTTCTTTTATTGCATACCTGATTTTCTGTTCTTTACAGAAATTTCTTAGGATTTCCCTTTAGAATACTTATATGCTAAGCTAACCTAATACAAAACTCAATGCAAGCAATATTTAAAGCTTCACATTATCTAATAAAAGGTAAGTACTAATTAAGATGCTGGTGAAATTAATCATAATAATATATTCTCATTCAATACAATATATGTAAAATATTTAATGTGGCTGATGTAAAAGATATTAATGAAGTTATTGATAGATTCTTTGTTAAAGCCTTGAAACAGTTCTTGTATTAAACTTAAAACAGTTTTCAATTTATTTCAAATACTCAACAGCCACATAAAACTAATGATTCATAACTGTACATTTTTAGATGTTCCTAAATTTTCCTAAAATCCCTGAAAATATTTGCATTTATGACTATATGCTATCAAAATATGTAAACTGCTAAAAAAAATACAAAACAGAAAGCTAAACTGATGTTTATTGTCGGAAGAATCTAAGCTGTAAACAAGCTCTCTGTGAGATATTGCAAATCATGAGAATATCTTGCCAACTGATTAAGCAATATTAAGATTGACAAAGGAAGTCTCTCTTCTCGACTTTCTAGAGTCTTTCAATTTTTTGTCACTGTCCTGTCTAGTTTTGTGGATTCAAATCAATGGCAGTGCTACTTTCCAATATATATTTTACACTCTCATTGAATAGAAGGACACAAGGAATGAAAACTGAAAGGTTTTCTAAAATTATCTGAAGACATCACACAGTATTACATTACAGAGATGACATTATAATTAGAATTTCTGATAAAATAAAAAATATATTTCTCAGAGTATGTCATCATTTGAAAGATAACACCTACACTGGACCTTAGGTAGTATAGCTATCACCAGTTTTCGCTGGTGATTTTGAAATAAAAAATTCCCATTCCAACATCTTCCTTTCTTAATTAGTAGTAGTTGTAACAATGTATTTAAGGAAATATAATTCTTGCTTAGGAGAAATCAGAATGCACCACTCAATATATGTGCTTACATGTATTAATTAGATTCAGAGTGCATTACAGTTTTTAACAGAAAATTATCTAAACCACAAATTTTTACACACACACACACATGCGCGTGCATACACACACACACACACACACACACACACATACACAGAGTTTGTATATATATTACACTTTAAGAGTGCACTGATGAAACTGACGAATTAAACAAAACATTAGCAATATATTGTACAATGTCAAGTTATTCATAAAAAACATACCAGAAATCTATTCCTAAAACCTTAAAAGCTGTTTTACTACAAAAACAAAAAAAAAAAAAAGGATCCACTTACAGATGCTAGAGAAATTAATTAATGGAAGAGATGCCAGTATCATTCTGTCATTCTTAGGATATTTTGACTCCCAGATACAGCATAAGTTGCACAGACAAAAAGTGATTGTAAACTGTGCCCTTGACCATATCTATAGAAGGATTGCAACTGTATACAATGGCAAAGGTTTTCTGTTTAATAGGCTCCCAAGTTGATACGAATGATTGTTATACCTGACGAGAGTGTCTTTTGGGTTTCTCTGCTGTCAAAATTAAATTCCAAAATAATAGTTCAATTTTTATTGCCCTATTCTTGTAAGAGACAAGAAAAATTATTTTAAAATAACCACTTAAATGTGATATTTAGGAAAATATTATTCATGAAAGTTATATAGAATGTTCACATAGTCTTATGATTTTGATGAAAAAAAATATTCAGGGTTTGTCCCTTATGCACAAAGCATATTTGCAAGGCACAAGACCAGTGGGAGTAAAATAACTTAATGCACTTGCACTCTCCAAATGGAAATATTATACATTAAAAAATAAAACTTTGGACCAGTTTGACATTTTTATTTGAAAAATAGTTTCTAAGCATGTGGAGCTGATACATCTTTCAAGAGATTATGAAAATCCTGAAAAATCATAGGTTAGTCATCTTGAAGTATATTCAAATGTGAAATATGGTACAAAATTCTGTAGCCATAAGCATTTAATTCTGACATCCAAGCATATATTTCTCAAAGAAAGTAGTATATGTGCAGGATGGTAGTTTAACAGAAACAGAATGGTTCATTCATACACTTATTCAAGAATGCTGTTTCAGGCACTCCTAGGCAATAATATAGCAATAGCTTCTCAGAAAATACTATTGAAAAGAAATTTCAATTTGCCAACAACAGTGAAAATATATACTCTCTGCCTGAATTATATCTTCTTTAATGTAAGATAATTTATTTTTTGTAGGTATTGTTTATAAACAAAGCAATCATATTTAATATAGGAGCCTTTGCAAAAATAATTATGAAGCCTATCTCTGTTATGTGCACTATCAGGTGAATCCCATGAAGCCTAAATTATATCCTATATTTTTTCTCTGTTATCATTTATATATATATATTTATATATATATATATATAGAAACAAATGCCAGTTGCCAATATATCTAAGTGATAAATATTCATCAATTGACTACAACGGTAGTTTTCCATCCAGTTTAAAGCTGTCCTCACATTCTTCTGATTTCAATTATTCATATTTAATGAATGTAATATTAGAATCATTGTATACTCATCTGGGTTAAATACAGGGAGTTAATTTTTCTGCATGTTCCAATCATTGTCTAAAGATTACATGCATTTGAGAAGTAACATAGTGCTCTGTGCCCTTTAAACTTTATTTTTATTTAACATTCAATTCCATAAAAAATTTAGCTTGACCTTAGAAAATGAAAAGTTAAAATGAAAAATGTACATATTTTAAGCTCAATAAATATTAGTTATGAATTAACATAATAAAATATTCATTTTAACATACTATGGTATGAAAACTTAGAAGATAATCTTGAAAGCTGCTCATTCACTGATAACTGTACCGCTCTATAGATTTTTATTTTTACCTAACCTTCACAGAAACAATGGAGAAACCTTTTGTAATGCATATCTTAGGCTCATCATATCTTCAGAAATTTGGAATAAACAGTGATCACTACAGTAATTTTCAATTACTTCTTATAAATTGATTGAGCCTATTTATTTATCTTAAGGTTGTGGGGATGCTAAATATAACTATATTCCAGGAATTATGATCAGTGCCTAATTGTGAATCTCTGCCTCTGCTTCCATAAGATGAAGGTTCTATGATGACATTTAAGGTAGTTATCAGTCTCATTACAGAGGAAGGGCATTTAAGGTAGCCTCTCCACTATTGCTAAGATTGCTGGGGTCATCCTTGTAGATTCCTGGGAATTTCCCTAGTGTCAGGTTTCTTATGAAGCCCATAATGGCTCCCTCTAACAAGATGTCTCTCTCCCTGCTCCCCTTCTGTCTTCCCCTAACTAGACTTCCCTGCACACTCATGTTCTCCCTCTTCCCATTCTGCCCGCTTCTTTCTCCCACCTCCCTCTCATCTTCCTTCTCCCAATTTACTCAGGAGATTTTGTCCCTTTCCCATTCTCAGATGTCTATGTGTGTCTCTCTTAGAGTCCTCTTTGTTTCTTAACTTCTCTGTGGTTGTGCATTGTGCAAAGGGGTCAAGAGCATGCTGGGCAAACTCGCAGAAATAGCTGACCTGAGCAAGTGTGAGCTCATGGACTTGAGACTTAAAAATAGTACTATGTGAGGACCCCTGAATGTGGGTATTTGTGAGTCTTGGGCAGTCTAAGGCGTCACTGGCAGTGAAACCAATATGTTTCCATAGAGCCCCAAATGTTGTGACAGACTTTGATAACATCCCATGGGATACCTCATCCTCCCTGAGGAATAGATGTGGATAGGATGGGCAAATAATGGTGGGAATGGGAGGGCATGAAGGAGAAGGAATTGGGATTAGTATGTAAAATGAGATTGTTTTTAATTTAAATAAAAAGTAATAAGACTGTAATATAGATATCTTTTACCTAGTTAGGCAAATTATTGGAGCAGTAACAAAGAATCTGTGTACTGTTTAATATTATGGGTTTTCTAGTTATTGTTCTATGTAGCAACACCACTACAAAGAGAAGGCTTAATTTATCAAACTAAAGTGAACTAATACATGACTCATCAACAGAAAAATAGGTATCTAGTTACATGATAATGGCTTATTTCCTCAACACCTGATAAGGATTAAAATTAAAACATTCCAAAGAATATGTAAAACCACATTAATTTTTAACACTAGTAAAACTGTTGCAATAATAAAATATATACAATGGTAATTCTTTGTCTACTGATAGAAGAAAAGATAATAAATATTGATTGTTTTTTTTTTCAGTGCTAGGAATTGAACCTAAGTTCTTGTGTGTCCTTGATAAACCCTCTACCACTGAGCTTGTTGCCCTTCCTCTCTCTCATGAATCAAACCATAAGAATTTTGCATAGCAAAGATCATTCTTATGTTCACAGTATAGAATAATCTTCTATTAATTAATAAATAGATGGTGAAAATGGAATTTATTTTTAGGTTCATACATATATAAAACTCAATCTTGACTTACTTTTAATCCTCAGTTCTTCATTATTAATCCCTTGTCATTTAATGACTTTTTAGCACATGCACATGCTACTTACGTTAATCTATTTTTATGTCAATGTCACTTCATGTGTCCCAGATAATAAGTCTGGGATGAGTAGAATAGGAAAAAGCATTTCCTTATCTACAATTGTCAGATATTAAGTGTAATTTAAACTTTCTATAGTATCAATTTCTATATTCAAACTGAATAAAAATAAGTCATTGTTTTTCTTTTGAATTTTCTGGTTCATTAAAGCCAACTGTTTTAACTATCTATATAACACTCTATATAACTATGTATATACAATCCTTTTAGTTCTACTCAGTACACGTGCTCTTCTAATATTCATCCCATCACCTGTGAACAATGACTCTATCAATAGGAAATGTTTGTAACAAAAAGTATGAAATGAATAAATCTGAGCCCATTACTGCCTTCTGTGCAAATATCTCTCAAATTGTGAAACCATACTTTAATTAGCCAAAAATCAATTTATAAAATTAATTTTTACATATTGATCCCAGTTATCTCTCTCCCCCTCCCTCCTTACCTCCCATGCTCCCTGATCCCCCTCCTATCCCAATCCACCTCCACAAACCACAGGGAGGATGATGCCTTCCAGGAGGGATCAAGAAAATCTGTCAAGTCATTTGGAGTAGGGCCTAGGCCCTCCCTCCTTCCTATAGGCTAAGGGAGTATCCCTCAATAGGGAATGTGCTCCCAAAGTCCTTTTGTGCACCAGGAATACATCCTGGTTTCACTGTCAGAGGTCCCTTAGACTTCCCAGGCCTTCTGATAGGTCCCAATCTATTTGTCTGTACATTTCTTATATGTCTAAAGTACAAATAATTCCTAGAATATTTATTTTCAGAAATATATTCCTGATGGACTGAAGCTGCTGAACAATGAATTCAAAGATACTGTATCAATTAATTTTTTCTCTTTCAATAAATGCTACTTAGCTTATTATGATCCCATGAGAATACTGTTTTAAACTTGTATGAAATTTACTAAAATTTCTAATTGGTTACACATTTATCAATATTAATTTTAACAACTTAGATTACTCTGTACATTTGAAGAATAGAGATTTTTAAATTCTTCACATAAGAATTTTTATGTTGACAAAAATCTATTGCTCTTCACTTCTATGCATTTATATTTATATGCATACATATGTATAATTAATATGTGTGTATACATTAATATATTCATGAAGTATTACTTTAATATTTCTATATTTCCCTGTTTTGGCTTGAGCTACTAAGATTAATATGTTTGCTGTGTCAATTTGTTAATCAGTAGAAAATAGAAGTTTTGTCTCTGTTCCTAGTGATGTAGTCCTGAAATAGTTATTCATTTGAGCCTAAATTGTTCTGTAAATCATAAACCAAATATGTCTTGCTGGACATAGCCTTTTATATTTAGATAGCAACAAAATCTTCAAAAAACTGAAAGGATAACTATGTGGATGCTCCTAAAGTAATTTTAAAATAATTATTTAAAATCTTACTTTATTCCAAATAGTACATAGAAGTTGCATAGCATTTCATAATCTGTATCTAGTATATAATAATAATAAAATTTTAGAAATATATTGATACGCATCCACAAAGAAAATATAAAACAAATTCAAAAGGTAAAATCAGGTTTGGGTATTTTGTTTAGTAGTTTTGTTGCTTGTATTGTAACCACAATACTTTGCATTCATTCCCCAATCTCCTAACTCCCAAAACAGGATAAAATTTAAAATGGAAAAAAAAATCTTATATTATAACTGAATCAAATTTCTGCCAAGAAAAATCTTCATTTTGGACCAGTCAACTTCCATTTCTTGACATATGGAAATTATTAACAATAATAATTCAGAATAGTCTCCAGATGAAAACCGAGTCACTTGTGAGCTTCCATGTTTTAGATGATATGACACTGGACATAAGAGATTCTCTAATATCTACCAGGTATACCTATAACTGGTAAAAAAAAAATATGTTAGAAAAGTGGCTGAATACAACATTAACTCAAAAATAATCAGATTCTCTTTTATGTACAAATATTATGGACTCTGAAAAACAATCAGGAAAGCAACACACTTCATAATAGCCACTACTAATGTAAACTATTTGAGGTAACTCTATTATAGTAAACAAAGATCTGTGTAATAAGAACTTCAAGTCATTTTTTAAAGAAATTGGAGTAAATATCAGAACATGAAAAGATTTCCCACACTCTTTGATCAGAAGAGTTCACATAGAAAAAAAAAAAAAAAAAACTGTTTCCAAAAATAATCTACCGATTTAACCCAAACCCCATTAAAATGATAATGTAATCGTTTACAGACCTTGAAAGAACAATTCTCAACATCATATGGAATAACAAAACAACAACACAAACAAAACAAAACAATAGCAACAACAAGAAAAAAATCAAGAATACCTAAAACAATTCTGTACAAATAAACAAACAAAAAAACCTTACAGGGTTATCATCATCTTTGATTTCATGATCTGCTACAGAAATTTAGTAATAAAAACATTATGGTTTGGCATAAAAATAGACAGGTGGACCAAGAGATTGGATCGAAGACCCAGATATAAACTCATACACCTATGGCCACTCAATTTTCAACAAAGACAGCAAAATATACAAGGGTAAGAGAAAAAGCATCTTTAAAATCTGGTACTGATCTAAATGAATGTTGGCATGTACAAGAATTCAAAGACTTTCAAATCTTTCACACTGCACAAAGCTCAAGTCCAAGTGAATCAAAATAAACAATACCTAATAGAAGAGAAAATGGGAAAATGGGAAGCAGACTTGAACTCATTCATATGGGAGACAACTTCCTGAAAAAAAATACCAGTAGTACAGATACTAAGATCAATCACTAATGGGACTTCTTGAAATGAAAAGTCTTTATAAGGCAAAGGAAACAGTTGATTGAACAAAATTGCAGCATACAGAATGGGAAAATATCTTCACCAACTACACCTCTTTCAGAGGGTTGATTTATAAAATATATTTAAAAAATCCTCAAAAAACTAAATAACAACAAAGCAAATAACCAAATTAAAAATGAAAGTCATAGCTAAACAGACTCAACAGAGAAATCTCAAAGGGTCAAGAAACACTTGAAAGGATATTCAAAATCTTTAGCTATCAGAGAAACAGAAATAAAAATGACTCTGAAATTCCATCTTATGCATGTTAAAATGGCTAAGACTAAAACACAAATGACAGCTTGTGTTGGAGAGCATATGAAAAAAGGGAATACTTCCTCATTGCTCATCAGAGTATAAAACTGTTTTACCACATTTGAAATAAATACACTGATTTCTCAGAAAATTGGGAATCATTCTATTGCAAGACCAGCTATACCACTCTTGGGCATTTATCTGCATGGGGGAAATGAAAGAGTTTTTCAATAAACAAAATAGGCTTGATATTAAACAACAACAAAACTCACAAATAATGACCTTTACTATCAAATATATGAAGTACTGTAGAAGCAGAAGGCATTTCAGATGAGCTCCCCAAATAGTAATATGTTCATATTTCACGAATTACAAGTTGCATAACTGGTTAAAGCATGGGGCAAATGAAAGGCAGCACTTCATTTCATTGACTAACATTCATTCCTTTTATTGTTTTATATACAGAAGATTTTTAGTGAGTTTTACAGAAAAAAAATAGAAAGGAAATCTTAACCAAAAAAAAAAAAAAAAAAAAAAAAAGTATAAGTGATTGTGGCCTAGAATCTTTATCACATAACTATTTTGCTGCTAGTTATCAGCAAGTCAAGAAAGTGACATACAGTTCAGTGTGAGGTCATTAACAGAGACATGAAAAACAGTATGTTCCTGGTCCCAAGGATGTCTATGGATATTCTCTGTCCCAGTCCAGCAAGCAAGAGTGCACTCCTTGGCCCCTTCCCCAAACCTAGTTCCCCCAGGTTACATCTATTCCTGTCCCCAATCCCAATGGGCGTAGTCGGTGCCACAAATGCACACAGAGCAGATATCACAACACAGTGCCTAATTTGTATTGGAAGACTACTCATGAGGATGGGGTTAGGCTGATTTACCAAATATCAGTACAGTAAAGAAAACTGATTCTCTTTCTTCCAGTAGTCATTTAATGTGAATAAATTCTTGGAATGGGCTAATATTTTGTTCTCAATCTCCATAATCTATATTAGTAGTTTTTCTAATTTGACTTTGTGCAGATCCTTGCACAGTGACAAAGTCTCTGTGTCTTTATATGTCTTTCTACCATTTTGTATGCAGAAAATGACATTTCCTTGAATGTATCCAATATTTTGGGATATATATATATATATATATGTATATATATATATATGTATGTATGTATGTATTCTATTTTCTCTTAATTTTACATATCAATCCCAGTTCCCTCGCCCTCCATCCCATGCCCCCTGACCCCACTCATGTCCCATCACCCCACAACTACATAGGGAGGGTAATGCCTTTCAGGAGGTGTCATCATAATCTGTCAAGTCATTTGGAGTAGGAACTAGGCCCTCCCTCTTGCCTCTAGGCTAAGACAGTATCCCTTCATGGGGAATGTGCTCCCAAAGTCCTTTTGTTCATCAAGGATACATCATGGTGCCACTGTCAGAGGTTCCTTAAACTACCTAGGCCATCTAACTGAGACCCAAATTGAGGGGTTCTGCGTCGGTTCAATGCTGGTTTCCCAGGTATCACTCTGGGGATCAATTAGCTCACCCTTGTTCAGGTCAGCTCTCTCTGTGGGTTTATGTAGCCTGGTATTGACCACTTTTCTTATCATTCCTCCCTCTGCAACTGGATACCAGAAGTCCAGAAGTCCAGAAGTCCAACTCATTGTTTAGCTGTGGGTATCTGCTTCTGTTTCCATCAATAGGTAGATGGGGGCTCTATGATGGCAGATAATTTAGTCATCAATCTCATTATCAGGAAAAGGAATTTAAGGTAGCCTTTCCACTGTTGCTCATATTGTTAGTTGGGGTCATCCATGTAGGCTTCTGGACATTTCTCTAGAGTCAGTTTCCTCTTCAAACCTATAATGTCTCCCTCTATTATGGTATCTCCCGTTTTACTCTTGTCTATTCATCCTCTGACTCAATCTTCCTGTTCCCACATTTTCTCTCCTCCCCTTCTTTTTCTCCTACCTTCCTCTCTACTCACTGCCCTCCCCACTATCTATATGCTCAGGAGATCTTGTTTCCTTTCCCCTTCTCTGAGGGACTTTATATGAACCTCTTATGTTTCTCCTTGTACCTAGTTTCTCTCTTGGTGTGAATTATAGGCAGGTAATCCTTTGCTCTATGTCTAAAATGAGTGAGTACATTTGTGACTGGGTTACCTCACTCAGTATGCTTTCTTCCAGTTCCATCCATTTGCATGTGGATTTCAAGATTCCATTGATTTTTCCTCTGAGTAATATTCCATTGTGTAAATGTGCCGTACCTTCTTTGTCCATTCTTCAGTTGAGGGACACCTAGGTTACTTTCAGTTTCTTGCTATTACAAGTAATGCTGCTGCTAACATAGTTGAACAGATAACTTTGTTGTATGGTTGTAGAGCAATTGGGTATATGCCTAAGAGGGGGATTGCCTGCTTCTGTGTTAGACTGATCCTCATTATCCTGAGAAATCGCCATACTGATCTCTAAAATGGCTGTACAGGTGTGCACTCCCAATAGAAATGTAAGAGCGTTCCCCTTTTTACACATCCTCTCCAGCATAAGCTCTCATTGGTGTTTCTAATTTTAGCCATTCTCACAGGAATCAGATGGTATCTCAGTGTTGTTTTGATTTGCAGTTCCCACAATTCCTTAAGTGTCCTTCAGCTATTTTGGATTACTATATTGAAAATTCTCTATTCAGTTCTGTACCACAGATGTTATTAGGTTTATTTGGTGTTTTGGTGACTTGTTTCTTGGATAGGTAAGATAAACATAGTAAAAAAGGCAATCTTGCCAAAAGCAGTCTGCAGATTTGATGCAATCCTCATTAAAATACCAATACAATTCTTCATTGACATTAAAAGGATAATAACTCAACTTTATATGGAAAAACAAAAGATCTAGGATAGTCAAAATGTCCCTGTACAATAAAGGAACCTCAGGAAGCATCACCATCCCCAACTTCAAACTCTACTATAGTGGTATAATCCTGAAAACAATTGGTATTAGCACATAAGTGGACAGTTATACAAATGGATTCCAATAGAAAATCCTGATATTAACCCACACACCTATGAAAACCTGATTTTTGACAAAACAGCTAAAAGTATACAATGGGAAAAGGAAAGCATATTCAAAAAATGGTGCTGACACAACTGGATGATGACATGTAGAAGACGGCAGATAGACCCATGTCTTTTGCCATGCACAAAACTTAAGTAGAAAAGGATCAAAGACCTCAACATAAATCCAGCCACATGATCCTCTTAGAAGAGGAAATGGGAGGTAGCCTTGAACAAATTGTTACAGAAGACAGCATCCTTAACATAACACCAACACCACAGACACTGAGATCGACAATTAATAAATAGGACCTCCTCAAACTGAAAAGCTTCTGTAGTACAAATGACATAGTCAATAAGACAAAATGAAAGCACACAGAATGGGAAAATATCTTCACCAACCCCACATCTAAAGGAGGGCTGGTCTCTAAAAAATATAAAGAACTCAGGAAGCTAGTCACCAAAAACACCCAATATTCCAATTAAAAAGTATTTAACAGAAATAAATAGAGAAATTTCAATATAGGAATACAAAATGGCTGAATTGACACTTAAGAAAATGTTCAACATCCATAGCAATCAGGGGATTGCAAATCAAGGCAACTCTGAGATACCAACTTACTGTCAGAATGGCTAAAAATCAAAAATCAGTTTATGCTGGAACAAATGTGGAGAAAGGGGATCACTCCTTCACTGTATAAGTTCAAACTTATACAGACAGTTTGGAAAACATTACAGTGTCTCCTCAGGTAAATGGGTCAAGATCCAGCATTTCCACTGTTAGACATATACACAAAAGATGAACATTCATCTATCAAAGACATCTATCTGTTCAACTATGTTCATAGCAGATGCCCATCAACTGAAGAATGGATAAACAAAATGTGGTACAATTACAAAATGGAGTACAACTCAGTGGGAGAAAATCATGGAATCTTGAAATTTTCAGAAACATGGATGGAACTAGAGGAAACCATCCTGAATGAGGTCACAAAAAATGGTCATGGTATGTTCTCACTCATATATGGATTTTAGACATAGAATAAGTGAATACCAGGCTACAATCCACACCACCAGAGAAGATCAGAAACAAGGAGAACATACATGGTCCCTCCCAGAAGGGAGAAAGGACAAAATCTCCTGAGCAAATTGGATGCATGCAGGGGGGAAGAAGTCATGAGAAAGAGAAGGGGAGAAAAGGAGGGAAGAGGAGAACATGAGGAAGCAAAAAAATTGATTAAGGGAAGAACAGAAAAGCTCACAAAAATATATGGCATAATAGAGGGTTCCATTATAGATATAAAGAGAAATTTTGTACTATAGAAATGTCCAGAGACCTATAAGGATGACCCCAGATAACAATCTAAGCAATAGTTGAGAGGCTACCTTAAATGACCTTCCACAACACTGAGATTGATGAATACCTTATATGCCATCCTAGAGCCATCGTCTAGTAGCTGATGAAAACAGAAGCAGACATTCATAGCTATTGCAGAGAGGGAGAAATGATGAGCAAAGACATCAAGACACTGCTTGAAAACCCACAGAAACAACTGACCTGAACAAGGGGTAGCTCATGGACCCCAGACTGATAGCTGGGAAACCAGCATAAGACTGACTAACCCACCAACCTCTGAATATGGGTATCAGTTTGGAGGCCTGACATGTCTATGGTACATCTGACAAAATGATGTATCCCTAGTGCATGAATGGACTTGAGGAGCACATTCCCCATGGAGGGATACTCACTTAGCCTAAAGACGTGGGGTAGGGTGCAGGCCCTACTCCAAATTATTTGACAGACTTTAATGATCCCTCATGGCAGGCTATAGTCCTGGAAAGTGGATGGAGGATGAGATGTGAGGGGCATGGGAGGATGGGTAGGGAGACTGAATTGGGATCAATATGTAAAATAATAAAAAAACAAAAAAGTTGCTTATAAATATTAATAGAATTGTAAAGTTAATCTTATGGATAATTCTAAACCAAAATGAATTGTTTATTCCATAGCAAATTTGACTTGTAGCAGGTGCAAGTATTAGCCCTTGTATTAACAGTTACATTAATGTAATTGTATTTTCAAAGGTACTTCCTCTAACACTTAGCTATTAAAAAAAAATTCCAAATATGGCATGCAGGGCACAATGGGAGACAGAACAGTGCATTGTAACATTGTGGTGAAACATAAGTCAGTACTCAAAAGACTGGAAGAAAATGTGTACCCTCTTTATGTATGTAAGAAAAACACCACAAACCTCAAAAAGTATGAAAATTTTAATGCTAAAATATTTTTAAGAGTTATTTTACTTACTTTTGTACTTACCAAAAATACAGGTATGCTGGTTTGAAATAAAAGTATTTCCCAAAATAATTAATCCTGCAAATGGACTCAAACTTTCACTCTAGTTTCCTTGCAGAGTTTTAATTTCTACAGTGTGCATTGAAATAATGCACAGCTCCTTGCATTTTATGTGATGCTAATGCAGATATTTTGAAGAAACCCATTTTCTATCATGTATATTAACAAAGACAAATCTTGAAGCACATCTGCTTACAATCTAAATAAAGTAACATATAATATTTTATTACTGTTATATATTTTCATTCTCATTTTAGGTAAAATTGAAATTGCACATATTTCTATGCTCTTATATTGTTACTACACATAAATTTTTAGATATCAAGGTGAATTAATAAATTAGATTCATAATATCCTAGAAATAAGGATAAATTATATCTTAACCCTTTATTTTGATTTTTTAATGTTAGTATTTAAATGTATATGTATCTCCCTCCATAAAGATAAGACATCAGTTGCTCCATATATTAAAGATAATTTCAATTAATTTGACTAATATTCACCACAGTCTCTAAAACAAAGCATATCATTAGAATGAAATATTGCTGCTCATTTTTGTGGCATAACAATTAGTGGAAAAAACTAGAATAAACTTAAATTTGTAATTTATTATATGAAATGTATCAAATCATATCCAGTTAGTATTTATATCCTTAGGTGTTATGTCATTATACAAAAGTTCAAAGACACACAGGGTAATTTATGTAAAAGTATACCTAAATTTGGAAGTGTCCACACAAGCTAAAATTTCCTAAACTACTATACTGTTTCAACATTGATTTCTGACATTGTCCATGTATCTGAAAAATAGGATTGTAACTATTATCTCTAGTAAATGTGTTAATAAACTGACCTTAGTTTTCTACTTCTACATCATTTTGCTAAAATGGGGCAAATTATTTACTTCTGATACAAATATGTCAAAGTTAACATTTCAAAACTGCTTTAAAGATGAAAGACACTTAATATTATATTTACAAAGATATGTGCATAAACACATAATACGTAAGCAATAAAATATAAATAAAACTGCAAAATACAGCAGCAGTGATATTAATACTTCAAAGTTTGATTTCTAAGCTGCTCTTGGAGATTTAGGTAATAAATCAAAGGGTGACACACAGTGAAATCTCAAAATTAACAGCTTAGAAAGTATAAGTGATATTGTGTTAACTACAGATTAAGTTTAGTGCTTAGATTTTTGAGAATTTTATGGCTCTTTATATTTTTGCCTATTAGGAAATCTTATAACAATATATTAATTGGCAGATATTTGAGGAATAGTTTTTCTGCATATGGTATGATAAAATTAATAAAATAAAAAATATTAAACACAAGCACAAATAAATATTTTTGGTTATTATAAATTTAATAGTATATATTTTGCAGTCATAACACTTCTAAGGGTTTGTGAATATATTCAGTGGAAAGAATGTCTCTATTTTCAGATGATATGATAGTTTATATAAGCAACTCAATAAACTCTACCAGGCAACTCCTACAGCTGATAAACACCTTCAGCAAACTAGGAGGATACAAGATAAACTCAAAAAAATCCCTACATTTTTCAGACCACAAAGAGACAGAGTAAGAAATCAGAGAAACATCACCTTTTACAATTGCCACAGGAAACAAAAAGTATCTTGGTGTAACACTTACCAAACAAGTAAAAGACCTGTATAATAAGAACTATGTGGCTCTAAAGAAAGACATTAAAGAAGATATCAGAAAATGGAAAGATCTCCCATGCTCTTGCATAGGTAGGATAAACATAGTAAAAATGGCAATCTGGCCAAAAGCAATCTACAGATTCAATGCAATCCCCATTAAAATCCCACCACAATTCTTCAATGACCTTGAAAGGATAATAATCAACTTTATATGGACAAACAAAAGACCCAGGATAACCAAAACCACCCTATACAATAAAAGAACTTCAGGAGGCATCACCATTCCTGACTTTAAGCTCTACTCCAGAGCTATAGTTCTGAAAACAGCCTGGTATTGGCATAAAAATAGACAGCTGGACCAATGGAATTGAAATGAAAATCCTGATATTAACCCACACACCTATGAACACCTGATTTTCGACAAAACAGCTGAAATTATACATTGGGGTGAAGACAGAATCTTCAACAAATGGTGCTGGCACAATTGGATGAGGGTATGAAGAAGACTGCAGATAGAACCATGTCTTTCGCCATGCACAAAACTCAAGTCCAAATGGATCAAAGACCTCAATATCAACCCAGCCACATTGAAACTCTTAGGAGAAAAATTAGGAGAAATTGAACAAATTGGTATAGGAGACCATTAACTGAACATAACTCCATGGGCACAGACTCTGAGAGAAACAATTAATAAATGGGACCTCTTCAAACTTAGAAGCTTCTGTAAGGCAAATGACACAGTGGACAAGACCAAATGGCAGCCCACAGACTGGGAAAAGATTTTCACAAATCCTATATCAGACAAAGGGCTGATCTCCAACATATACAAAGAACTCAAGAAACTAGTCAAGAAAATACCAAATAACCCTATTAATACATGGGGTACAGAACTGAAGAAAGAATTATCAATAGAGGAAATCAAAAAGGCTGAAAGACTCTTAAGAAAGATTTCAACATCCTTAGCTATCAGGGAAATGCAAATCAAAACAACTTTGAGATACCATCCTGCCACAATGGCGAAAATTAAAATACCAATGACATCTCACGATGGAGAGGATGTGGAGAAAGGAGAACACTCCTCAACTGCTGGATGGGAGTGCAAACTCATACCGCCATTTTGGAGATCAGTATGTGAGTTCCTCAGGAAAATGCAAATAAGTTTTCCATAGGACCCAGCAATCCCCCTCTTAAGCATATACCCAAATGATCCATATCCATGCAACAAAGACATCTGTTCAACTATGTTTATAGCAGCACTATTTGTAATAGCAAGAACCTGGAAGCAACCTAGATGCTCCTCAATTGAAGAATGGTTAAAGAAGATGTGGCACATCTACACAATGGAATACTACTCTGCAGAAAAAAATAATGGTATCTTGAAATTCTCAGGCAAGTGGATGGCACTTGAAGAAACCATCCTGAATGAGGTAACCCAGTCACAAAAAGAGGAACATAGTATGTGCTTGCTCATATATGGATTTTAGACCTAGAGCAAAGGATCTCCAGCCTATAATTCACACCAACAGACGAACTAGGACACAAGGTATATTCTAAGATATTCATATAAAGTCCCTCACAGAACTGGGAAGGGACAAGTCCCCCAGAGAACAGGGGAATTGGGCATGGTGGCAGTGAATGGTGAGAGAAATAGGAGAAAGAGAGGGGGAGGATAGGAAAACATGTGCGACTATGAAGATTGATTCTGGGTAGGAATAGAAGATAGGAGATAGACAGAATATATATATATATATATATGTACATATATATACACATGTATATATATATATGTATATGTGTATATATATGTACATATATATATATATATATATATGTATGTATGTATCATAAAAAGAGGGAGCCAATATTGGTTTGAGGAGAAAATTGAACCCAAAGAAAGTCTAGAGACCTACAAGACTGCAGCTAACTAAAATTTGAGCTTCTGTGGAAAAGCTACCATAAATGCCCTTTCTGGATAGTGAGATCAACCACTAAGTTATCCATGGAGCCCTCAACTAATGCCTGTTGGAAACAGAAGTAAAGACCCATACAAAAAACACTGAGTTAAACTAGAACCCAGATGCAGATGGAGAGGACAAGACCAGGTGGTAGAAACACATAGAAACAGCAGACCTGACCTAGAAGGAGCTAATGGGCCCCCACACTGATTGCTGGTAAGCCAGCATGGGACTGACTCTGGTCCCCCTGAATATGGGTCTCAGCAAGAAGGACTGAGCAGTCTATGGGACCTTAGACGGTGGAGCCAGGATGTATCCCTGGTGCACAAAAGGACCTTGCGAACACATCCCACATGGAGGGATAATGCCTTAACCTAGAGACAGGAGAGACGCCCCAGTCCCTACTTCAAATGACCTGTCAGATCTACATGACCCCAACTGGATGGCATTGCCCTACATATGGATTGGAGTGGGGGGATGGAAGTGGAGGGTGGTTAGGTTGCATGTGAGAGGGCAGAGAGGGTAATAGTGAGAAAAGGAGGGAGGGAGCGAAGGGGGAACTGGGATCGACATGTAAAATAATAAATATAATAAATAAAAAAGAAGGTAAAAAACAAAATACCTATGAAAAAATATGAGTCAAAATTCATAAGAATCATTAGAAATATTTTAATACAACCTTTACACAATATAAAAACAGGATATAATCTTAGGGAAAAACACTGAATATCAAAAGGCTAATATTTCTCCTTTAAAGGGAAGGGCAGGTGCTACAAACAGTCTAACTCAACGGAAGATTCTCTTGTGTATCTTAACTACAGGATATTTCCTTTTGAATATTTCTAGAACTCATCTATTAAAAAGCCCTCAAAAAGTAAATATATTACTTTTAGATGGGATTTAATTGCTTTGAACTCTGTATGTTGCTGAGGATATCCATCAACTTTTGATTCATTTTGCCTTCATCTCCCTATCACTGGGATTGCAGGTATGCACTACCATTCTAGATTTACCTGGCCCTACGTATTCAAACCAAATGTCATACATGCTAGGTGTGCGCCCTAACAGCTCAGCTGTATATTCAAACTTGTATAATAAATCCAATTTTTAAACAATTAAATGTATAAAATAAAACATACACACAAGAAAAAAACACATTATGTTAAATTAAAATCAATTAGTATTGTCAACAAGGTAGGTTAGTAAATAACCAATTTTGTTGAAGAAAATTTACATTGACCTTTTGAGTTCAAGTACTATTTATTCTTGGCTATTAGAAGCTTAGAGGTCATTTTCAGATAAAGTGCAGAAAACTGAATATTTCTACCTAAACACCACAGGTAGAGCATGTAATACAATAAAATTGCTTTAAGGATTATCAAATGTAGTACAAGTTGCCAGAAAATTTTTTCATGTAAACACTTTTTCACTAAACAATAGGTTACTTCAGTGGAATGCAACAATCCCCACCCCGTAAAACTACAGTTATTTACACAATGCTTTTCTTTTAGGTATAGGATGTGCAATATTCTAGGACTGATTAAAATAA
The DNA here is from genome assembly GCF_943737965.1 of Phodopus roborovskii. Taxonomy (NCBI): domain Eukaryota; kingdom Metazoa; phylum Chordata; class Mammalia; order Rodentia; family Cricetidae; genus Phodopus; species Phodopus roborovskii. The sequence goes on along the minus strand of NW_026125985.1, from coordinate 336,087 downwards.
AAATGCAATGTAAAATAAAACACTACCATTGTCAGCCATGGTTTTATAGAGGTTAAATTGTACAATCTTTGGCAACTTTATTTCCATCTAGTAAGATAATTGCAGATCAAGATAAATCCTACTTTTGAAAGCACCTGGCACATAGCTTACTATGATGCTGACACCGGATTCTTTAGCATTTATTATTGTGATGTTGAAAGAAAGCATATAGAAGGAAGACATACAAATAATATTCTGACAATTATCTTTCTCTCATAGTTTTGGAAAGAATTGTTATTCATCGTTCTTTCTGCCTTTCTGCTTTGAAACATAAATGAGCTCGGGATTGGTGGCACATGCCTTTAGTCCCAGTACTCTGGAGGCAGAGGCAAGCAGATCACTGTGATTTCAAGTTCAGCCTGGTTTATAGAGCTAGTTCCAGGACAGGCTCCATAGCAATACAGAGAAACCCTGTCTGAAAAAAAAAAAAAAAAAAAAAAAAACAGAAATAAAACAAAAACTGTAGCAATACAAAGATACTATTATATACTCATAGATCAGGTCCTTGCCCATCCAGAATCAGAAAAGATTGCTACTGCAGAAGATGGAAATAAATAAAGAGAATAACAACTAGAAATTTTTCAGGGAATGAGAAACTCAGCCATAAAGGTATTTCCTCATCAAATCTCTCCCTTCAGGGCTCAGGGAATCTTGTGGAAGAAGAGACACAAATGGCATAAGATCCAGAGGGGATGGAGAACACCTAGAAAATAAGGTCCTCTAAATCAACATGATTGACATTTATATAAATTCCCAGAAACTGAGAAAGCATGCACAGGGCCTACATGAGTGTTTACCAGGGCCTGTACATTTTTATTATAGGATCTCTATTTAGGGTTTTTAGGGGATCCATGAGTGTGTGAACAAGTGAGTCTCTCTTTTTTTGTGTGTGTGTCCTCTCTTGAGCTCTTTTCTCTCTGTGATTGTTTTGTCTATATCCAATGCTTTAGTTTTTGTTTTATATTTGGGATCTTGTGAGACATACAATGAGAGTAGTCCCTGATGGTAGGAGAATAAGAGAGCTCCTGGGAGAAGTATAGGAAAGTGAACCTGTACTTAGGATATACTATTTAAGGAAAAATATTGTTATTAAGAAAATATAATAATTTTTATATGAAAGTAAGTGTTTTAATTTTTCTTATCATGTCTATGAGTCTTGATATTTAAAAAAAAAGTATAGATTGTTAAAGTGAATAGAACATTTAAAAAATGTCCTAGAGAATTATAGTAGCTTTTTGCTCATCCTTTGCAAGAAGAAAGGGTAGAATATATAGTGTTCTACATTATCATTGAAACTTAATCTAAATTAATCTTAATTTGTCTGTGGTGAATTATTGTTGATTATTTTTATTAATATAGATAACAACAATGCTGCAAGAGGGTACAAAGTAAATACAAAAGATCAAGGAGTCATTACAGTAAATGTATTTTACTCATAGATACCTTTATTAAAAAGATAAATGGACAGATGGGGATATAGATATATTCTACATATAATTCTGAGATGATTAATCTTAGAAATCCAGCAAGTTCTACATAGTCCATTTTACTATCAAACAACACTCTATAAATGTCTGTATTAATGTTGCTCAGTAATGAGTATTCTGCATTAGAAATGTGGAAGCTTACACAAGAAAGGATAAAATAAAATATTCTTTGGTTGGAGGAATAGTTCAAAAAAACCATACATAAAAATATATATATCCACTTCAATACTCAGCTGTATCAATCATGGGTATATATCCAAAGGACGCTCAAACATACCAAAAGGACACCTGCTGGATTGGTCATAGCAGCTTTATTTGTAATTACCAGTACATGAAAACAACCTAGTTGCTCCTCAAGCCAGGTTAGACTCCTGGCAATAGTGGATATGTTGCCTGAACTGGATATCACCTGTGATCAGATTGGTGACTAACTGGATTGTAAGCAGAGAGCTCTCATCCAGAAATTGATGGAAACATACAGAGACCAATAGCAAAACATTAAACTAAGCTTGGGTAATCCTGCTAAAGAGAGTGGGAGGAAGGTGCCTGTGGGTACAAGGACATCATAAAAAGCCCACTGAAACAAATTATCTTGTTCCTAGAAATTCAGGGATTCAACCAGCAACCAGGGAGTTGAAGGGAGTGAACTAAGCCCTCCTCATATAAGTTTTACAGTTTGGTCTTTTTGTGGGACTCCTAACAACAGAGCAGAAAAAATGACTTGCATTGTGAAAAATAATAAATATTTTAATTTTATCTTTTAAAAATATTCAAGAAGAATATAATCATTAATGTCTACAAAGCCTACATTGATATCTAATTCAATTACTTGAAATTTTAAAATAATTTTAATAATAACATTGCTTTCACAAAGCTGCCAAAAGATGTGGAAAACAGTCATTCTTTCATGTGAAACCAGTACACAGAGTAGTAAAAACTCACTAATCCTCCCTCCCCAGGTAACTGAATAGGTCATTTAAAAATATCTCTAAAAATTTTCCTGGAGAATAAAAGATCTTACAATGTGAAGATTATTACTGCCTTGTCAATATCCATAAGCAATTTCACTATTTGTACAAATTTAATTATTAAAAAGTACAAATTCTCCATGATTAATATATTAGCCTTAGGAATCAAATGTCCCATATATTTCTGCTTACCTCTGAGTGAAAGCCAAGTAATAATGTGATGATTTCTACATTTCTTTAACTAAGAAATCAGACTACATTTAGTTTAGTACAAGAGCAATGAAGCCTGGAATTGGTGGCACATGCCTTTAGTCCCAGCACTTGGGGGCAGAAGCTGGTGGATCTCTGTGAATCAGAGGTCAGTCTGATCTACTTAGCAAGTTCTAGGAGGGCTCCAAAGCAATACTGAAAAATCTGTCTCGATATACCAACCAACTAACCAACCAAACAAACAAACAAAAAGCAATGGAAACTTGGAATAGAGGTCATTTCGGGATTTAAAATATCTAACAAAGATTCAGTGAGGAATAAAGGGTAAAGTGTTAACATGATCACCTTGAAATGTGTTAATTACACAATTAAATATTCCATTTTATAAAAGAAACATTAAAAGGTTAAAATTGTTTAGATGTATTCATATTTCAATACTAATCTGAAACAATGTAAAATAATCAAGTATTATGGATTAAATCCACTGATAATATTAGGAACAGAATTCTGATGACATATAATTTTATAAAATCATTAACAAATATAACAAGAGATGAAAAGCACAAGAGTAAAAGAAACAAGGAAGATGTGAAATGACAATGAGTCTGAAAATTTGTGGGAAAATATATAACTGAAATATAACCTGCTAGATTCTGACAATATTTTTTGATTCCAGTATAGATTATTTTAGGGTAAAACTTTACCATATCAATGCTAAAATTGAGGTAAGAAGTGAGGCATGTTTAGAATTTTGCTTTGTATCCTCATTGGATGAAATCTTTGAAGAATTAATATGAAGCCATTTGTTCATAAGGTAACACAAATTATGTGACAGATTGGATGATCCCTCATGGAAGGCCTCACCCTCCCTGGGGAGTGGATAGAGGATGAGTTTGGGGGGGCAATCAGTAGGAAACTTGGGAGGATGGGAAGAAAAAGGATACTTGCATTGATATGTAAAATAACATTGTTTCTAAATAAAAATAATAATTTTAGACTACACTACAAGAAGACCTTGTGTTGCAGAGAGTGTATCTTTAAAGTCAAGTATATATTTATTTTAAAAGATGGCATTGCAAATAGTCAAATTAAATTAAAGGAATACTGTAATAAAGTTTAATCTCTAGATTGCAGAGAATACTGCACTACTTATTTCATAACATTTCCAATCAAGTCAAAAGCATTAAACATCTTTTCACAAAGCCAGAACATAATAATGATGGTAAAGCATATTGTCCTGCCAGGAAATCTTTCTATTCTAAATACTGAATCACTAAGTGCCAGAGGAACTGAAAAGTATGATCACCTAATTGACAGGCAGAATAGTAAATGATGTGATACAGCTAGAATGGGACTCTTAAATTGATTTAGAATATAAGATAAAATTAAGAGTTGTTTCTCACAATCATGTCTTTCCTATGGCCAGTCAGGAAAAAGGAAAAAAATGAGTCTTGTACTTAGTTTTTCATCCGTATTACCTAAGTTAAAAATAAGAGAATAAATATATATTATATGTCTATATCAACACATAAAATGTTTTCAGACAATTAAGTTTTTATTTCTATGGGAAATATATTTTAGAGTAATAACTTGCATTTGCTTACTTTACTTAAAATCCAAGTAGATTCAAATCAAAAAGGCTTATTGAAAAGTTATTATCCTATTTTCCAACTATTTAATACATATATGATATCATCCACTGATGCTAAATATATTTCAGTATCAAATGTTAATATGTGGGAAATGAGGGTTTATGATTAATATATTCATCTGTAATTTAACTTTAATCAAACCAGGAAGGTTTAGAACAATAAAACAAATGAATCAGCATGCTTTAGCAAATGTATGTTTAATTATTTATAGCAGGTAATGAGGTACCTAAATCAGAAGTGGAAAAATTTTATGTACTGTTGCAAAAATACACTTCAAAAATGTTTAGAGTGTTAATATCTTAAGATATTGATCATATATATATATATATATATGTATGTATGTATGTATGTATGTGTATATATATATATATATATATGCCACAAATACTGATACACTTGAAATTGAGTTACTTTCTTTGATGATTGTGGTCACAATGTATGCCTTCTATCTGCTCCACATTACTGTTGCTATTTTTTTTAAATATGAAACATGCTTGTTTTACATGTCACTCCCAGTTCCTCACATTCCCCTTCAACTTGTCCCCCTACCACCATCACATCCCATTTCTGCTCCCCAAGGAGTGTGAGGACTTCCATGGGGAATGTTCAAAGTCTATCATATCATTTGGAGTAGGGCCTAGGCCCTACCCAATGAGTCTAGACTGAGAAAGTATTCCTCTATGGGGACTGGGCTCCCAAATTCCATTCTTATACTAGGGATAAATACTGATCCACTACCAGAGGCCCCATATACTTCCCAGTCCTCCTAACTAACACCTACATTCACAGGTTCTTGGTAGGTCCTGTGCTGGTTTCCCAGCTATAAGACTAGAGTCCATGAGCTCCTACTTTCTCAGGTCAACTGTTTCTGTGGGTTTTCCCAGCCTGGTCTTGACCCCTTTGCTCATCACTTCCCACTCTCTACTACTGGATTTCAAAAGTTTGGCTCAATGTTCAGCTGTGGGTGTCTGCTTCTGCTCCCATCCTCTACAGGATGAAGGCTCTAGGATGTCATATAAGGTAGTCATCAATCTCATTATCAGGAAAGTGCATTTAAGGTAACTGCCCATCCCTAAATTTTGCTATTCATTGGGGGTATTTCTTCAATTAATATTCCAACACCCCTCCTTTTAATACAAATATGGCTCTGAATAATTGCTAGCTAAGGGGATGAGTGGTCTCAGATGAAACTCCAGAAAGAATAGAGAGTAGACATGCAATAATATGGCTCACTCACACTCATCTTATTCATTTCTTCTGATTGGAATTCACTCAAAACAGTAAGCAGATTTTCACTTTGAAATTATTACCACAGACATGGAAGGTTCTTGCTCATATAATTTCATTTAGAAATTATCCTGCTCAAACTATCATAACAGGAAAATGTTACAATTCAAAGAGCATATTAAGTATTCTATAAGTAGTGAATATTTTTCTGTCTTGCTAAGATTGTTCCCTAGCTGTGGACATGAAAATCATACTGAAAAAGAAAAACAATAAAATACAAAATATGTATCACTTTACATTCTAAAATGGCTTTTTTACTTCTCTGTTCAGCACAAGATGTTGAAAACCAGCTATCCTAATACACAATACTTGCATTTCTCTATGTACCCAAAATCACTGCAACATCCACTTTTGTGCTTCAGAGGAGGGTTAGTATCATCAGTGCATTATCTTCTGAGGGCTGGATTATATAAATTACATATTTTCCCCTAGCGTATAGGGTAATTATGTAAACACATGAACCTTCCTACATTTGAGAATAATTGTGTGCAGAGTTGAAAAATACAGAGATAGACTTATCTGACAACACAGAAGACACAAATCTGAGTTCGAATCTGTGCTGGTAGCCTAATATGGGAATTTAAATGAATAAGCAGTTTCAATGATGTACTTCAAAGCTCATTCTAACATTGTAATGGGATTCTGCCATATTCTAAAGTGACTTCCTGTTGTATAAACTAGAAGTTCCTGAAGGATTTGATGGACAAATTTAGAACCCAAAAATAAAGAAAAAGGAGACACTTTAAAGTGTACTACTTATGTTAATACAACAGCAATTCAATTTATTCAAGAGCTGATCAATACTAAACAATCAGAAAGTTTCATGAATTATGTATTTGAAACCGGGTGCTTTTTAGTGGAATGTCACAAAGTTAACCAACTGGTAGACATGAGTTCCCTTGGGTACAATTTTGGCTGCAGTGCTTCTACTCCAGTGGATGGATGAACAATAGAAAAACAGAGGTTTGTTTACAATATATAATGAGCTGCTCTCTTAAACCTCAACCTTCAAAAGTCATTATATATGAGTATTTGATTCTGCAGACAATTACCAGACCTCCAGTTTTCTAGCAATGGCATCTGTTGTTACTTTGTCTATTCCATAACTATATCTCAAAAGTTATTAATAGCACAATTTCAATAGATTGCCCTGTTAATACAATTGCATTAGCAATTAAACCAACATGTTATGTTTCCTGCTTCAGGATTGAAAAGTTTCCCTCATATGTCTCCTTTTCTGAGTAAAGCTTGCCTTTGTAAAACTTGAAATCCTGGACACGTACTTATGTGTGACTGATTCAGGATAATTTTATTAAAATTTATAGCAGCATTCATTTACATATATAAATGAAGATCAGTTAAATTTCAAGCCAATGTTGAAATATGGATAAATCAAATTTGGCATTTTAAGTGTTTGTAAAAGAAAAGGACTAACTGCAGTATTAAAGAGGCTAGAAATCATATGATTCAACTAACTCTAAGTCTACTTGGATCATGTTTTACTCTTATTCCACTGTTCTTGTTATTAAGCAATGCTTATTTAAAAAAACACTTTATTTTTAAAAACCACTTTATTATCATTAGCTAACTATATAATCAATACAAGGTAGTACTATAAATAAACTTTATTGACTCTGAAAATATTCAGTATCGTGCCTAATTATTTTACATGTGTACATTGATATGACAAGCATCTGTTTTCCTTAGCAATACCATTTAATTACAGTTGTTAGAGGACATATTAATACAATCAAAATGTGGTTCAAAATTCTGACTACAAATAAGTTCAATCAAGTAGTTTTAAGAGGTTACTAACTTTGAAATAGGAGTTCTGTTACTGTAGGGAAAAAAAAATAAGAAATTACAAAATATTTATTAGACTACCTGAAATAAAAATGTAGAATCAGTTTCAAAACACTATAATAATTCTTTAATCAAATCTTTAATAACTTGCTGCAACAAAAGATACTAAAACTAATCAGAAAAAAAATCTTTAAATGATCTCTATATGGTAAGTATGACTTAATTTCCTAAAAGAAATATGAAATGAGGTTTATTTTATCAAATGTCCTATAGAACCTAAGTTCAAAAAACTATGAAACATTTATTTATGGGACAGAGAGATGATTCAGAAGGTATAATTCACTTGCATTAAAGTCTGATTGTCTGATTTGATTTCATAGAACATACATGCTAAAGGGACAGTCTGTCAAAAATTCTTCTGACCTCCACCAAGGTTTCATGGCACAATCCTCTCTATAGACACATATATGCATACAATAAATAAATATTTTATGATTCTGTGAATGACTGGTTTAGAAATTAAACAAAATGTGAAGAAGTATGTTTATATTTTGTCTAATTTAATTTATCATTAACTCATATTCAAATGATATTAAAATTTGTTCTTATTAAGATTGTACATTTTTTGGTATATTTAATGAATGGGTTCCCAGATTATCTTTACAATAAAGGATGCTACTGTTACCTGTATATTTTGTATATTTATAGCACAAATTTTACGTGTTATTAATTAACTTTAAATTTAAAATATAATTGCATATTTCTTCTCTTACCATTCTCCCCCAAATAGTTTAATGTTCTCTCGTCTATTCTCAAATTGATAGTGTCTCTTAGAATGATATTGTTAAAGGCACACAGAAACTTTTATATTTGCCTATAAATATAGCCTCAGAGAAATTTTAGTGGGGCTTCTGTTTAAATAATCATACTTTGCAGACTGTCCAATCTGTATTGGATTGTTCTTAAGAAATTTGAATTATCCCTATCACCAATCATTGTTTTGTTATAGAATGGGGTCTGTTGAGATTTTCTCTTTCCACAATTGGTGTTGACATTGTTCATGCCTCACAATCTTCCTGGGTTTCTGGTTCTTAAAAAATTTCCATCTGCTTCTCCAGTGCTCCTTAAGTATTTGGTGTACAAGTTGTGATATAGATGTAAATGCCGTAACTTGGATCCACATAATCCTTTGATCTCAACACTATGACTTGTTGCAGTTTTCTTTTTTATATTCGATCTTTAACGTTAGAAAAATCAATGTGCATAATCTCTCTGTGAATATGAGGTTTGATACATCTTTAAATATCTAAAGGAATTACTGTATTCTACCAAAGTTGAATTCAAATATACAGACAGGCTATTTTTTATCTCAATATCTATTTTGTCTTCACTTCTCCCCTTTAGTAAAACTGTCTGTCGTAGTTTTGTATTCTTTTCTTGGTGTAAGTATTTTTTCCAATCTACTATCTGCGTATATCACATGAAACAATAGGTGACTAATTTACGATAATACTGTTCCTGTTCAGATGGTATTACTGGGAATAAGGAAATGGATCAGAAGATAAAGTGCTTGTGGTTCAATAAAGAGTATCAATTTTCAAGTCTTAGTTACCTTGCTACATGACCTATAACTCCAGTTCTAGAAAAACAGAGACAGATAATATTCTGGAGTTTAATAGCAAGACAGTTTCTATGGTTCCATGAAAGATTTTATTTTAAATATAAGGTATAGAATTATAGAAAAATTCAGTGGGTGTCAATTCTCAGCATTGAAAGATAAAAGTACATATTTGCATACATATTATACAACACAAACATTTACATATGAAATATGGTAGTATTATGTTTAGCACTCAATTATCTTCAAACCTAATGGTGATGACATGAAAAGGTCATAAGGCAGCAGAGAAATGAAGAAAATATACTTCTAATAATATTCAAGGAAACAAATAATAAAAAAGTGTTGTTGGATTGTTGTAGTCATTAAATATAAGGAAACATGATAGGGAAGGACAGCTGAATTTCCAAGTTGGTCACTGGCTCTCCAGATCACATCTATGGTAATGAATTGAAAATGTCTTTGAGACTTGGCACACAATGTTTTGAACTATAACAACTTAAATGTAATTTATCTTCATTTAAGCAATGGGAATTTTATTTTATTACTTAATTTATTAAAATTAGAAAAAAATTGATTTACATATCAATCAGAGTTCCCTCACCCTTCTGTCCTTACCTATCACCCCCACCAATCCCCATCCCATCTCCTTTCTGCTTCCCACAGAGTGTGAGGCCTCCCATGGGGAGTCTTCAAAGACTGTCATATCATATGGTTCAGGGCCTAGGCCATCCCCCATATGTCTAGGCTGAGAAAGTATCCCTCTATGTGGGATGTGCTCCCAAAGTCCATTCATATACAAGGGTTAAATACTGATCCATTACTAGAGGGCTCACAGAATACCCAGTCCTCCTAACTAACATCCACATTCAGGGGGTCTGAGTAGGTACAATGCTGGTTTCCCAGTTACCAGACTGGAGTGCATGAGTTCCCACTTGTTTAGGTCAGCTGATTCTGTGGGTTTCTCCAGCCTGGTCTTGACCCCTTTGCTCATCAGTCCTCCCTTTCTATAACTGGATTCCAGAAGTTTGGCTGGTGTTTACCTGTGGGTGTTTGCTTCTGTTTCCATCAGCTACTATATGAAGGCTCTAGGATAGCATATAAAGTAGTTGTCCATCTCCTTATTATGGAAGGGCACTAAAGGTAGCCTCTCCAGTATTGCTTAGATTACTAGTTGGGTTCATCCTTGTAGATCTCTGGGCATTTCCCTATTTCCAGATTTCTCCTTAAATCTATAATGGCTCACTCTATTATGGTATCTCTTTCTTGTTCTCTATTCTTTCCCTGTCTCAATCTTCCTGTTCCCTCATGCCCAGCTCTCCCCTGCTCTTCTCCCCATATCTTCCTCCTAACCCCCTCTTCCCTTTTCCATGTCCCAAGTTGCTCGGGAGATCTTGTCCCTTTACTCTAATCAGGGATACCATGTATGTCTCTCTTAGCTTTTCTGGCAGTGTGAATCATAGTCTGGTAATCCTTTGCTGTAGATCTAAAATCCATATATTAGTGAATGTATCCATGTTTGTCTTTGTGTGACTGGGTTACCTCACTCAGGATGGTTTCTTCTAGTTCCATCCATTTCCCTGAAGATTTCCAGATTCCATTGTGTTTTTCCACTGAGTAGTAATACATTGTGTAAATGTGCCACACTTTCCGCATCCATTCTTTAATTGCAGGGCATCTAGATTTCTTAAAGGTTCTGACTGTTACAAATAATGCTGCTATGTATATAGTTGAACAGATATCCTTGTATGAATGTGCACCTTTTGGGTATATGCCTAAGAGTGGAATTACTGGTTCCTGAGGAACCAACATACTGATATCCAATGTGTTTGTTCAAATTTGCATTCCCACACAGTGGAGGAGTGTGTTCTTTTCTCCACATCCTCTTGAAGATAAACTGTGTTTGGTGTTTTTGATTTTAGCCAATCTGATAGGAGTAAGATGGTAACTCAGAGTTATTTTGATTTGTATTTCCCTGATGGCTAAGGATTTTGAGGTCTTTCTTAAGTATCTTTCAACCATTTTAGATTCTTCCATCGAGAATTCTCTTTTTAATTCTGTACCCTACTTTTAAATTTGACTATTTAGTGCTTTGATAAAAGATATTCACCAACTCCACATTTGACAGAGAATTTATTTCCAAAATATACAAAGAACTCAGGAAGCCAGTTACCAAAACACCAAAGTTATCTTTTTATAACACATTTCTTGCTTATTTAAATTGAGAATTGTCAGATGATTCAACACCTAACTCATAATACAGCAATTCACAGAAATCTCTAATGATTTTACATGACTTTAATCAATGACCTGAAAACGGAAAAAATTCTTAAAGAAGGAATTTTAAAATGTAACTTAATTGTTAAGAAAATATTTTAATGGAAATTATCAAAACAGCTTGGAATATTATTTTGTTGAGAGAGGGTTTACCTAACCTGCAGGAAGCCCTAGGTTCAGGCCAAAATACAGCATAAACTAGATGCAGATTATACAGCTACAATCCAAGCATAAGAAATTCAAGGGAGCTTGAAGCTAGCCTGCAATATATGACACCCTAACTCAAAATTAACAGAGAATAAATGATTACTAGTTTAAAGAAATAATAACAAATGAGTAAAATTCACATAAATGTAACTCCAGCCAATTTCTCATGGTTGGATAGGACAAATACTCTAGAGGAGAACCTAACCAACACAATTTCTAAATGTATTCTAAATATTTATCCTTTCCTTCTACCCATAGATGAGTATAGTCCTCTTGAAGAATGTTATAGAAATCCAGAACTGTACAAAATGTAGAGAATAATGTACTGTGGGACTATATATATATATATATATATATATATATATGCAAAACAACTGCTACACATAAGGCTTAGGTAACATGATAGATAGGGTTCACAAAAATTTTAAGAACCAGAGGACCAGTGCCCTTCCTGGTAGGGTTCTTATGTCACACCCATGTTACATCAACAGTATGGCTGCCTAAAAAAGACATGCATAATGAAAAACAGCAGCAGGTACCACAATAGGGGTAGGGTAATTAAACAGGGGTCCTATGCTAGATGAAGAGATATAGCCCATCAATGACTACTGAGCAGTAGAGAACCAGTATTCTTCTGGAACAATCCCTCTAGTAATTTATCCAGTCCTGAATGATAAGTGTTAAACATGTGTGAATGTGAGCAACACTATTTTTCAATTTCAAATATTAGTTTTATGATAAAATATAAAACATAATATCCTGTTTGTAACATGTATTCTACTTCTGGTATTCATGATATTTACTTAGATATTTTTCTTTTTTCTTTCTATTTTTTCCCTTTAAATTTGAAACAAGCTTGTTTTAAATGTCAATGCTTTGTCCTTCTCCTTCACCTACTCCCCTGACCCCACCAACCCCCTATCCAGTCCCCTTTCTGCTCCTAGGGAAAGGGGAGGCCTTCCATGGGGGATATTCAAAGTCTGTCATATCATTTGGAGCAGGGACTAGGCCCTCCCACATGTATCTAGGCTGAGAGTATATCCATCAATGTGGAATGGGCAAACATAGTATTAACTCATTCATACATGGATTTTAACCATAGTGCAAAAGATTACCAGCCTATAATCCACATCGACAGAGAAGGTAGAAAACAAGGAGGACCCTATGAAAGACATACATGGTCCCCTGGAGAAGGGGAAAGGGACCAGATATGCTGAACAGATTGGGAGCATGGGGGAAGAGAGGGGAAATTGGGAGGAAGAGGAGGGGAGAAGAGGAGAGGAGAAATTAGGGTGCAGGAAGATTGAGTTTGGTGAAAAATACAGGAGAGCAAGAAAAGATATACCATAATAGAGGGAGCCATTATAGGTTTAAAGAGAAATTTCCCACTGGGGAAATGTCCAGAGATCTATAAGGATGACCAAAGCTAATAATCTAAGCAATAGTGGAGAGGCTACCTTAAATTAACACCCTTCCTTTCTAATGAGATTGATGACTGTCTTATATACCATCCTAGAGCTTTCATCCAGTAGCTGATGGAAGCACAAGCAGACACCCACAGCCAAACAACACTGAGCAGATCTCCTAGAATTCAGTTGTAGAGAGGGAGGAGTGATGAGCAATGGGGTCAAGACCAGGCTGGAGAAACTCATGGAGACATCTAACCTGAACAAGTGGGAGCTCACGGATCCCAGACTGATAGTTGGGAAATGAGCATAGGACCCATCTAGTCCTGAATGTGGGTATTAGTTAGGAGAACTGGGCAATCTATGAGGCCCCTGGTGTGGATCAGTATTTATCCCTAATATACTAAGGGAGACATATTTTTCAAGTGTCATTATTTTTCTGCTTTTCTCAGAGCTGGTATTATGCAACTGAATGATTTTCCCAAAACTCCTTAATTCCTTGTGTTTCCAGTAATTACTTTTTCTTTAAGCAATCCCAGTTTCTCAGGGACAGATATGTCACCTGAAACATATCCACCAAAGCCTTGGCTTGGGATATTAGTGCCGAAGGCCATATCTTCCTAAAGGTTATGGTCATCAGGTACCTAGTTCAGTACCTGCTGAACCAGAAACTGCTGGGGTCATCTTTCCTACCAAAGCTAAATGGTGGAACTCCAACACAGGGGGAAACAGAGCCAAGACATGAGACTTGTCGTTGTCTTGGAGTCAATAGTTCCTATGACTCTTCAGGCCAGCATCTGCCCAACTGCTAGTAGTTCCTGATAGCATGAGAAAGAGGGAATCAGCCTGGCTCCTGAGCTACCAGTGAAAAGTAGTTATGATCACTTATTTATTGTCATCCTTCCTCTAAATATTCTGTGCTGTTCATTTTTATTGTTGATTTGACAAAATCTAGAGTCACCTAAGTAGAATGAAACTTCAATTGAAGGATTGCTTTGATCAGATTGGCCTGTAGCCATGTCTGTGAGAAACTGTCTTGACTGATGATTCATGTGGGAAAGCCCAGCCCATTATGTACAGCACCATTCCTACGCAGGCAAGCCTAAGCTGTATAAGAAAGCTAGCTGAGCATAAGCTGTAATATTCTTCCATGGTCTCTGCTCCAGGTACCTTGTTTGACTTCCTGCCCTGAATTTCTTCAGTGATGGGCTGTCACTTGGAAATGAAAGCTGAGACAAACCTTTTCTTCTGCCAAACTGTTCTTTGTTAAAGTGATTGTCACAGAAACTGGAGTCAAATTAAACCTACTCTCTTACAACACACATTATTCTCAAGTGTTTAAAATATGTACATGCATATGTTTTCATTGCTTTTACATTGGGTCCTTGATCAACTGAATTCCTGAGTTCATGCTGTTATGGAATTGAGAAGAGCTTCATGCTAGACCTATCCTACACATGTGCGTAACTGCATTGGGATGGTTCCCAGTTGAAATGTGTTAATCTCTTCCTGGCTAAGCTGTTCTTCATAAAGCAAGTTGGGTGTTCCCACTGTACTCATGGGCCCACTTTCTTTAGTTCACACTTACTGTCCTTTTAGCATGAAGTTGAAATCATTATGTAATATTTAAGATAAATCAGAGGCAAAACGAAATCCAGCTTATATTCTATATTGTATAAAGACAGACTTAAGAAAAAGAGTATGTTTAAGAAAACTTGTTTTCTGAGGTGAAGGAGATGGTTTGTTCAGTAAAGTGCTTGCTGAGCAAGGATAGGAACCTGGGTATGGACCTTCATCATCCAAAGGTCAGGATCCGGAGCACAGAATCCCAGCTCTGAAGAAGGCAGAAATGAGAATTATTGTTTGCTAGCCATTCTGACTGAGTCAATGAGCTCCAGGTCCAGTGAGAGAACTTGGTGCAAAACTGCTGTGGAGAGCGAAAAAGTCACATGCCTATGCACCCCACATATGTGAGCCTAATACACACACACACACACAATCTTGTTTCTGCACCTCTGTTAGACAATGAAATTTTTGAGAACTGAGAATATTGTTTCCATGACAAACACCACTACAATAGCCCCAATGCATGATTACATCAAGCCTTGTTGAGTAATAGTTGTTGATATTTACTTAGATTTTTTTCAATGTAAAATTTATAGCAAATACTTTTGCTTACTCGAAAACAGACACTCAGGATCATGAAATGAATGTTAGGCTTGTGCCTGTATATTTATAACAGTACTAATTAGTTTTACATTCTTCTTCAAGTATGACAATTTATATTTTGGCTATTTAATTACTTCAAGAAAATACTCCTTAATAGAAAATTTTAATGCCATATGTTATGCTATATAATGTGTGATTACTTGCTTAAACATTTTTCACTTTGGGCTTGACAGGAGGAATAAAAAGTCGACAATGTTTAGTTTTCCTTTGTTACTGCAGTTGTTACTCTGCCACCAGTGTACATTTTTATAGTCTAAAGTATTCTCTCTGAGATATAATTTTTTTATGTTTTACTTATTCTTTCAAGACATGATACAGTGTATTTTTGTTTCTTTTCCTATCCATTTACTGCTCCAAGAGACTCTTGTGGTGAATTTGTATGAGGAAACAAACATGTTAAGGCTTAAAAGGTTAATGTATAAGCATTATTTGTAGGCTAAATTATTTCTTAAATAAAATTAAAGAGAATTTAGTGATTGTTAAGAAATCTGTTTCTAAAAATTATAAAAACTATGTTAACTATGTTCCTTTATTTTCAGAAGGAGACTTTATTTGAAGCAAAGAAGGCTGACACAAAGGACTATAGTTCTTAGCACTCAAAATGTAACTGTTAGTGGCAATACTTAGAATATAAATCTAGCTTCTCTTTGGTTGGAAAGAGTACTTATGTGTCCCTCTGCAGTGGGTAGAACATTGAAAATCAGACAATGAGATTTTGTTATTTTGACTTAGGTTCTGGAGACTATTGTTAGTAGCTGAGGTGTTTACTTCAGTCCTTCTTCGACTTTCTTGTCACCCACTGGGAGAAATTTTAAAAACTGTAATATATATATATATAGTAACACTTGCATATAGTAAACATTTTTAAAATTTAATTAAAAATAAGCAATAAAGTCATTTATAGAAAAACATGTCATATGTTTAAAATAATATGGGTTTTGACAATCAATCTTTATTCAATGATTAATGAGATAATTTGTGTTTTATTTATACACTGTGGTAAAATATTTGGGTTATATTTTAAAGTTATTGTACTTCTCAAATCAAAGTTGCTGTATTTCAAGTGTTTCATAGACATACACATTGGCAAGACCTTGTGTTAGATGGTAAATATATGCAACCTTCCTGCAGCACTGTTTTTCTCATGAGAGATGTTAGTTAAGCCAAATAAGTCCCAGTTCTGTTATTCTTTCTATTTGTTCCTTCCTTCTCTCTCTGTTCCATTCCCAGATCCCTAACATGATGTTATTTAGAAGAGAGAAACTGAAAAGTATATGGGCCATAAATTATATTCCTTCTTTAGTATCCAAAGTCCCAATATCCCAGATGGTAGAATTTCTTGGTACTTTATTTTTTTTTTCTTTTACAATATAAGGTGGTGGTTGTAGAAGATTAAACATATTTGAGGACATTCTGTTCAGTAATGGCAGAATTCCAGGTTTAGAGAATGCATATAGCATTTGCATGTGGGTAGCTATTCTTAAAATCAAGTTAAAGAATATCTCTCAAGAAACAATCTCTAGTATAAGAAAAGTCAGTCACTTAGAAGCTTAAACTAATTCCTTAGGAGCTAGATAAATGGTAATTTGGCTAATTTAAATGAGAAGGATCTTTCCTGGAGAATATTTTCATATTTTAAAACTTATTTTAATAAACTACATCCTCACTGTGTTATAAACAAACTGAAACTAATTGTGTATGTATAAAATTTGCTATAGGGAAATTTCAGCCAAACATTTACAACTCAAATTCCTCCAATCACAGTGAGACAACTGGCAAAATCCTTTCCAAACAAGGCAAGTAAGTTGCTGTAGCCAATGTGATTATCTTTATGTTTGGCTTCTATGTCCTGCCAGTAAGAGATTTCTGCTGTTTCTGATAAGAGTCTCTTTTGCTATTAAACCACACACCTCTTAACACCTTATTTTCGACAAAAGAGTTAAAAGAATACAATGGGGGAGGGGAAGTATCATCAACAAATGGTGCTGGCACAATTGGATGGTGATGAGTAGAAGACTGCAGATAGACACATGTCTATCAACATGCACAAAACTCAAGTCCAAATGGATCAAAGACCTCAACATAAAACCAGTCACAGTGAATCCTTTAGAAGAGAAAGTGGGAGGTACCCTTGAAGAAAGAGGTATAGGAGACTGCTTCCTGAACATAACTCCAGGGGCACAGACACTGAGATCAACAATTACTAAATGGGATTTCCTAAAACTTAGAAGCATCTGTAAGGCAAAGGACACAGTGGACATGAGCAAACGGCATGCCCAAAGACTGGGGAAAGATTTCCACCAATTCTACATCTGACAAAGGGCTGATCTCCAAAATATACAAAGAAATCAATTAACTAGTCAACAAAACAGCAAATAACCCTATTTAAAAAATGTGGTACAGAACTGAAGAGAGACTTCTCAATAGAGGAAATCAAAAAGGCTGAAAGACACTTAAAGTGCTCAAAATCCTTAGCTATCAGGGAAATGCAAAACAAAACAACTTTGAGATACCATCTTACTCCTGCCAGAATGGCTAAAATTAGAAACACCAATGACAACTTAAGCTGGAGAGGATGTGGAGAAAGGGGGAGTGCTGCTGGTGGGAGTGCAAACTCAAGCAGCCATTTTGGAGATCAGTATGGCGGTTCCTCAGGAAAATAGGAATTAGTTTACCACAGGACCTGGCAATCCCCCTCTTAGGCATATACCCAAATGATCCACATCCATGCAACAAAGACATGTGCTCAACTATGTTCATAGCAGTATTATTTGTAATAGTAAGAACCTGGAAGCAACCTAGATGCCCCTCAACTGAAGAATGGATAAAAAAGATGTGGCACATCTACACAATGGAATACTAATCTGTAGAAAAAAATAATGGAATCCTGAAATTCACAGGCAAGTGGATGGCACTTGAAGAAACCATCCTGAGTGAGGTAACCCAGTCACAAAAAAGAGGAACTTGACATGTTCTCGCTCATATGTGGATTTTAGACCTAGGACAGAGCATTACCACCTTATTATTCACACTGCCAAAGGAACTAGGATACAAGGTATATTCTAAGAGATTCATATAAGGTCCCTCACAGAAAGGGGAAGAGAAAGTCTCCCAGAGCACATGGTAAGTGGGGGTGGGGGCAGTGAATGGAGAGAACTAGGAGAAAGAGAAGGGGAGAAGAGGAAAGCATGTGTGACTAGGAATATTGAGTCAGGGCAGGAGGAGAGGAGAGAGACAGAGAGAGAGAGAGAGAGAGAGAGAGAGAGAGAGAGAGAGAGAGAGAGAGAGAGAGAATGTAAAAGAGGGGGCCATTATTGTTTTGAAGAGAAAACTGAATGTAAAGAATGTACTAGAGACCTACAAGACTGACTCCAAGTAATATTTTGAGCAACATTAGAAAGGCTACCATAAATGTCCTTCCCTGATAATGAGAGTGAAGATTAGCTTATCTACCATCACGGAGCCCTCTTCTAGTACCTGCTGGAAACAGAAGCAAACACCCACAACTAAACACTGAGCCAAACTAGAATCTAGATGCAGAGAGAGAGGACAAGACCAGGTTGCAGAAACACATAGAGACAGCTGACCTGAATAAGGAGGAGCTAATGTGCCCCCCCAGACTGATAGCTGAGAATACAGCATGGGACTGACTCAGACCCCCTGAATATTGGTCACAGCTAGAAGGACTGTGCAGTCTAAGGGACCTCAGAGAGTGGAACCAGGATATATTTTTGGTGCAGAAAAGGACCTTTCAGGCACATTCCCCATAGCGGGATACTCCCTTAACCTAGAGACAGGAGAGAAGTCCTTGTCCCTACTTCAAATGACTTGACATATTTACATGACCCCACCTGGATGGCATAGCCCTACATGTGGAATGGGGGTAGGCGATGGGAGGGGAGGGTGGTCAGGATGCGTGTGAGGGGGTAGAGAGTGTAGGACGAAGAGAGGGAAGGAGGGAAGGAGGGAGAGAGAGGGAACTGGGATTAACATGTAAAATAAAAAAAAGTAATTAAAAAGGGGTCTCATTTGCTGCTGATTGTTACATTTCATGAAGAATTGATAAGTAAAATACACTCTATCAATTTTAATTTATCTAACATTTCTTTAAACAATTTAGCCCAAACAAACAGAAATATATCTAACAAATCATTTATTATTAATTAAGAATCCTTTGATGGAAAACATAGTATAATTTGTATATAAATGTATACATGAATATGTAAGATATTAAACTAGGAGGCAAACCATCTAAAAAAAGAGTCTTTATAGAAGGAAGTAACAGGGTCAAAAAAGGTGATATATAACTATTGATCGTAAATAAAAAATGAGAGGTCACAGTAGAAAAAGAATAGAATGTGCACCAGCTAGTAGAGCACAGAAGGGTGAGGAATGCAATGAGAAAGGAGGATAAAGACAAAGTATGCTTTAAGATGTCATAAAGAAACTCATTAGTGTGTATCCTGTTATAATTTCATTTAAAAAGAAAGAATAACAGAATCAGTACTTAATAAAACTGCCTAAAGTCACTTGTAATCAAAAGTCTGACCATAAATAACCACATGTATTTTTAATGAAGGAGTATGATATAGAAAATTTTTCTTAGAAACTTTGTAAGTAAAAGTGTATTCTCAGTTCATTGAAGTACAATAATAACATCTTTCTAATTCATGGATCATTTATAAGACTAAAATTTTGAGGTTTTGAAGTAGTACTTATTTGTAGACTATTTTGGTTATAGACAATGATCAAAAATTCTATCAAATGCTCAGTGGAATTATTCAAAAAATCTTCAATAAGTTAGATTATTTTGATTTTAAAGGACAGTTTATGAAAAATGTACTAGCAAACATTGGAAATAAGGCAACTCTTCAAACTCTTCAAACAAATGCCTTCTATGAAAAGATTGTTATTAAATTCCATATAAGAAAACAAAATTTAACTCGGACTTTTAAAAGGAGATCTTCTGAATTTTTAACTAATGATAAATTGTCTAACATTATTAAAAGTAATGATTAGACAATCTTTAAACACTGCATTGGTCTTTTTAAACATATATTTAAGAAATAATTCTGTCCAGGGAAACTATGCAAAAAATTATACATTTATTTAGATAAAGGTTATAAGATTTTATATTTGAGATGGACAAAGTGCTATAATATTCTCTAAAGCCTAAAAATATTCAGGGATTATTTAGTCTCATTTTTGAAGTCCTGAAATCCTTTGAAGCTGGAGTTTTTTAATTACTTCAATTCATTTTGTAGGTTTATTATGTGCGTTTCAAAATATACATAATTAAGTTGTATTTATTATTAGTTTTAATTTATTATTAATTTTTATTTATGATTAGTTTTTTAATTAAAAACAATATTAGTTTACATACCCATTCCACTTCCTTCTCTCCCCCTCGCATTCCCCCCACCATCTCCCTAGCCCACACCCATCCACTCCTCAATGTAGGTGAGGCCTCTAATGGGGAATGATCAAAGTCTGTCACTTCATTTGATGCAGGACCTTGGCTATCCCCCTTGAATATAGGCTGAATCTTGGTCTTCCAAAACTCATTCATGTATTAGGGACAAATACTGTTACCACTGTCAGAGGATACATAGACTGCCTGAGCCCCCCAATTGACACCAACATTTAGGAGGACTGGTTGGGTATTATGCAGGTTCCCAGCAGACTATCTGGAATCCATGAGCTCACTAGGCTGTGACTCTCTTCTTCTGCTTCTGTCAACTACTGAATGAAGTCTCTATGATGGCTCCAGTTTAAGTTTTAGATAAGACATTCACATTTGCAATATACTTGTCTTAACCAATTTACTAATCCCAGAAAATGTTGCAGTAGGAAGTTCAGGAGTCACATTGTCAGTACTTAACTGAAATTCAAAAATAAAATATATACCAGAGTGTCATTCATTACTTAAAATTCTGCTGATTATTGCCAAATATCACAAATTTCTATCTAACTATGTATTTCCTACATAAGTATATAATTCTTGACAAGATACTCATTTTAATTTCCCAGAATTACAGTGTTAAATAGTGTCACCCAGAGGGACATAGTCCTCTAAGCCTTAAACCACAAATGGGAATATCCACCTATCTAGTGTTTGATATATGGTTGTATACCACCACATCCTATCTGGCCATAATTACATATTTCATATATACTTCAAAATACCTCTAAAATTCTCTGTAATTCCATTTAATCTGGAGATAATTCTTCGAAGCTGTTGTCAAAAATACATGTTTTCTTCCAGTTATTTTGAATATGAGACTTCTAGTGACTGTCATTACCTGTTAGTGTTTCTGTAACCCCTGAGGAAATTAATGCATCATTCTATGTCTTATTTTCATTATCTTTGAAATGAAGTAATATTTTACTTTGACAATACAAATGGAGTGGCATATTAAAATAAATGACACAAGGCAATATCACATACATTTATTATTCAAATAGATAATTTAATATTAACAAAACAGGTTGTTTACAATTTATAGTTGAATCATTTGAGCATATTCTATGATGTCCTTATTAATTTCAGTTGAGTTTGTATACGTACATGGGCAGAAGATTTTTATCTTATCCCAACTAATGTGATACCTTATGTATTTCTTTAATTTGTAGTGCTGTATTTATTACTACTTAATTATATTTTACATCATAGTAATGATTATGTGTTTCTGTGTGTTTTAAATTTCCAATAAAACTGGAAGTTATTAGTGAAATAGGAGTAATATATCTTTCCTGTAGCCTATAATGACTAGTCACATACTGTTTAATAGTTCAATACTAGATGAATTTTGATCAGAAGGCAGCTTGTACCTATAGATGAATCAACTCACAACTTTTAAAATGCTTGCAACACAGATATTAACCACTACAGTCTATTTACAATGTTGTAATATGAGTCTTTTTAAAATCTGCTATTAGTTGTATATATTGTGACTGAATTGGCATAAACAACATCAAAAAAATTAATCCACTATTTAAAGACAACTGTGAGTGTTCTATTGTTACTGTATCATATCCCTGATAACTAAGTGGCTTTAATAAACACATATTTTCTTTCTTTCTTGTTTTTAAATTTATATTCCTGGAAATCAGAAACAAGAGTTATGTTTTACTGGGGCAAAATCAGAGTTTCTTCTGGAAGTTCTAGGGAAGAGTAAGTTTCCTTATGATATTTTAGCATCTAGAGGTCACGCACTACATTCTTCTGCTTCTTCAGAATGAAAAAAAAATGAATGAAGGAACAAATCCCATAAAATGTTAATGGTATTGTAAGGGTAACATTTCTACAAACTATATAATTTTTCAACAATACACTGAGAAATTAATTCATCCTCAAATATGAAAAGAAATACAAAGGATGAGTTACACTACTGTGTTATTAATTCCTTCCATTATTCACAGAATTTTGATTCCTAGATTATTGTTCATAATTCATACATTCTGTATACCTGTGAAAAATAAATTAATATATAATTTTCACTTCCAAGCAGGTATGTGTACATATCTTACATAGATTAACATGTTAAGACATAGAAATACTATATCTATTCAAACAAGAAAATAAATGTCATCTTATAGTCTTAAATGACATTATATGGGATAACCCATTTTAATAATAGGTTAGGTATAAACCCCATCCACATGATCCTCAGTAAGAATTTCTTGCACTCTACCGCATTGTTAGTATTGTGAAATTTCTTTATTCGCATCATCTTTCTTGAAATCTATTGCACTGCTCTTATTATAACTTTCTATATTTGTATCATCTTTTATTTATGTTTTTATTTTTCAATTAATATTTTATCCTTTGAGAACTTCCTACATTAATAGTATGTTTATATCTTTTCCACCCATCGCTCCATCTTCCTTCTATTCTCCCATTCAAATTAATGAGCAACAAATTCAGGAACAACAATCCATAAGACAAGACATATCCAAGTGTAAAATAATGGCACTTTTATACTGAGAAAAAAAAGTAGATATCTAATTGGACTTATGAATATTTAATAGGAAAGGAAACACAATATGTCCTTCCAACCTTGTCTATTACCTATAGCTGGACATAGAGAAGAATCTAATACTGTAATTTTCTCAAACCTACATCATTTCTAATTGTATTGTAAATACTTATCCTTATATCAACAGTTAAAAATAGTTCTTACCACTCACCAAATAAGCTTCTTCTTGTAACAGATAGAGACTATTCCATAGATCTACCTCTTACAACAATGCAGATAATGAGCAGCCATGGAGTACCCAGCTCCACCTGACACATCTACATAGCAACACATACACAAAAAGATTAGAGAAAAATCACAAAAGTATGGGAAGAAAGTTAATAACAGGCAGAGGATCATGAAACCTGCTATTTGCATCTTTTAGATGTGACAAGGAGCTGAACCCATGATATCTCAATACTGTGATTACCTTGCTCCACTTTTTTATTATGTCTAAAGGACTGAATGATGCATCCCAGACAGAGCTCAACTAAATTTTTTTCACACAAATATTCAATTTGAAGACTTTGCTTACATTTGTGAATAACCATTAAAATGCCAGCTGCTTTGATGTTGAAATTTAAAAGAAACTTCAGTATGCAATTACATTTGCAAAAATAGAGCCAACAAATCAGAAAAATGAATATATTTAATGACCATGTCCTTTGTTAAAAACCTCTCTTTTAGGTTCAGGGATGATAGACACTCCTCTTTGTGAAACAAAACTCATGTATTGAAAAAAAAAAAAAAAAAAACAAGAAAAAGAAAAACTGCTATCTATTACAATTCCATATGTCTTGGCATGTAGTTCTGAGAAAGAGTTAGAATTAACACAAGTCTTTTGAGAATTAAATAAAGATAAATAAAGATAAATAAAGATAAATAAAGAAATGAGCATACAAGTCTACACAGAGTAACAATACCATGTAATGTCATTTCCACTGACCCTGAAAATGGTTGTTTACTCATGCTATTCCTGGCATGTAGGCTTAGGGGAAAAATGAGCAAGGCTTAACACAACTCTAAAGAATTAGCATAGTCAGCTGCTCAGCTGAGCAAAAGTTTTAATGTAAAGTACTGCTAATAGAGAGTGGTGCAATGTTATACAGTGTTGCTGTTCCTTTTTATAACTGTCCTCATTCTGCCAACAATCCTAAGAATCATTCATTAGCAGCCTTAAAACAAGGTGGTATTCTGTGTAATATCTTATGCACAGATAGATTTAGGTAAGAAAACATATACTTAAGATTGAATTTCAAAAAAATAGAGCAAAATTGTCTAAACTACATCTTCTGTCAGCAAATATAAAATATGAAGAAGAAAAATGTAGAAGGATTTAAGCTTCTTGTGTTATTGGGACTTAATTATATTAGATAAAACATTCTGTAAATATTTTGCAACATGAACAGATCCCTTGGAAGCCAAAAACTGAAATATTGTAAAGGTACCAAGTCACTAAGTATCTTCATTTTTAGAAGAAATGGGATAATGAAGTTTAATTTTCTGTAAATAAGAGACATTTTTTCATTACTGACTATAATTGCTACAAAATTAAAAAAAAATCAGGTGAGAGCACAGTAATGTATATATTTCTACTCAAGCACCAGATGATAATATTAATATTTTAAGTATTCAGGAAAGATGGAAATTAGTTTTAATAATTTTTGAGTCTACAGAGAAATACTATTCTACTTTGTTTTTAGCAAACTAAATAATGCTAATACTAACATTAATAATATTTATAAACCACTTAGTTTCCCTGCAAAGGCACTCATGATATGACAGTTTAATTGGCTAAAATATCAATTTAAACTGTTCCATTACTTTATTGGAAATATTATAAAATTATCCATTACAATTTTAGAAATGTAAATCTCAGCAAAAGTAAAGCCATTTCAGTATTTATATATGAAATTCATTTTAAATTACCCCATGAGCATAGAAGAGACATGTTTTGATGTTTCCTAGTTTTAATAGACTAATGTGCTCTGATGGCTAATTTTGTCCATTTAATTAGTTCATTAATTTCCTAGGTAATTGGAAAGGCAAATTTCTAGGACTGTCTTTGAATGCATTTTTATAGAAAACAAAATAGGGTGACACCCACCCCCCGAGATAAGCAGTATCATCTGTTATCTAAGATTCAAGACTGAATAAAAAGAGAAAAGGAGAAAATCCAATAAAGTAATGTCATTCCATTTACACTGCTTCCTGATTTGGCAAGGTATGAGCAAGGAGCTTCATATCCTGACACCATAGTGGAAGTCCACGCCTACAGTCATATCATTCCTTCAGTTATAGATTCTGCCCACAATGCATGAGTGAAAATAAAGCAATTCTCTTTGAAAAGACTTTATATCAGATATTGTTTATAATGACAAGGAGAAGCAAATATGAGCAATTTAAATTAGGTTGACAGTTGTGTGGTGAGTTTTTTTGTTATTTTTGTGAATTTTAAATGGTTTATTTTTCTTTACTTTTTCTTTTGGCTTCAGCAAATAGTCATAGTCACTTTTATGAACACGTGTTTGGTTGTGTGTATTATTTCTGTATATGTTTTATGTATTGATTGCATATTCTCCTAGATAGTAGCTATAGTTTTACTACTGAGCTACATATTCTGCTGCCTTTTACATTTTGAAACTTTTACTATAAGCAGTCAAAAGGAATACAGCCTGAAATAGATGCAATTAGAGTTAGCTTCATTTAAATGTTCTAAACATGATATTTTCAGTTTCATTTGGTTATACTTTGATGGCTCTATAGAGAAATATATTACATGAACTCATCTAAGCTGATTTTATATAGTTGAAGAAATTAAATTCCACTGAATGAGATAAATTTTCATGGACTACATGTTGATTTGATAATAGAATGAAAACTAGGTTGAATATTCCCTTAAATATGCTAAGGTGTTCACTCAAATGGCTTGTGTTTTCTCTGTTGAAGCAACAAGTATCAAGTGATTATTCATCACATGAAATATACAGAAAATAATACACAGTAATTATATTTTTATTACTCTCATCTTTCAACATGGTCAATTGTCTCAGATTATGATTTAGAATTTTGTGATTGGAATTTAACTTATTAACAGAAAAAAATGTAGGTGCATTAAGGCACACATAATTTCTCTGAAAAAGTTATATGCTAGAAAAAACATTTTTCTGACCAGAAGATTATCCATATCTATATCTCTATCTATCTAACTATCTATCTTTCAGTGTATATCTATATCAAGTACTAGCTATAGTTTTCCTAACTGTTGCTATCAAAAAGAAGAGAACATTAATTGGTTGTAGAGATTTCTGAAAACATGTGTGACGGCATGTAAACTTCCTGAGGCCTAAAATCATGTTCACCTAGCTAAAAACTACTTCTTTGCCGCTGGTTATACCATGGCAGAGGCTAAATAATATTTTTGAATGAATGAACTATGTAAGGTAATACATTTGCAAGGGAAAGACTATAATTCTCTTTCATTTATATCAGTATTTTGGGAATCAGCAAGGTTTTATATAGTTATTCATAATTTTTTGCAAGTAAATGTTATTGGTTTACTATATAAGGCTATTTCTTCTACAATATTGGAAGCAACTACTATCAAATTTACTGTTTACAAATTAATTTGAAAACAGGAACAAGGTTTTGCTTAAGTTTTGGACCAGAAAATAAAGACTGAAAATCTAAGAAATTTTGAATAAACTCATCTGGAGAAATGTTAAATTTATTTTATTGATGTGTTATGCTCAGAATATTATGTTAGCTGGTAAGAAAGAAAAAAATCACATGTTCATTTAAAAAAATGGATCAATTTGGATTTTACTGAAATAATGTAACTTGAGGATTTGACTTATTTGATGAGGGAACTCTGATTCCAAAAAAGGAGATATGGCTTCAATTATTTGTCCCTTTTGTTGTAATTCTGACTTTATGATACTGACACATTTCCAATCTGTTTAAAAGGTCTGTTATTCATTGTAAGGAAGATCATTTACTCTCATCAAAATTCAACAGATTAGTCATGTAATTGATCACATAACTTAATGGGAACATCCCCGACTAAAAGACAGCAAAGTACTTTCCTACCCTTTCTGGATAACGAACATTGGCTTTTTACCACACTGTATTAAAAATCTAAATTTGGCTCATTTTCATCTGATCATGACAATTATGAGCCACTGCTCTGGTAACTCATTGGTTTTTCTCTCAAAGACAGACAAAATGTTAGAAAAGGAATTCAACTGAAAAGGTTCATTGACCTCTTCAGCAAGAATAAACCTGTCTGTCATTGGAGTATTATTTAGGATACAGACTAATATTGTTACTAACACAAATTTCCTTTCTTATCATCTTCTCCAACAGAGATGCTCTAACATGTCTCATGAGTATTCAAATAAATGTTTATTGTCAGAAAGATGGGCATATATGTATATATCTCAAAATAATTAAATTTATTTTACATATATAATGTCATCTCTTCCACAATAATATATTGCATATTATAATCACTCACTCCATCTCACTTGTATGTCTGCTTTTATTAATTATACCTTTACACTCTTGAGCTTAAGAAAATGTGAAGTCAGTCAGATTCTAGACACAGTATAGGTAGGTAATATATTTAGGACTACTAAACACAAATCTTGAGAAAAGTGATCAAAATAAAGATCATTTCCCCATTTATAAAAACAATGTTAAACTCACTGAACTTCCATGAGAATGAAACCAAATGAAAAAAAGTGACTTATATGTGTTCAGCTCATAATATTCCATTTCATAGTTGGACATAACAGAATTTTTGAAGAGGTAGAATATTCCAAAAACCCGAAATTTTATTTAAACTCCAGAAAACTTAAATATTCTTGAATAAACTGAATATAGTTTGGGTCACGTTATAAAATATCTGGTTTTTTTTTTTTCCAATGCATCATACTGACTATTCTAATTCTTACATGAAGAGAACAGAATGATCTGCTCATGTAAGTAAATAAAATACCCATATGAAATATTTGGACAAGATAAGCATAACTTAATTCATTGTTCTTCAAAGGGTCCCAGATTGTTCTGTGTCCACAGGAGCTGGAGCATCTTTTAACAATCCAACATTTTGAAGTTTACTTCTGACTTACACTCAACTGTTTTTTCTGATAACTATTTTTTTTTAATACCCATCGATCTAAAATAATATAGTTGACAATTTAATAATTCTGATTTAGGTTCATAAAAACCCATGGCGTGAATTCAGGAAAGCATTTCAAGACCAAGAATGAGTCCTCCATTAAAGGTAAATTAGTAAATTTGATTTATCTTAAGGTATATCATTTTCTATAAGTAAAAAAAGAAACAAAAAAACTGGTTGTTTACCTCTTCAGTTTAGGAAATAAATTAGTTCATTAAAGATTTTTAAATGGCAAACAGTTTTAACACAGTATTTGCTATAGTTAAAATCTTTATTTTTTATCAAAAATTTAATCATGTTTCTTAATTTGATTTCATTCTAACTTTACTATAGGGATATACAGGCAAAAAAAAAATGGTGCCATTTCTCTTCTTGTTCAATATGCAATAGTATAGTTTGCTGCAAAAAATGTCTCTTGTTACCAGAGAATTATATTCACTTGATATCAAATGAATTTAGTATAATGCAACACCACTACTAGCATGGTATCAAAGAGGTAGACATTTCCTATCCTGGAGCAAAGAACAACCTGACTCATCATTTAGTTTTAACTTGATCCCTGGGTAATTTAAAATCAGATTCTTACAGAATCATGCTTTGAGAAAAATACCTTACTATTTTTACAAGTTAAGTTCTCATTCTCTACTCACTATATTAGATATGAAATGTCTACCTTTACATATGTCTTATACAATGACTAACATGTGCATTTGACAGACTTCAATACATCTTTCTTGTCTCTCCTGCCTTATATTATCATCCCTAATGAAGTATAATTTTTCAAATACTGATTATTGAATATACTGTGCAGGCAAAGCACACCAGGAATTTTGTGAAAATCTTGCTTTTTCAAAATTTTGGCTCCCAGTCTTTAGGCACATTTGACCATATATGTCACACTTACAGGTAACTCCAACACAAGCAGCTACAAGTTATTTTAGGACTGTAAACTTATTTATTTGAACTCTATGCATACATTCATACAAAAATAATCATAAAATTAATGCAACAGGTGGTAAATAGTATCTTCTATGAATTTTGGGGAAAAAAAGTTGACTCCAATGAGACGAATTACTTATATTTATAGTATCAGTTCACAAATTGACATTAGAAGGTAACTTTTGACTCTAAGAGACAATACAAGTAAGCCATGAATCTAATTCCTGGTACTTTGAAGACAATATCAATAAACTTTTATTATTAATATTATTTATTTTTATTTTTTGGGACAGTGTATCTCTTGTAGTTCTTTAGCTTGTAGAACTCTGTAAATCACGCTGACCTCAAACTCACAGAGATCCAGCTGTCTCTGCCTCCCAATTGCTGAGCTTAGAGGAGTGTGCCATCACTGCCTGGCTAAGAACAACAAACTGTTGATGCAACTAAACAAAAGAGAGGCCTCTAATTAACAGAATTGGCGATGAATGGGGAAGCATTAAGACAATTCTTTAAAAGTGAAATTCAGAGATTTATAAGGAAATACTTTAAAAACCCAGACTCCATTAAGACAAAAATTTACAGAATTGAAGGAAGCTGACTCATCCAAACCACTAACAAAAACAGATTAACAACATATACAAAACCATAAAAAATAATGGCATTGATACAATAATAAACAATTCTCCAAACTAAAGGAAGCCCTGAACCAGATAAATTGGTAAGTAGCACATATTTAATAGACATTAAACAAATTGAGTACTCAATATTTATGTATTCATAAGTGCACATGTATCTGTAACATAAAATATAAAAGAACCAAAGACTAATATTGAGGTTCAAGCTTCAAGTAGAAGATCAGAAAAACAAAGCAGCCAGTAAATCTTACCTCTACCCACCTGAAATGGCAATCCTGTCTCCACAAATCCTCAGAGGCAAATATCTCTGAATTCCTGTCTCCTTCTTTTATTCCTTACTCTGCCCAGTCATGTCACTCCTGTCTCCACTTCCCTAGTGTATGTGATCCAAAGTGCTAGAATCAAAGGCATGAATTCTTCACTCCTTTGTAGATCAGGTTGGCCTTGAACTCAGATAGATCCTTCTGTCTGTGTCATAAATCTTGTGATTAAAGGTGTGTGCCAACACTATCTAATTTCTATAGATAACTAGTGTGGCTAGCTTTCCAAACTGTATTTCATCATAACCAATATATCACCACATGAACGTACCTATGCATATGTGTATGTAACAATTATTTTAAAAAGAGGTCATGAATTTAACATAAAGCAAGGAGGGGTATATGTGAGGGTTTGCAGAAAGGAAAGAAAATGGAAAAAGATATTTCAAAATAAAATAAATAATAAAATGAGGAAACTAATTCCAATGTTAATTTGAATGGCTTTACACTTGCTTTACTTAAAAAATAATCTTCACATATCTGGATGCTTGTGTTGTTTATCATGTTTTTCATAATTTTTTATTCAAATGAAGAACAATCTTATTTACTTGCTTAACATTTTATCCTTCTCTTAATCCCATACTTAGGCTCAACTAGAAAAAGGATAGGATAAGCAAATTGGATCCTGTAAAAATAGGTACTTTGATTTTGACAGTTCATTGAGCTGGATAATGCTTGCTGTTATCCAGGATTTTAAAAATTTCCTTTCTTTCTGCATAACAGCATCTTGTGTGCCCGTTCTTAACTTAGGATTCCAAAAATATGTTTCCCTATTGGTCTTAAAAGAATGGGTTTTGAATTTCTATCTGAAAGTTTAGAAAATTGTGAAAAGTATTTACTCCATCTTCTGGGAATCAATATTAAAAAACTGAATATACTATTCACTACTCTAACTGTAAGATGAAAACATAAATCCTAAACATACTCATCTTTAGGTTTCCCTGTAAAGTATACCAGCTTTCAATATTCACAATAACAGCCCCAAATCCAAGACAAAAAGAAACTAATACTCAGAAAATTGTCAATGTTTAAGTACACAAAGTACAGTAATATTAAATGTATCAATTATCAAAACTAACTAGAACAAATTCCTATAGCAATCTCCTTAGCTCAGCAGTGACTTATGCTATGACTGTAAAACATGATTTATCAAGATATAAAGAGAATTTCTTGTGGAGACTCAAGCTTTCTAGTAGTTGCACAAAGTAGACACACTAATGTTTAAGTATCATGGAAGAAGAGAATGACAAGAAGGGTGTGTGTAAAACAAAATTAAATTACTTCCCAGTAGTAATTAGACAGTACTATAGAAATTATTGAATATTATAGTTATAATAATTTTACTGCATTTTAAGTATTCAAAATACTCCACTTTTTAACAGAGGAAACAACATATAAACAAGCTAGTGTGTGTGTGTGTGTGTGTGTGTGTGTGTGTGTTTGTTTAAAAACGACTAAGGTGTATAATTTCAAATATATCTTACTACTTTAAAGATTAACCCTAAGGAAAAAATCATGTTTTATTGCTTTGTATTTAATTTTTCACATGTATACACTAATATTTATAGTTCTCAAATATTAGTTTTATATACTAATTTAATTTGGTAAACTCAAATGGAAAGAAGCATAATAAGTTTTAAATGTGAGGCAAACACCACAATCCCTTGGGAAAGTTCCTTTGAAGACACAGTAGAATTTGAATTAAACCTTAAAAATAAAATGTCTATATTTCTAACGTTACTATATGTTTTTTTTAAGTATTACTGGCAATTATAACTCTCATAAATGTGAGAAACTGAAATAGTTTCATAGTGTATTTGTATTGGCTTTTCAATAATGCAAAGGGAATGTGTATTGCTCATTTGATCATTGCAGAAACAAAGGCCTAATTTCCCCTGGGACTGTTTTCACACTAATTATATGTGAATCAAGTCACACAGGATGCCTAAAGCAAAAGTTGAAAGAAGTAACTACAACATTACCAAAAACAATGAAAAACAAACAGTGAAGTATTTTTAGTTAATTTCCTCCAAGGAATTGATAGTATTTAAAGTTAAATTTTTCTCAAGGGATTTCTTTCCATAGAGGACAAAATATTAATTCTGTGTCTGGAAGATAATCCTTTCTCTTTTACAATTAAGGAAGAAATATTGCCTCCCTTATTTTTTGTTATATGATTTTCTAACTTGAAATGTCTAACAAAAATTAAAATCAGCATACATATCACCAAGAGAGACTACTAACTAAAGTACTATATCCATCTAGAGATGTAGTGGAGTTGGTGACTAGTTTTCAAAAACTATCTAAAAACTACTTTGTTATAGCCACTGCATCTATGTGTGCTGTAAATACACCCCTATTATCTATTTAAGATAATATGAAACCATGGGATGAAGTTGGAAAGATAAGTGCTCACTTAGCATTTGCAAGCCCATGTTAATCAATCCCAGCACACCACTGATGCTTTGATTTTATACTTACTGAATGCAGATTCCTTATTTATTTTCTATAAACACCAATGGGTAACTATTAACTGCAAATTTGTATCTCACATTAAAGACTCAAGCTTAGTTTCTCAATTTTAATTCAATCACTGTTCCATATATTTAACTCTACATTTATTTTTTTTTCACTCACACAGGCTATGCACCAAATATCAATAAGTCTGAACTTGATCTTGCCCTAGAATCCTTTGTCTAAGGAGATTTCTTCCGAGTTCCTGTTTTTCAAATTCTGTTTCTGTTGACTGAAATCAAACTTATTTTCCTTCTAATTCTACTATTGTGCTTCTAATCCGTGTGACAGTGAGATCCATCAGGGCAGGTTCCGGATTCATCTTTCTATTTTCAGGTGCTTTTTGGTAATTGTGAATTTCTTGAAAACTCTATTTTTACCTAATTCACATACTTATGGAAGACAGAATAATTTGTCTCAAGTATTATTATTTTAGAAAGAGTATTACCTACTTTATCAGGATTTAATTTAAGAATAATATTTTCCTGGTAAATTCTTGTTACAACTCTAACAATAATGTGGCTTTCTCC
This sequence comes from Phodopus roborovskii, assembly GCF_943737965.1. NCBI lineage: Eukaryota > Metazoa > Chordata > Mammalia > Rodentia > Cricetidae > Phodopus > Phodopus roborovskii. Next base: position 302,766 of record NW_026125985.1, on the reverse strand, counting down.
ATAAGAATCCTTTCTATACATCTCTGAAATGAATGAGTAGGAAAAGGTTAGAAGAACATGACCATATATGTTGTCTTATTTTCTTTATACTCTAATAAATAGAGCATGCCTGAAGATTAGTGTGCAAAGCTAGCCACACTAGAGTGCCATAGAGGCCAGGTGGTGTTGACACACACCTTTAATAACAGCAGCCACACTAGTTAGCCATAGAGGCCAGGAAGTTGTTGTACACACCTTTAATTCCACTTGCATGAGACAGAGGCAGAGATGTCTGTGAGCTCATGTTCACCCTGAGCTAAGTGAGATTGAATCTGTCTAAAAGAGAAACAAATCTCACACAAAGGTGGTCTCAGACCTTAGAATCTTAACACCTTTAATCCCAACACTAAGGATGTGGAGACAGGAGTCATAGAACTGGGCAAAAGGAGGAATATTAGGTGGGAGGAGACAAGAAAGAGATGCAATCTAGGCAGACTGAGGCAGTCAGTCTGAGGTAGTCAGTCTGAGGATTTGTTGAGAAAGGATTGCTCATTTGGTCTGAGGTAGAGGTAAGAGCTAGTGGCTGGATGTTACGCTTCTCTGATCTTTCAGCTTTCTCCCCCTAATATATGATTCTGTGTAAGGAGCCGTCCCGGCATTCTCCATTACAAGATGGCGCCTGCATATGGCTGGAGTTGAGAGTAAACAAGTCAGTGCGCAGGTGCAGGGTGATTTTCCCTCCCTTGGCCTCTGCCTCTCCCGTGGCATCATATGGGCCGATGGGCTTCAGCCACTCAGGAGGTGACACGTCCAAGGCGAAGGTTGTAAACCTATATAAGGGTTGGGTTTTGGATGTTTGGGGTCTCTGCTCTGTAAGCTTATGCTCTCCCTCTCAAGATGCATTAAAGCTTTACTACAGAAGGATCCTGAGTGTGCTGTGTCGTTCTTGCTGGCTAGACGGTAGCGCGGGACAATTCTGTGTTTTTTCATTATTAATATTAATTAGAATTTGTGCTACAAATATATAATTGTGAGTTCATATTGCATATATTACTTGTTATAAATAGGCATGTCCCAAAAAATGAACAAATAAAATTTTAATTTTTACTTTACCATAATAATCATAAAAGAAACATTTTAACGTTTAAAATTTAAAAGTAATAAAAAATTAAAGTGGGAAGTGTATAAAATTTTACACAATTTACAATGTCAAATTTCAATCCAATGTATTTATCTGTGATACCTTATCACATAAAGTCTTCTAATACACACAAACACATACAGGAAGCATATCATTATTTATCTTTTGTAAATGTTTCCTCCCTAAATACACAAATCTATTATCTCATGCTATATGGAAAGTGAGTGCTTGCCATGTTTATAAGGCAATTAGCACTAATTTCCTTCTGCAAAACAAAACAAGCCTACTAAATAAAAGTAAATGTACCCATGTCAATTCAGTGAAACCTTAATAGATACATAGTCATCATGATTAACACTGTCATAAATGGACAGAGATTTTGCTTGTTCTTCTCAAGACCATTTCATTAGTATAAATAATAAATATTTTAAAATGTTAAGTCCTGATATAGTAAGTGGGAGATTTAAATAAATGACCTACTTCCCATTTCCATTGAATTTTAAATGAATTTTACTACAATTCATCATCAGATTGCAAGACTATATCCTTATGCATTTCAACAACATACTTGTATGACATTGGAAAGCTGAACAAATATTTAACTGAACATTGAAGCTTTATAAAAATTATAAATAAATTTTGATTTTTTTTCTTAATACAACTATCTGTCATCTATAGAAGTAAGATTATGAGTAATGTGTTCACATCACTTTCAAAGCTCAAGAAATTCATACCCATGGCAGTGCTTTTGTCAATGACTCCCAAATCATTTAAAAATGGATTAAAATTTAATATTAGAATATGCATATAATTGTAGGGATAATATGTAATTGTGACTAATACATTAATAATTTAATATTTCTGCAGTGTGTTTTTGCATATGGAAAACTTGCTTATAACAGTAGCTGGGGGATTATCTGTTTATATATATTCATTTTCTTTCTTTAGTTCCAGGTTGTAGCTCCATCATTATAATCAATCATCCATGAAAACATGAAAGGCCTTGATAATCCAGTACTAAGATGAAGGACAAAGAAAACTCACAGCAGTTTCTTTGAAATTTAGCAGTGATGATGGGTCTCATAGAATCACAGTTCTGATAATCTGTCTACCATGGATAGTTCTATGTAGATTCTATAATCAATAATTATAGAAATTTCAAATGAAATTAAGTGAATAAAATTCATTACTTTAAAGAAATTATGCCAATTTTATGTATTCTCTTTTATGTGTCAATATGCCAACAGGCAATATATAAATTATGGAAAACTATTTTCATCAGTTTAAAACAGATGTGTTTTGATATATTAGTGTTATCTTTTTCAAAAGCAAAGCTTGGATATGTATTAAATAATAATACGAATGCCTAATATGTGGGAAAATGTGTTAATTTGATTATCAACTACTATGCCATAAAAATTGAAAATATATTTTGTAATGAATAACAACCTCACATATTTCTGAACCACCGTAATTATTCAGAGTCATTTGTGTTGTCGGGTATTGGCTTATGTGTTTAATCCCAGAATTCAGTAAGCAGAAGCTGGCAAATCTCTGAGTTCAAAGCCATCTGGCCTACATAGCTAGATACAGGACTGGCTCCAAAATAGTACAGATAAACTCTATCTCAAAAAATAACAAACAAACCAAAAAAAAAAAAATCAAGTTCCCCAGAGAACACGGGGAATGGGTGGGGGGTCAATGAGTGGAGAGGAAACTAGGAGAAAGAGGAGAGGAGGATGTAGGACTAGGAATATTGAATAAGGGGAGGAATAGAAGACAGAAGAGAGAGAGAGAGAGAGTAAGAGAGAGAGAGAGAGAACATAAAATAGTAAGCCATTATAGGATTGAAGAACAAACTGAACCTAAAGAAATGTCCAGATACCTACAAGGCTGACTCCAACTAACAATTTGAGCAACAGTGGAAGGGCTACCATAAATGCCCTTGCTGGATACTGAGATCAACAACTAACTAATCCACTGTCATGGAACTCTCATCTAGTACCTGTTGGAAACAGAAGCAAACACCCACAACTAAACACTAAGCCAAATGAGAATCCAGATGCACAGACGCAAGACCAGGCTGCAGAAACACATAGATATAGCAGACCTGAACAAGGAGGAGCTAATTGGCCCCCAGACTGATACCTGGGAATCCAGCAGACTAGATTGACTGACTCAGACCCCTCTGAATATGAGTCTTTGCTACAAAGCTTGAGCAGTCTAAGGAAGCTCAGACAGTAGAACCAGGATGTATTCCCGGTGCTCAAAAAGACATGGTGGGCACATACTCCCTTAAGCTAGAGATAGGAAGGAAATCCTAGTCTCTACCTCAAATGACAGATTTAGATGACCCCTCCTGGATGGCATTACCCTACGTGAGGAGTGGGGGGAATGGGACGATAGGATGATCAGGGGGTCATGGCAGAGTGGGGGGGGTGGTAGGAAAAGAAGGAGGGAAGAAAGGAAGGAAGGAGAGAGGGAAGGAGGGAGGGAAGGAGAGGGAACTGGAATTGATATGTAAAATACATTTGTGTTGTTGGGTGTTTCCTGGCTCCTGTGTTGATCCCAAAACTGAGGAGGCAGAGGGTGGCAGATCTCTGTTAGTTCGAGGCCAACCTGGTCTACAGAGCTAGTTCAAGGACTGGCTCCAAATCAATACAGATAAACCCTTACTCGAAAACTAACATAAAAAAAGAAACAAACACACCAGAAAAATAAACAAACAAACATAGAAACAAACAAAAACAACAACAAAAAGAGAATATATGGTGGAACTGTATGTGAAAATAGTGTGAGAAAAAGTATAATGATACATGTGAATAAAATATTATACTTCAAACTGAGGTTTTCTTGTTAACTAAAATATATTAATTTTCAAAACAAATAGATGGTGAAAATTATTTTGGAATATAAATATGTTTAGTATATATGTATATGTATTGAAACCTTAAACACATAGCACTCATTGATTTGTGTAATTTTTAAGTTTCAATTAGTACAAATTAAACAAAATTGATTTTCCTCCACATAGTTCTATTATTTTTCAAAATATAAATACTTATATTGTCTATTGAATCAAATATACATTCAATGATGCTGTAAAAAAAAAAATAACCCTTTACTCTTTCCCTATAAACATTCATTAATACTATCTAGTGATAGACCATTCAAACATACACAAACTTACTCATTAATTATAAAAGAATATAGTAGGTTTTAATTATCAATTTAATAGAAATTGATAGTGCAAACTTTCATAAATTGTAGATAGAAGAAAAAGGACAAACATGTCTGAGTGAATAATATAATGTGTGATTTATTGTTTGTGATATACTAAAGCCACTGAAAATCAAAATAGCAAAGCATACTTACTAGTTAGCTACATAAGCTACTTTGTGGTAATACACACCTTTAATCCCTGGATGCAACATTAAAAGATAGATGGATCTCTGTTAGTTGTAAGTCACACTGACTGAACGAAATTGATTCAGTCTGATTATTATGTGTCTAGGGGTCTTTTTTCTTTGGTCCAGTCTATTGGGTGTTCTGTATGCTTCTTGTACTTTCGTAGGCATGTCCTTCTTCAGATTGGGAAAGTTTTCTTAATGATTTTGTTGAATATGTTTTCTGAACCTTTGAGCTGGGCTTCTTTGCCTTCTTCTATGCCTATTGTTATTAGGTTTGGCCTTTGCATAGTGTTGCACATTTCCTGGATGTTTTGTGTTAAGGATTTGTTAGAATTAAGATTTTCTTTGGTCAATGAATTCATTTCCTCTAGTTTATCTTCAGCGCCTGAGATTCTCTCTTCCATCTCTGGTATTCTGTAGCTTGTGCCTGTAGTTCCCGGTTGTTTGCCCAGTTTTCCTATTTTCAACATTCCTTCAGTTTGTGTTTTCTTTATTGTCTCTATTTCAGTTTTCAAGTCTTGAACCATTTCCTTTACCTGTTTGATTGTTTTTTTTTCTTGGCTTTCCTTACTTTCTTTAAGAGATGTGTTCATTTCTTTCCATTTTTGCATTGCCTTTCCCTCTATTTCTATTTGTGTTTGTTTTTTCTTACATTTTTTAAGGGATTTTCTCACATCATCTTTGAAGGCCTCTATCATTTTTATGAAGATATTTTTTTTAAGTTGTTCCCTTCTTCTTCACTATCTTGTCCTGTACCAGATCAGCATTTTATCAACAAACTGAGCTTGGTCCTCTTTCCATGCCTTCTGACCTCCCAGGCAGTGCTTTAAACATTACTGGAAGAGAAATTAACTCTTTCAAGCACTGAAGCAGCTATTTTCAGTGGAACCCTTATGGGTTCCATCAAAAAGACATGTAAATGTCAAAACCAACTATGTGTAGTTTGCTCACAATGGCTCATTGATTCTCTAATGCAACCTAGTAAAATGTGCAATTTGAGCCCACTGAAAAAAATCTCAGGAAAACAATGATAGTCTATTGTTGCTGTTTCTGTTATGTTTTTCTTTCTCTTTGCCACTACTTATACTTGTGGAAACCAAGGATTCTGTACAAAGGGAAACAGAAAGCAATTCATGGCATTTTGTTTCTTAGAATTAAGAAAGGGAAATGTGATCTTAATTTGTAGCTTTAAATTATGAAAAAGACTAGAGGCTAATATTCATTGAGATAGGAAAGGTTAAGAAACTGGATTAAGTAGATATATTTTTACATGTTTGTACCTTAGAGACAATTTAATATAACCATGTAGAGAATTGTACATATGAGATTTTAATCTAAATGAGAAGGTGAGCCTGTGGAGATCTGAATAAAAGAATTAGCAGGAAATCTTTAAATAGAATTTTGCAATTTTATTGAGAATAGAGTATGGGAAGTGAAGAGCAATTATAAATATTGTTCGGATAACTAAGGTGAGAGATAATTTGGATAGGAACACAGTAAAACCAGTGAAATGTGTCAGAATTATTGGTCACTAAAATCTAGGTCTGAGTTCAAACAATCATAAATTAGAAGCATAATATAAATTTGCATTGACCCTAATAATTACCATAACCATAGTATAAAATGTGTAATTATCATCTGCAAATAATCTTTGAAGGTCTTCCATAGATTTTCAGAGATACCCAGGCATTGTGATTTTTAGAGAAATTGTAATTTTTACTCTTAATTAGCTAATGAACTTCTAATTATTTTGGCTATAAAGAGAATTACACTGAACTCTATGAATAAATAAGTAAAATTCCTTAGGAATCACAGATTCTAGACTAAAGTGTCAAGGTTAGATGATGGGAGATCTAGTCAATTTATTAAAGATTTTAATAAGACAGTAAAATTATGAATCACTTAGGAAATCATTTTTAAAAATAGGTCAATTTTTACTTAAGCCAATTCCTCTAAAATCAGGAACAAGACAAGGCTGTCCTCTCTCTCCATATCTCTTCAATATCGTACTAGAAGTTCTAGCTAATGCTATAAGACAACAAAAGGAGATCAAGGGCATCCAAATTGGAAAGGAAGAAGTCAAACTGTCTCTATTTGCAGATGATATGATAGTTTACATAAGCGACCCAATAAACTCTACCAGGGAACTCCTACAGCTGATAAACACCTTCAGCAAACTAGCAGGATACAAGATAAACTCAAAAAAATCAGTAGCCCTATTTTTTTCAGACGACAAAGAGGCAGAGAAAGAAATCAGAGAAACATCACCCTTTACAATAGCCACAAGCAACATAAAGTATCTTGGTGTAACGCTTACCAAACAAGTAAAAGATCTATATAATAAGAACTTTGTGACTCTAAAGAAAGAAATTAAAGAAGATACCAGAAAATGGAAAGACCTCCCATGCTCTTGAATAGGTAGGATAAACATAGTAAAAATGGCAATCTTACCAAAAGCAATCTACAGATTCAATGCAATCCCCATTAAAATCCCACCACAATTCTTCACCGACCTTGAAAAGATAATAATCAACTTTACATGGAAAAACAAAAGACCCAGGATAGCCAAAACAACCCTATACAATAAAAGAACATCAGGAGGCATCACCATTCCTGACTTTAAGCTCTACTACAGAGCTATAGTTCTGAAAACAGCCTGGTATTGGCATAAAAATAGACAGGTAGACCAATGGAATCGAATTGAAAATCCTGATATTAATCCACGCACCTATGAACACCTGATTTTCGACAAAACAGCTAAAATTATACAATGGGGCAAAGACGGCATCTTCAACAAATGGTGCTGGCACAATTGGATGAGGGTGTGTAGAAGACTGCAGATAGACCCATGTCTGTCACCATGCACAAAACTCAAGTCCAAATGGATCCAAGACCACAACATCAATCCAGCCACATTGAACCTCTTAGAAGAGAAAGTAGGAGGTACCCTTGAACAAATTGGTATAGGAGACCGCTTCTTGAACATAACTCCAGGGGCACAGACACTGAAAGAAACAATTAATAAATGGGACCTCTTCAAACTTAGAAGCTTCTGTAAGGCAAAGGAAACAGTTGACAAGACCAAAGGGCAGCCCACTGACTGGGAAAAGATTTTCACTAATCCTATATCCGACAAAGGGCTGATCTCCAAAATATACAAAGAACTCAAGAAACTAGTCAACAAAACACCAAATAACCCTATTAAAAAATGGGGTACAGAACTGAAGAAAGAATTCCCAATAGAGGAAATCAAAAAGGCTGAAAGACACTTAAGAAAATGGTCCACATCCCTAGCTATCAGGGAAATGCAAATCAAAACAACTTTGAGATACCATCTTACCCCTGCCAGAATGGCTAAAATTAGAAACACCAGTGATGACTTATGTTGGAGAGGATGTGGAGAAAGTGGAACACTCCTCCACTGCTGGTGGGAGTGCAAACTCATACAGCCACTTTGGAGATCAGTATGGCGGTTCCTCAGGAAAATGGGAATTAGTTTACCACAGGACCCAGCAATCCCCCTCTTAGGCATATACCCAAAGGATTCACATCAATGCAACAAAGACATCTGTTCAACTATGTTCATAGCAGCACTATTTGTAATAGTAAGAACCTGGAAGCAACCTAGATGCCCTTCAATTGAAGAATGGTTAATGAAGATGTGGCACATCTACACAATGGAATACTACTCTGCAGAAAAAAATAATGGTATCTTGAAATTCGCAGGCAAGTGGATGGCACTTGAAGAAACCATCCTGAATGAGGTAACCCAGTCACAAAAAGAGGAACACAGTATGTACTCACTCATATATGGATTTTAGACCTAGATCAAATGATCACCAGCCTATAATTCACTTCACCAGAGGAACTAGGATACAAGTTGTATTCTAAGAGATTCATATAAAGTCCCTCACAGAACTGGGAAGGGACAAGTCCCCCAGACCTCAGGTATAGTGGGGGAGGACAGCTAATGGAGAGAGAAGTAGGAGAAAATGAGAGGGAGGAGAGGAAGGCATGTGCGACCAGGAGGATTGAGCCTGGTTAGGAATGGAAAATAGGAAAGAGAGAGAGAGACAGAGACAGAGAGAGAGAACATAAAAAGAGGGAGCCAATATTGGTTTGAAGATAAAGTTGAACACAAAGAAAGGTCGAGGGAACTACAAGATTGCTCCCAACTAACAATCTCAGCTTCCGTGGAAAGGCTATCATAAATGCCCTTCCCGGAGAGTGAGATCAACAACTAACTTCTCCATGGAGTCCTCAACTAATGCCTGTTGAAAACAGGAGCAAACACCCATACATAAACACTGAGTCAAACTAGAACCCAGAAGCAGATGGAGAGGACAAGACCATGCGGTAGAAGTACATAGAGACAGCTTACCTGAACAAGGAGGAGCTAAGGGCCACTAGACTGATAGCTGGGAAGCCAACAGGGGTCTGACTCGGACCCCCCTGAATATGGGTCTCAGCCAGAAGGTCTGAGCAGTCTAAGAGACCTCAGACAGTGGAGCCAGGATGTATCCCTGGTGCACAAAAGGACTTTGCAAACATATCCCCCATGGAGGGATAACTGCCTTATTCTAGAGATAGGAGAGAAGCCCTAGTCCCTACTTCACAGGACCTGTCAGATCTACATGACCCCAACTGGATGGCATTCCCCTACATATTGTATTGTGGTGGGGGGTTGGGAGGGGAGGGTGTTTAGAGTGCATGGGAGAGGGTAGAGAGGGCAAAAGGGAGGGAAGGAGGGAGGGAGGGCTTGGGGGGAGGGAGGGAGGGAGGGAGAGGGAACTGGGATCGACATGTAAAATAATAAAAAAAAAAAAAAAAAAAAAAAAAACGCTTTGACTCCAAAATATAAGTTGAAGAACAAGTTACTGGGGAAAAGTATTTCTATTTTTGTTTCCACAGAAAATGAAAAGATGTGGATTCCTTCCAGACTAATGTGGTTTGATCACACCAGACCGCCTGAAACAGAGTACAAGCTGATCCTACATTCCAAACAGCTGGACAAAACAGCCCTACAGACTACAGCTAGGATATCTGAATCTTCTTCGAATCCCCCAAGACAGCGCCCCTTACCAGCAGGAAGTAGTTTGGAAAGAACAACGCCCAAATTCCCAAATATTGTGTATAAATGTTTGTTTTCATTTAATTGGACTTTGTTATATAAAATTAAATAAAAAATACTCTATATGCATAAAAAAAATTGGTCAATTTTTAAAAACTATATATATTATATCATTAGAAACCCAGTCCCAAAAAGAGGAACATGGTATGTACTCACACATACATGGATTTTAGATATAGAACAAAGGATCACCAGCTCATAATTCACACTGCCAGAGAAAGTAGGATACAAGGAGAAACCTAAGAGATTCATACAAGATCCCTCACAGAAGGAGAAAGGAACAAGATCTCCTGAGCATATTGTGAGTGGGAGGCAGTTAGTGTAGAGGGAGTTAGGGTAAAGAGAAGTGGAGAAGAGGAGAACATGTGGGACTAGGAAGATTGTGTCGGGAATATATAGATGAGAGCAAAGAAAAAAATGCATACCATAATAGAGAGAGCCATTATAATGTTGAAGAGGAAACTGACTCAGAGAAATGTCCAGAGACCTACAAGGATTAACCCAACTAACAATCTGGGCAACAGTGGAAAGGCTACCTTAAATGTCCTTCCCTGATAATGAGATTGATAACTAACTTACATGCCATCATGGAGCCCTCATCTAGTAGCTGGTGGAAACAGAAGCAGGCACCCACAGCTAAACACTGAGCCGAACTCCTAGATCCATTTGGAGGGAGGAGTGATAACCAAAGGGGTCAAGACCAGGCGACAAAAATCCACAGAGATAGCTGACCTGAACAAGGGGGAGCTCATGGACCCCCAGACTGATAACTGGGAAACCAGCATTGGACCAACTCAGACCCCCTGAATACGGGTCTCAGTTAGAAGGCCTGGGCAGACTAAGGGACCTCTGACAGTGGCACCAGGAAGTATCTGTGGTACACAAAAGATCTTTGGGAGTCCATTCCCCATGGTGGGATACTCCCTTAGCCTAGAGGCAGGAGGGAGGGCTTACTCCAAATGACTTGACAGATTTTGATGATCCATTCTGGAAGGCATCACCCTCTCTGTAGAGTGGGGGTGGGAATGGGATGGGTGGTGGTCAGGGGTATGGGAGGTAGGGAGGAAGTGGCAACATGGATCAATATGTCAAATAAGAAAAAATAATAAAGATATAAAAATTAAAAAAATAAAGCATATAATATTAAATTTACATTATTTAAATGATAAGAAAATTATATATCAAAGTTAATTTCAGTTAAAATCAGTGGCATCACAGTGGTTTTGATTTCATATCCTGACTGAAACAGTAAATGCCATGCAATTTTTCTCAGAATTATTATAGTTTGCTTTATATAAGTGCCTGTCACATTTTTGAGTATATTTTTTTTCAGTTACACTATAGGGTTATATGGATTATAATGATTCATTCATGCATGGAGTAACCACTAAGCACAAGTGATAAATTCAATATTCATGGATGAATGAAAAGGGCAGCTATATGATATCGTTTTCATGCTTCTCTAGCTATATCGTATATAAGATCTCATAAACCTAATTTATGAGTCATATTTCCATTTTTCTTGCCTGTAATACATGTGATCCCTGGGGCGATTAAAAGTGTTCTGCTTCTCTCCTATCCTTCAGCTAAGGAATAATCAGTGAAAAATGCTTTGGATGTGAATTCCTGGAATACACTACATTATTTTGCATTTTTAAACAAGTATATGAGAACTTAGCTACTGTATGATCATTTGCATACAATTAATTTTATACAAGTCCACAGGACCCTTGATAATAGTATTCCAAAGATATAAAAATATGTTACTAGATTATAATAAAAATTATAATGTTCTATAGCGATGCCTATCTTTAGGGTGCATAGAAAATTAAGCATAAATATTCAAGTACACCAACTTTATGTATGCAAGAATCAAGTTTATGATGATAATGCTCATTCACAAGTTTTTATGTACATTAAAAATCCCAGTACAAGAAAGAAGTTTTACATGTGTTCCTTAGCTGAATATTAATACTCACTAAATTGGTAATATGTAAGTTCCTATCAAGTATTGAGTAAATATTTATTACAGTTTCGAATCCAAAAGTGAAAGCACAAATGGTTATGAAACACATGGTTCATTGCAGAGATGTGAATCTTTCCCTTTAAAATAGACATTTTCTTCTTTGTATCTGTTTTCTTATCAGGAATAACGTTTTCCAAACATTAACCAGAAGGCAACTTAGGTTTTAAGCTTTTATAAAAGATGGAGGAGGAACTGTGTAACAGAGTAGAAGGATATTTTTCTAACATGTTATATTGTATACACTATTTGGTGTATAAGTCATAGTATTTAGAAAGAAACATAGCCTCACAGTATTTTATTGCTTAACATTGAAAAACAGCTTTTCAAGAAATTCTCAAATGGCTACCTATGTTGAAATTTGATTTTTTTCATTTCATTTTCAATCCATGATATTTAATCTCAGGATTTCCCTTATAAATTTTACTTGAACAAGTTGGGTCATTCATTCCTCCATTGCCTTCACATTCTTTGAATGTGGGTAATCTATAGCAAAAGTCAGCACATTGTTTACCTGTAAAGGGCCAGACAGTAAATAATTTATGTTTTTTGGAACATATGGTTTATTTTACAACTACCCAACTCTAACACCAAAGATTACATAGATTACATGTGGTTGACAATTCAAAATAGAATGATCATGATTTTATTTAACTAAATATGTATGAACACTCAAAGTAAATTTTTCATACATTAATCCAAGTTTCTTTATACTTTTCAAAATCTAACAACTAATACTAACACATACACACACACACACACTCATAAAGAGAGACAGAAAGAGAGAGAGGGAGAGAGAGAAAGAGAGGGAGAAAGAGAGAACACTCTAGAACAATAAAGAGTAATCAGGTATACCTACAGTTGAACCTAAAATGATATTAAATGGTCTGTGATGCTAAAGAGCCAAAAGTAACAAAAACATGCAGGGTTGGGAACATATTGGGGGGTTTAGAAATCATATAGACATATATTATAAGGCAAATAATTACAAAGCACTGTCTTATTTACCCCAATTATTTCACGATCTCACCACAAAGTGGGCAGATTTTTCTACCACACATTCAGACTTAAAAACTGATAAAATTATATTTGTAACATTTCATAACAGTGAATAACATTTTTAATTTGAGATTTTCCAGTTACTAAAAGTGTTTTAATATTATACCATCTTCTAAAATGTTGATATTTTCAAAATAAATGTAGGTATTGCTACTTTAGTGACACATGTTTATCTAAGCATTATTTGAAAACCAATGTTTGGCATCACTTGTAGTTTGGAAGCAACCAAAAATAATGGTTCAAGCATTCATTTTCTAATTATTTCTGGAAGAATCTCTCTTTACTTTCCACCAGATATTATAGCAGACAATAGGAATGAGTCAAATAGATGGCAATTAAATAACAAAATGTCTAGATGCCTCGATATTACTCTTGGTTGCTTGTTATTTGTTTGTTTGGTTGAGAATGGACGTGGGAGAGGAAGATTCCACCAACAAGGAACAAAGTAATATTTTACTGAATCTAAAAGATTGTGGTATTATGGAGGTCTACTACTTTTACCTTTATAAACTCATGAATGATTTTGTAAGCAAAAGTATGTAATAATTTAACCATTTATTAGTAACTAAACTGATTTCTATGCAAGTGTTGGTGAAAGGATATACTTTTACAAAGTGAAATACATAAACACAACTTTTACCTCTACAGTCAGTTATTTCAAAAATGCCCTACTTTTTTTTTTTTTTTTTTTTAGGGAAATTATGTTATAGAAACCAATTACAAAGAGAATATGCTTCATAATGCAACACAACCATGGGGAATGATTTTACATATGGACTAACTTCTTTTTGCCAATTTAAGGAAGTATCATATACTCACAGCTGTAATTTCTCTAGTAAGATACTTTCTATGTTAAACCCAGCTGCCATTTTACAATCTTCTAAATACAAGCCATTCAGCTACACATCCAAATATTTCTACATTAAACAAAAATAACACATGGTCTTTATGAATACACAGCTGTTCCATATATTCACTACCAATTTACTCTTTTTATAAAACACCAATAAGCAGGTTGTTTCTAAAGTTTTAAGATATGTGCTAGGTTTACTTCTTAGGTTGCTGCAATGACTAGATATGCCACCATTATTTTAAATAAATTAGAGATTTCACTGGGGGACTTAAACATGTAGTAGAATTACTCTGTACAAAATGTTAGACTGAGATATTAGTTCAACCAATGATAAGAGAAAAGCCTGGAGATCAACAAGAATGAACCCAACTGACAATCTATGCATTAATGAACAGGCTACTTTAATGCATACATATTTTATGTACAATTTCACGTTTATTGTATTAAAAGTCAAAATTTTCATCACTGATTATTTTGTATAAAATTTCAAAAATGTCATTATGTTTAAAATGTTTATTTCATGGGGATGTATATTAATTGTTGTATAATTTTCATTCTGACATTCCTTCATCATAGTAAAGAATTCCTATTTTTAAATAATCACATTACTATGCTAGAGAATGGCTCAGCCATTAGGAATTAAGTCTAACAGCCACTCCAATAATTATTATTGCTTTAAAATACAACTTGTATAACTTTAATTACATATATAAGAATATAATACCATGAACACTAAAAAATAATTTTAAATTAGGTTTATATTTAGAATCTGCAAAAATAGTTTAAATAAGAATAAGATTTTTCATATACTAAGGATAAATACTGCTTCACTACCAGAGAACCCATAGACTACCCAGACCTTCTAACTAACACCCACGTTCCACATAGAGGGATACTCACTCAGCCTAGACACATGGGGCAGGGCCTAGGCCCTGCTCCGAATGATAAGTCAGATTTAGAAGGAAGGCCTCACCCTCCTTGGGGAGCAAAAAAGGGAATGGGTTGGGGGTTGTGGGTACAGGGGAGAAGGGGTGAGAGAAGAAATTGGGACTGACATGTAAAACAAGTTTGTTTCAAATTTAAATTGAAAAGGAAAAAATATTTTTTTCTCAATAAGGAATTGATGATATAAAGAACATAACAACTTTTATGTCTTTTGTTAAAATATAATCATCGTCATTTTATAAGAAGATAGGATTGCTGTTATTGTGTAAAATCAGAACTTTTAACATTAGTAATGGGAATTACTATAGCAAAAATTATTCAAAAATTATTCATGTTATCCTGAATATGAAGGTTTTGTTGCCTAGTATGCTATATGGAAGAAAACATATGTTTTTTTTTTTTTTTATTGTTTGTCAGGTTTTCTTAACCCCAGTCTTACACAATTCCATTTCTTACAATGGTAAGAGTGTTAGAAAACATTCAACTTCAAACTCTTACACATGGACACAAGTGTATATACACATATACATATCTACATTCATGTACACATATACATACATGCAAAATGAAGATCCAGCAATCTTTATGTTACATATATGTCCAGGGGATATCAAAAGGTTTTTTTTTGAAAATATAACTGTATGCCTTTGTCCATTTTTTCACTTTTCACAATGTCCATGACACTGAAACAACCCAAATGCAAACTAACAGAAAAATTGATACAGAAAACTTGCTTTGTGTATATATATATTCATAGAAATGTGTTTATATTTAAACATAAATAATATTGTTCCACATTTTAAAGGATTCTGATTATTTTAATAACATAAATGTTTCAGGAAGATAATGCTCTAAGTGAAATTATTTACACACATAAAGATAAATATTACACAGTATCAGAAATTATTTTGCAGAATAATGGTTAACTGGGGTTGTGAGGTTAGAAGGAAAGTATTTATTTGTTTCACACGATGTTAACCTTTGTTGCGTACTGAATAAATTTTGTTACCATGATAACTATGTACCATTATGTGCTAAAGTATGATATGCCTGGAATTTGCTTAGTCTACATAACTCATATACTCATGCCATGCTGAAATCAAACACAACCATAGAAGGTGACTTCTATACCAATTAGCATGATTGTGTAAGCATACCACAATGTAAATATATAGAAAATATTGATTTGGATAACATAAATGTATGTGGTTTTCCAACCATACCCATGATAAAATTAGGTTACCATAAATGTTCAGTTCTCTTTTTATTATTTCACAGAAATATTGCTTCAGTATAGTAGCATCCTCCTCCCACATCTGTCAACTTCTTTTCTTAAAAAGGCAGGAGGAACTTAAAGCCAAAGTAGGTATATGTGTTTTAGTGCATTTAGTAAATTTAAAATGCAACAACAAAAAATCTTGCACATTAGCCACCACTTTACTTGCAGTGGCTCATCTGTAAAATAATATTTTTCTTTACTTTTGAAATGAATCAGAACACTTACTAAGGAAAATCCTGAGAGAAAATTCACTGTTCTGATTTCAGAGTGGAAGTTAAAAGCAATGAATATGTTCAAAACTATATTACAGATTACCACTGGTCTACCCTAAACACATCACACCATGAAACTAACACAAACAAGACTTGGCAAACATGTTTATCTGAAAAGAATGGAAACTTCAACAAATTTCACTTTCGTTTTCTGAATAAGATCATTTTTGTGAAATGCTCAGTAATGTCTGCAAATGAACAATGCTATAAAGTATTTCTTCATAACAAAAACTATACCACGCTTTTTGCAATTTTGTATTCCTTTGCTAAGTTCAATATCTAGCATATTTTGGGAAAACTTTATATGTCTGATACAAAGATAAATTGATTGATGAAAAAGCTAAACAGATCAATTTAGACATATATTTTTCTCAGTAGTGAAGCAGAATATATAATAATCAAAAGCAATTTTCAGTGTTACTAGAAAGTAGATGAATCTTTATCTTTGCTTTAACCCATATTACTGTTCTGTTTAAACCTTACTTTGTTTATCCCAAAGAGAACCTAAATAATAATGAATATATGAAGGCAATGTTGCGACCAGATTTTTAAACTACCAGAATCTATTTAAAAAACTCCCACAGCAGCCAGGAGGTGGTGATGCAAGCCATTAATCCCAGCACTCTGGAGACAAATGCAGGCAGATATCTGTGAGTTCGAGGTAAGATTGGTCTACAAAGGGATTACCAAAACAGCCTCCAAAGTTGCAGAGAAACCCTGTCTCAGAAAACAGAATATCTAGAGCAAGTAATGAGCAAAAGCAATACCCAGGAACCTTATTCACAAGTCACTAGGTGGCAAGGAATTCCAGTGACATCACTAAGAAGCTCCATGCCATGTGCTACAGTAGATTTTTGAAAGAAACCTGGAATGGCTCATGAGAATATCAAAATAAGAAATATGATGCTTCAAGCACCTACAAGTAGAGAACTCCCTATTTGTTCCCAATTTGGTTTAGACTCATTTGTAGATTCAGGTTACTCTACTGCAGTCTGTTAATACACATATTGCCTATCTGGACCCATGGTCAGCCTATTCCCTGCCTCATTTTGGCTGTGGTCCTGTTCAATCAATTTAAAGATGGACTCACCTTATTAATCTTTACTTTCTAACCTGCCCTCACAGAATATTGTCTCTAGAGAGGCAGCTATTCCATCCAGGTTTTCCAGACCATTGTCTACAGTGATGAATCAGTATACAATTGTACATCTGATCATTTTTCTTTTAAAGCAAACTGTATGACTGATTGACCACATGCTTAGTGAAGTAGCAGTGATTTTGCATCCTGTTCCTAGATCTTAAGTTTTGAAGACTTAGCAGTTTTGGCTACAGACAAGAGAGTATTCCTTCCAGGAGACACAGTCAATAATTCATTGGAGTAGAAGCTCAGATTTCTCAGTCACATTGGACTTTTTGTGCCCTTAAACCAACAGGCTAGGAAATGAATACCATCACTCGGTGCTTTATTAATCTAGATTACCTGAGAATTATCTCCACAATGGAAATAAGAAAGGTTATGTCTGAAGTATAGGAAATCCATTAGGGCTTATGTTCTTTTCTCTACTCTTCTACCATATCTTGTGACTGATCCCAATAAAAACCTAGAAGAAGCCTCAAAAATACACAAGGAATTACAGGAAATTAAGAAAAATTGAGAGGGAAAAAAATACTCTTCCCCAGAGAAGAGCATATCATTTGGTTATGCAACACCAAATAGCACTGAAAGCATCCTTACAAATAACATCATGTGGACTATGATTGTACTTAGACACATGCACACACACACTCACAAGCTTATTCATTACTGAAAACTTTAAAAGTCCAGCTTATAAATTTTTGCTCAGGTTGAAAAACAAAACAAAAAACAACAAACAATTAAGCACGGGAACTAAAATCTGAGAGAAAATGAGAATTGAGTCACACACAATTGCTCTTTTGCATGTTCTTTATTCTTCTTCCTTTCTTTTTTTCTCTGGCTGTTCTTTCTCTGTTTCTGTATATCTCTGCATTTCTTTGTCTCTCCAATTCTTGTCTTGTTCTCCCACACTCTCTTTTCTCTTTCTTTTGTCTCTTAACTTTTTATCTTCCCCCAGTTCTTGGGAGTAGAGTTACACAGACATTTGCAACAGTAATTATTTTTACAATAAATATGAGGCTTGAGTCCCTCAGGGTTAGCAAGGCAGATATTATTTTTTAACACAGCAGTAAACTAAAAGTTCGAGGAGAAACTTTTAGCATCAATTACTTAAGGATGAAGGTCAGAGAGAGAATCTAATTTTGATTTGCATAAAAAACAAAACCTGGCACTTTCCAGTGTTCTATTCTCACAGGCCTTCAGGAAAGTTTACTTTTCCCTGAGGATGAACAAATGGGCTGATTACCTATGTCTTTTTATTCTCAGGGGAAACAGGAGGAAGCAGTAAATCTCTGAGTTAAAATAGTGGGTTAATGCAACAAGAAGTTTGAGAACTGTCATTGCAGGATTAGGTTAGGTTATCACTTTATCTGCTAGTGAGGTCAGTGAGGTAAAGCTAAGGACATTCTTATATTTTCAATCCATCTAGGCAGCTATGAATCAACAACTTTGGACATGTAATAATTCTATGTCCTTGGATATTTGGGAATGTCTTAGATGGAATTCTTCTGCTGGGCTCTAAACACTGACCAATTGACCATCAATAAAGTTAATTGCAATAAGGCAGATCTCTGCAATTGCAATGGAGAGGGGAACAAGGACCTGATAGTGGGAAACAGACCTTACACATAGATGAGGAATATAATTAGTACTTTAGGACCTGCTAATGGAGAACAGGTATTTACACATATCTAGGGAATGTAATCAGTAATACTCCAAATGCATGAGAGAAATTTTTCCCAGTAAATGATAGGATGGTACTAAACTTTGGGAAGAAAATCCCAAGTTTGTTACAGAAAGTACATTACCCAAAAAACTTGACTGACTTTGATCATCCTTCATTGAAGGCCTCACTCTTCCTGGGGAGTGTGTGGGTGATGGGTTAAGGGGCATATGAGGATGGAAGGTAGAGAGAACTGGGATTAATATGTAAATAAAAATATTAAAAATTTAAAATATCCAGAAAAATAAAATAATAAAAGAATCAAAAGAAGAAGGAGAGGAAAGAAGAAGAAGAAGAAGAAGAAGAAGAAGAAGAAGAAGAAGAAGAAGAAGAAGAAGAAGAAGAAGAAAAGGAAGAAGACGAAAGAGAAAAGGGAGAAAAAGAAAAGAAGGAGCTACAGATTCTAAAGCAAGAGACATTGCCAGTTCATTCAGGACATTATCATGACAGGTACAGCTTTATACTGGTTTCAGAAGAATCCTTCATTCTTCTAAGTTATTTGTGATGTAAAGGCTATATAACTTGTGGCTTGTAGCAATGCATTTAAAAATGACTAACTGAAAAAGAGAACTTTTTTTTAGGTGTTGTTCTGTATTTTGTTTTTGTTTTTGTTTTTTTTTTTTTTGAGACAGAGTTTCTCTATGTAGCTTTGGAGCCTTTGGTGGCACTCACTCTGTAGAACAGGTTGGCCTTGAACTCACAGAGATCTGCCTACCAAGAAGTAATGTGAATTTGAAAGGGAATAAGGTTGTATGTGAAATGTTTGGAGAGATGAAAAGGAAGGAATACATTATAATTTTTGTAATTACAAGTATTTGTAATTGCAAAAAAAAGATTTGCAATCATATTATAATGTCAAAAAACTAAAAAGAAAAATGATTCAGTAATAAGCAACTACAACAACCCAATGCAGGCATAATGACGAAAGGATCATATACTTCAGGAATAAAGTTCTTTGTCGCTTCTTCAAATAAAGAGCAAAAACCTGCAGAGGTGCTTGCAGAGGGTAGAAGAAATCCAGAATGGGTAGTAGAGGAAGGGTGTTATAAACACGAGCTAAGGCCATATGACTATATACAGAAGTTTGGATTGTAATTGACATGAGTATTTCTGTTGTGTTTTGTTCAAAACATGTTTGTATATACATATAGTTATATTAAGTGATATTTTATTCTATTTCCTATCTTTTTCATGTAATATAATGTTGATTTGGATAAAATCAGAGGTTTAGTTTAAAGACATCTATATTATCATAATTAAATTATGAGACATTAAAAGAATAAGCCTTCCTGAAAGAACATTGACACCTATTCTAAAAACTATAATGCATTTGCTTTAACACATGGTTTTAGTTACACCAAAATAAGCAGAGTTATGAACTGAATACTGTTTATATATATATAAATTAAAATTGTCATAAGAAGATTTGATACTGGGTCAAACTGACAAGGTTTTGATATTCAATGACTAATATTAGTTGTCAATTTGATTACAGCTGGACTCAACTAAAACCGAAGTGGCTGGGCATGACTGTGGAGGGGAGTGTTCTGGACTATATCCTTGGGTGGAAGCCAACATAAAAGGAAATGTAAGGAATAAATTTTGCTTTGCTTCCTTTTTTTTCCCCAGTTGTCCCTGACAAGTATATCTATCCAGCTGCTGTGGCCTGAATTAAATCCAACATCATCAAGATTCCAACATAGGCTAAAGACCAGTAGCCTTCAGGAATCCTCCAGGAATGTAGCATAAGATTTGGACTGTTGAGACAACCATCTTTGTAGAATAAAAACCTGCTTGGTTCTAGGAATTTCCATTGTAAGACAACCATTTGGAAATGATTTGGATTATTTCATATGCTGGGAAACCCTGCTTGGTCAGAGGTCAGTATATCATGGCCTGGCAGCTCTCTCTGAGCTTGGCAACATGGAGGATTACATCCCAGCAGGCATCTTCCTGCTCTCTGTCTGACCTTTTTCTAAGAATGTCTCTAGGCCCTGATATTTGACTCATCTCTAATGTGACCCTTAACAGATTCCTGAAGAAACTTTAACCAGAAGCCCATATTGTAAACAGTCATCATGTTAGGAGCTTTGCTATAGGACCCTGATGTCAATACCTATCCTTATGATAAGAGCTTTCTATTTAATGAAAATTAGGTGAAGCCCAGCCACTGTTCCCAGCCTTTATATCTCCCCTTACTGTAATGATGAACTGCAACATTGAAGGAGCATCCTGGTAGGCTATTTCCCTCATACCATAGGGCTGACAAGGTCCCATTTGTTACTTCTGCCCTGTCTGCACACTCTGCCCTCAATGCCTTGAACCACGTAGAAGAATGTACTTACAATCCTGTAAATCATTCTTACAAATACATAAAACAAAGTTCTCTTTCTGTGTAATGTTATATATATATATATATATGTATGTATGTATGTATGTATGTATGTATGTATATGTATATGTATATTTTTCCAGTAGTAATCATTTGACAGTGGATAACCAATTGGTTTGCTCTTCCCTGGGGAAGAATATTTCTCCTGATCTTAGCATTCATCAGTGCCTGTAATTCTTTGTATACACTTGAGACTTCTAGGAATCCCCTGATCTATGTTAAAGTATCCATTACTACTATCCTTGTTCAGCTCATGTTCATGCAGTTATGTTTATTAGACTTCATAATTATAGATTCTATGACACTTCCAGAAGGCAGAATACTCTCATAGCATACTCCCTTTTTTTCTGGTGCAATTTTGTACAAATCAAAGGCAAAATTGATGCTGTATTTTTCCCATTTGCAAAAATTATATCACTATATGAAATATATCATTCTATCTTTAAAATGGAACAACACCTGCAAGGAAAACAACAATAGCTAATCATTTAATTTTTCAAAGAAATTAGTGAATAAGTAAACTTCCGTGGCTAGTTGATTGAACTGAATATTTTGTCTAACAGGTAAATAAAACTTTGTTGTCAAATATCATCTTATATTTAGCATGGAGACACCCAGAGGTACATAGAAATTGAAAAACATGTTATTGATCTCAGAAAGCAGCAATAGACAAAATAAAGCAAATTCAGATATTCTAATTTAGACATGCTATAAGTACATTCTATTTTCCAGATCAAAATACTTTTGTAATATCTACACAGTATATTTAATCAAATCCTGCCTAACTCTGATTGCTTGAGTACATAATCAGCTTCATACTTTTGCCTTCTTAAAAAGATTTGACCTTTCCCATTGATACTAACTAGGACAGGTGATAGGTATTATAATTATAATATCCAATGCTTACTTAATATAAATTACTATAATTAATTAAAATGTTTAACTATATATTGACTAGTTTAAAGTGCACTGACTTCACTCCAAAAAGAGGGAAGGCTGATATTGGAAAGGGAAGAGAAAATTATGTAAAGTGAGAATTTAGTGAAGGAAAGGCAAAAGAAAATGGCGCACATAAAAGGGAAGTAAAAACATGGAGCATTTCTTACATGGCATGTTAATCTAAAGTTACCATAACATCATTATTTCTTATAGTATTTCTGCTCAAAACAACTGTGATACTTTAACCTATGTTTAAAATTTTAATTTCTAAAAATTAATTTGTATTGATATATAATTAGCTCAGAGACTATAAAAAAAATCACCACCACACTGTAGGTGATACAAAGATAAATTAAACATGCTTTCATTTCCCAGTGAAATTGTTTCTTGAATTGTGAGAAAAATATTTTTTAAACTGTAGTAGATTTCATGTTTTCATTCTATTTTTAAAAGGTTTTTAATTGAAATATAATTATATAACTTCCCTCCTTCCCTTTCCCCATTTTCTAGTCCCTTATAGCTTCTATCCCACGAACTTTTGTCATTCCCCCATACAAACTGTCATGTTGATAGCTCCTTTTTGTTTATTATTTTTACATACGTATGTGGTGATGTACTTTTTATGGTTTACTATAACTTGTGTGATGATTCAGAATGCAAAGTCAGTCACAAGCCATAGAATTCAGGCATGCACCTTTAATCCCAGCAGCCAGAATCTAGGAGGTGGTGTCCACACCTTTAATCCAGTACACAGGATTAAGAGGTAGACAGATCTCTGTGAGTCAGAGAACAGACAGATCTATACAAGATTTAATAAGTTCTAAAGAGTAACAGTTCACACAAAGATGAGAACATCACCCCATAGTACAAGCTTGCCTTTATTCCCAGCATTAAGAGACATAAAAAATAGGAACATATTCATCAGTAGTCAGTATTAGACATTCATTCTCCAGCCACATTGAGGATTCTCCAGGCACATTAAAGAGAGGCAGCAGCAGTTTGAGACTAGCTAAAGAGCTCTTGGATCAGCCCTTGTAGCCTGAGTTAGAGGTGAGAGCTATCTGCTTTTCTTTTCTGAACTTAAACTTGAAAATTGAACCCCAGTAATAGTTTCAGGATATTTTTATTTTTTTGCAACATACATATAAGTGTGCGTGTATGTATATGCATATACAAATATATACATAGGCTCTTTTGATGTTTGTGTGTATACTGTTTCAGTATTTACCACTCTGCACTGGACAACCAATAAGGGGGTTCATCTGTGTCTCAAATGCTATCAAAATACAAGCTAATTAATTAATACAAGGATTTTATTAGTTGACAAAAATCTATACAACCAAAATTTTGCTCTTGTATTTCATCATATGTGTAATCTAGAATAAAGAATGGTTTATTTAACTAAGCCATAAATGGACTTTATGATAAATTCTGTGAAATTTTTAAAGGCAAATAATTCACTATTGTTAGTATGCCTATCAAATATTTTTGATCTTATAATTTGTAACGGATTTTCTTAAATGAAAATGAAAATACAGTGAAATTGTAAAATGCAAAGCAAGTCTGATTTTCTTTTTGACATACAATAGGTACTATGAATAGTAGTGTAAATCATTTATAATTGTTTAATTCACATAAAACCAACATATAAAATTTCAAAATCTCACATAAATAATTATTAGAAGTAAAATATACAAGTGTTCATTTTAATAAACACAAGAAAAATACAAAATTTTACAATAAAAACAATTACATGCTTTTGGTATATCACTGCATGTGTATGTGCACATGTCTAGGTAACCACAGTCTAGAAGATTGTATCAGATCCTTTAAAGCCACTTGATTTGTGTGCTGTGTACTGAACAGTTCTTTGAAACACGAACACATGTTATTAAACATTGAAATGTCTCCTTAGCTCCTATAATTAATTATAATAATGTTTCAGATAATTTTATGCTTTCGATTAAAAGCCAATATCTAAACTGTAACCAGTGGTGAACAAATATTTATTGAATATTCAAATCATTGTTCCTTATAGGAGAAAATTTTCCCTTTAATACCAGCCTCTATATGACATTTTTCATTCCATCCCTACAATGGCTGAATTGCATAAATTATACAGCTAATTTCTTTTCTTAGTCAAAGTTGAAGTTATAGATCTTAGAAGAAAATTTAACCACAAATTTACTAGACCATATTAATTCTTAACTAAATTCTAAAATATATCTTTATAGTCACAGATAAGCATAGCTCTCATCCATCATCAAATAATATGATTTTTCAATAGACAGAAACCATTGGAGCAATTCAAAAGCAGAAAAATGCAGAGCTCAAGTGATCATGGAGCACTGGCTCCCAGTGTATACATCGGAAACATATCTTCTGCCTTTATAGTTGGTTCAGAGAACATTGCTAAAGAGTAGGCAGTAAATGTGTAAAAGTCAGAAATAAGGAAGTATGCTGTGAGACTCATACTGTGTCTCCTAGAAATGGGTACAGAATCAAGACATGAACAATGACAGCATCAACAGACATGCTGAGGAAAGGAGGAAATCTCAGAGTCTCCATACATAAACAAAGGATGAAGACAACTAATGACTTCAGAGAGAGGAATAGCCTGCCTCTCCCAAGGAAAGGCCCTCTAATTAGTCATCAAGTACAAGTGATCATTCCTAAAATTAGATGCACATAAACAACAAAAATGAACTCAGTAAGTTGTTTTTATATATTTGTAAGCATGCAGTGATATTAATCAAAAGAAACAAACTATCAATTTGATAGGGCGATGATGACATGGGTAGTATTGTAGGGAGGGAAAGGAAAATGAGGTAATTACATTTTAATTAAAATACTTTACTTAAAGATAAATTAAAATAAAGCAAAAGAGTGAGTTGAAAACATATTTTCAATAGATATATCATAGTAAATTAGAATTATCTTCTTCAAAGTTGTCTCAATTTTAATTTTACAAACAAAATTTCTGATATTTCTAAACCAATGGAGACTTTGCCGGTGTGGTTTAGAGTAAATTCTTCTTTATTGGCTAGAGAAATTGTTCAGTAGTTAAGGGTAGGCCACCCTTGTGGTTGAATGTGGATTCCCAGCACAAACATGTTAACTAAAATCCTCACAACCATGTGAAACTCTACTTCAAGGGAATCTGAAACACTTTTGTGAGCTCATGGATATCAAGCTTGCACATGGTAGTCAGATATTCATGTATTAATGGAAAAAAGCATTCAAATACACACTATATAATGTTTCAAGACATGTTTCCCTGTGTAACTTTGAAGCCTGTCCATGAACTCGCTCTGTAGACTAGGCAGATCTTGAACTCACAGAGATCTACAATGCTCTGTCTCCCAAGTACTGGAACTAAAAGTTTATACCACGATTTCCTGGAAATAAAAATAAATATTTTAAGAGAATAATGTCTTGATTAGGACAGAGGGTGGAGCCAACAGTCTACCCTACTTCGGACACTTCTCGGAGAAACTCTGAACAAAGGAGACCTGACTATCCACACGGGACCACCCTTAATTTCCACTTGCTTGGTCTCTGACCCCACCTACAGTCCTCTGCTGGAGCACCTTACCCCTCCCAGAGATCAGCCTATCTCTGCCAGTCCACTCTGAGTTCCTGCGGGCAAGATATATCCTTGACCCACAAATCCAGGCCTCTGCTAAAGAAAGAGGCCTCAGCTGGAGAGTTCCAGTTTCTAGTGAGATCCGACTATCCTGCAAAACCTTCCCAAGTTTCAGCTCAGCCCTTCTCCTCTTCCTCCAGCTATTGGGCAGAGGTGAGTCCGGGCCCAATTGGGGCTGTCTGTCCCCTACAACAAATCCCCCACACCCAAACTCCCTGGGTTGGTCCCTGATCATGCAGCTCCTGTCTCCTGTCTCCATCGAGATCACCCTTGGAGCTCTGATACACCCCCCATACATCCCCACTGTGAGCCTGACCCCAATACCCTGTGCCCTACCCTACACAAGGTCCTGCTACTCTGGTTGAGCACTGGGACACAGGGTGGAGCCAACAGTCCACCCTACTTCAGAAACTTCTCTGAGCAACTCTGAACAAAGGAGACCTGACTATCCACGCGGGAACACACGTAATTTCTACATGCTGGATCTCTGGCCCCATCTCCAGTCCTCTGCTGGAATCCCGTGGCCCCTCCCAAGGATCCGCCTATCTCTGCAGGACCACTCTGAGTACCTGCTGGCATCTTCTACTGGATCCTCATCCTTGACCCCATCCCTGGGTCCCTGTCTGCAGAGAAACCACCTAGAGAGCTAGGACCACACAGAGCTACAGATAATGAATCTCAGACCCACATAAGCCCACCAGGGAAGTACCATAGAAAGAGGGGGAGGCCCCACCAACTACTACTGGAAGAAGCTATGGGAAGAAGGCAATACAAGAAAACACCTAACAACAGAAAGACAAGCATGACACCACCAGAATCTAGGGAATATAGACCAAACAGAACAGAACACAACAACAAAGCAGAGGAAGCAGAAGGGTACGACTTAAAAATTACCATCATAAAAATGATAGAGGCCCTCAAAGAAGATGTGAGAAAATCCATTAAAGAAATGGAGGAAAAAAAAAAACAAACAAAAAAGTGGAAGAAATGAACAAATTCCTTAAGGAAAGCAAAGAAATCCCAGAAAAAAAACAATTAAGCAGGTAAAGGAAACAGTTCAAAACAGAAATAGAGAAAATAAAGGGAACACAAACTGAAGGAATGCTAGAAATAGAAAAACTGGGCAAAAAATCGGAAACTACAGTCACAAGCATAACCAACAGAATTCAAGAGATGGAAGAGAGAATCTCAGGCACAGAAGATAAACTAGAAGAAACAGATTCATCGACCAAAGAAAATCATAAATCAAACAAATCCTTAACACAAAACATCAAGGAAATATGGGAAACCATGAAAAGGCCAAACCTAAGAATAGTAGGCATAGAGGGAGGTGAAGAAGCCAAGCTCAAAGGTGCTGAAAACACATTCAACAAAATCATCAAGGAAAACTTTCCAAATCTGAAGAAGGACATGCCCATGAAAGTACAAGAACCATACGGAACCCCAAATAGGCTGGACCAAAGAAAAATGACCCCTCGACATATAATAATCAAAACACCTAGCATACAGAATAAAGTAAGAATATTAAGAGCAGTGAAGGAAAAAGGACAGGTAACCTATAAAGGCAGACCTATCAAAATTACACCTGACTACGCCATGGAAACCCTCAAGGCCTGAAGGTCCTGGGTAGATGTTCTACAAGTATTAAGAGAACACGAATGCCAGCCTAGGCTACTATATCCAGCAAAACTCTCAATCACTATAGATGTAGAAAACAAGATATTTAATGACAAAACCAAATTTTCCCAATACATATCTACAAATCTAGCCCTAGAGAGTATTGGAATGAAAACTCCAACACAAGGAAGGTACCTACCCCCACAAACATGTAGGCAACAGATAATCCAACTACAACAGAAAACAAGGGTAAATCAGAACTAATATATTCACAATGCAACTGCCAACAACAAACCTAAATCAAACAAGCATCAACAATCTATGGTCCTTAATAATCCTCAACATTAATGGTCTTAACTCACCTATAAAAAGACACAGGGTAACAGAAAGGATACGAAGACAGAATCCATCCTTCTGTTGCATACAAGAAACACATCTAAACTTCAAAGATAGACATTACCTCAGGGTAAAGGGTTGGGAAAAGATTTTCCAATCAAATAGAAATAAGAAGCAAGAAAGTTTAGCTATCCTAATATCTATCAAGTTAGACTTCTAACCAAAATCAGTCAAAAGAAATGAAGACAGTCATTTCATATTCATCACAGGAGAAATCCATCAACACAAAATCTCAGTTCTGAACATCTATGCCCCTAATACAAAGTCACCCACATTCGTAAAAGAAACACTACTAAAACTCAAATCTCATATAAATCCACACACACTTATAGTGGGAGACTTCAATACACCACTCTCAACACTAGACAGGACCACAAATCAGAAACTCAACAAAGAAACAAAAGATTTAACAGAAGTTATGTCTCAACCCATAGGAGTAGATGCCAGGAAATACTCAACTTGAGGGCTAAATCAACAAAATACAAACCAGGAAAACAATACAAAAAATCAATGCAATGAAGAGTTTTTTTTTTTTTGAGAAAATCAACAAGATAGAAAATCCTTTATCCAAATTAACGAAAAACCAGAGAGACAACATTCAAATTAACAAAATCAGAAACGAAAAGGGGAACATAACAACAGACACATAGGAAATCCAGACAATTTTCAGGTCATACTTTGAAAATCTGTATTCCACAAAAATTAAAAATTCAAAGGAAATGGACAAATAACTGGAAAACTATCACTTACCAAAATTAAATCAAGAATAGACAAACAACTTAAACAGAACCATAACTCACAATGAAATAGAAGCAGTCATCGAAAGCCTTCCAACCAAAAAACTCCAGGACCAGATGGATTCAATGCAGAATTCTACCAGACATTCAAGGAAGAACTAATATCACTATTCCTCAAACTGTACAGAAAGATAGACTCAAAAGGTTCATTGCCAAAATCTTTTTATGAGGCAACAACAACCTTGGTACCCAAACCTCACAACGACACAACTAAGAAAGAAAACTACAGAACAATATCCCTGATGAACATCGATGCAAAAATATTCAATAAAATACTGGCAAACCGAATTCAAGGATACATCAGAGAAATCATCCAACATGACCAAGTAGGCTTCATCCCTGGAATGCAGGGTGTGGTTTAACATACGAAAATCTATCAAGGTGATCCACCATATAAACAAACAGAAAAAGAAAAACCATATGATTATCTCCCTAGATGCAGAAAAAGACTTCGACAAAATTCAACACCCTTTCATGATAAAGGTCTTGGAGAGGTCAGGGATAACAGGAACATACCTAAACATAATAAGAGCAACATACAGCAAACCAACTGCCAACATCATACAGAATGGAGAGATACTTAAGCCAATTCCTCTAAAATCAGGAACAAGACAAGGCTGCCCTTTCTCTCCATATCTCTTCAATGTCGTACTAGAAGATCTAGCTAATGATATAAGACAACAAAAAAGAGATCAAGGGGATCCAAATTGGAAAGGAAGAAGTAAAACTGTCTCTATTTGCAGATAATATGATAGTTTACATGAGCGACCCAATAAACTCTACCAGGGAACTCCTACAGCTGATAAACAACTTCAGCAAACTAGCAGGATACAAGATAAACTCAAAAAAATCAGTAGCCCTACTTTTTTCAGACGACAAAGAGACAGAGAAAGAAATCAGAGAAACATCACCCTTTACAATAGCAACCAGCAACGTAAAGTATCTTGGTGTAACACTTACCAAACAAGTAAAAGACCTACATAATAAGAACGTTGTGTCTCTAAAGAAAGAAATTAAAGAAGATACCAGAAAATGGAAAGATATCCCATGCTCTTGGATAGGTAGGATAAACATAGTAAAAATGGCAATCTTGCCAAAAGCAATCTACAGATTCAATGCAATCCCCATTTAAATCCTACCACAATTCTTCAACGACATTGAAAGGATAATAATCAACTTTATATGGAAAAACAAAAGACCCAGGATAGCCAAAACAACCCTATACAATAAAAGAACTTCAGGAGGCATCACCATTCCTGACTTTAAGCTCTACTACAGAGCTATAGTTCTGAAAGCAGCCTGGTATTGGCATAAAAATAGACAGGGAGACCAATGGAATCCAATTGAATATCCTTACATTAATCAACACACCTGAGTTTTGAGAAAACAGCTAAAAGTATACAATGGGGCAAAGACAGCATCTTCAACCAATGGTGCTGGCACAATAGGATGAGGGTGTGTAGAAGACTGCTTATAGAAAGTCCAAATGGATCAAAGACCTCAACATCAATCCAGCCACATTGAACCTCTTAGAAGAGAAAATGGGAGGTACCCTTGAACAAATTGGTATAGGAGATTGCTTCTTGAACATAACTCCAGGGGCACAGACACTGATAGAAACAATTATTAAATGGGACTTCTTCAAACTTAGAAGTTTCTGTAAGGCAAAGGACACAGTCTATAAGACCAAATGGCAGCCCACAGTCTGGGAAAAGATTTTCACCAATCCTATATCCGACAAAGGGCTGATCTCCATAATATACAAAGAACTCATGAAACTAGTCAAAACAACACCAAATAACCCTATTAAAAATTGGGGTACAGAAGTGAAGAAAGAATTCTCAATAGAGGAAACCTAAAAGGCTGAAAGACACTTAAGAAAATGCTCCACATCCCTAGCTATCAGGGAAATGCAAATCAAAACAACTTTGTGATACCATCTTACTCCTGCCAGAATGGCTAAAATTAGAAACACCAATGATGACTCATGTTGGAGAGGGTCTGGAGAACTGGGAACACATCTCCACTGCTGGAGGGAGTGCAAACTCATACAACCATTTTGGAGATCAGTATGGCGGTTCCTCAGGAAAATGGGAATTAGTTTACCACAGGACCCGGCAATCCCCCTCTGAGGCATATACCCAAAGGATTCACATCCGTGCAACAAAGCCATCTGTTCAACTATGTTCATAGCAGCACTATTTGTAATAGCAAGAACCTGGAAGCCAACTAGATGCCCCTCAATTGAAGAATGGTTAATGAAGATGTGGCCACATCCACACAATGAAATACTACTCTGCAGAAAAAAAATACTGGTATCTTGAAATTTGCAGGCAAGTGGATGGCACTTGGAAAAACCATCCTGAATGAGGTAATCCAGTCATAAAAAGAGGAACACAGTATGTACTCACACATATATGCATATTAGACATAGAACAAAGTATCACCAGCCTATAATTCACACCACCAGAGGAACTAGGATACAACGTGTATTCTAAGAGATTCATACAAAGTCCCTCACAGAACTGGTAATGGACAAGTCCCCCAGAACTCAAGGGAAGTGGTGGGGGGCAGGGAATGGAGATAGAAGTAGGAGAAAACCAGGGGGAGGATAGGAAAACATGTGCGACCAGGAAGATTTAGCCTGGTTAGGAATAGAAGACAGGAAAGAGAGAGAGGGAGAGAGAGAGAGAGAGAGAGAGAGAGAGAGAGAGAGAGAGAGAGAGAGAGAGAGAGAACATAAAAGAGGGAGCCAATATTGGTTTGAAGATAAAATTGAACACAAAGTAAGGTCTAGAGAACTAGAATACTGCTGCCACCTAACAAATTGAGCTTCCATTGAAAGGCTACCATAAATGCCCTTCAAGGAGAGTAAGATCAACAACTAACTTATCCATGGAGCCCTCAACTAATGCCTGTTGGAAACAGGAGCAAACACCCATACATAAACACTGAGTCTAAGTAGAACTCAGATGCATAGGGAGAGGACAAGACCAGGTGGCAGACACACATAGAGACAGCTTACCTGAACAAGGAGGAGCTAACAGGCCCCCAGACTGATAGCTGGGAAGCCAGCATGGGACTGACTCAGGCCCCCCTGACTATGGGTCTCAGCCAGAAGGACTGAGCAGTCTAAGGGACCTCAGACAGTGGAGCCAGGATGTATCCCTGGAACACAAAAGGACTTTGCGAACACATCCCCCATGGAAGGATAACTGCCTTAATCTAGAGACAGGAGAGAAGCCCTAGTCCCTAATTCACCTGACCTGTCAGACCTACATGAACCCTACTGGATGACATTCCCCTACATATGGAATTGAGGTTGGGGGGATGGCAGGGTGGTTACAGTGCATGTGAGAGGCAGAGAGGGTAAAAGGGTGGAAAGGAGGGTGGAAGAGATGGAGGGAGTTTGGGAGGGAGGGAGGGAGAGGGAACTGGGATAGACATGTAAATTAATAAATTAAATTAAAAAAAAAAAGCTTTGTCTCCAAAATTTAAGTTCAAGGACAAGTTACTGGGGAAAAGGATTTCTATTTTTTTTCCACAGAAAATGAAAAGATTTGGATTCCTTCCAGACTAATGTGGTTTGATCAAGCCAGACCACCTGAAACAGAGTACCAGGTGATCCTACATTCAAAACAGCTGGACAAAGCAGCCTGACAGAATACAGTCAGGATTTCTGAATCTTCTTCGAATCCCCCATGACAGCGCCACTTACTAGCAGGAAATAGTTTGGAAAGAACAATGCACAAACTCCCAAATATTGTCTATAAATGTTTGTTTTAATTTAAATGGAGTTGGTTACATAAAATAATAAAAAATAAATAAAAATTAAAAAAGAGATTAATTTTTTAAACAGTAGGGGATTTTAGAATATTTGTTTAAGATGTGTTACATTTGTTTATTCTGTGGACTCTTTGTTTAATGATGCAAAGATATGTTGCAAACGTTATGTTGCATTTCTTTAATTCTGTAAAGCTGTGTTACATTTCTTTGTAAAACACCTGATTGGTCTACTAAAGATCTAAATGGCCAACAGCTAAGCTGAAGAGCGAAATAGGCAGGGCTAGTATGCAGAGAATAGATAAGAGTAAAAGAGAAGAAGGAGGTGGATCAAGAATAGGAGAATCAGAGGAGGAAGACAGGAGCCAAGCACCCAACCAAATAATGAGCCATGGTGTAAGAATGGAGTAAAGGAATATCAAACAAAGTTAATAGCCTATGTGGAAAAGGTAGACAAGGTAATTTAAATTAATAAAAGATGGCTAAAAACAAACAAAGCTAATGCCAGGCGTTCATAAGTAAGAATAAGTCTCAATGTATTTATTTGGGAGCTGGGTTGCAGGTTCCCAAAATGCAAAAAATAAAAGAACCAGCTATATTAGGTCATAGTCCAGAATTATGCAAGAATGTAAAATTCAATAAGTGTTTAAAATAAAAAAAATGATTTAAAGGTATGGAAGAGGAAGTAACATAAAAAGAATGCTAAGTTGTTGCTTTTAGCATTGTTAAACAGATACCTAGGTAATTAAAGCATAAAAACCTGGAAAAGTCAAGGACAAAGATTGTCTTCCACAGGCCTCAGAAAGGCACATAATAGTTTTGTCCCCATGATTTCAGTCCACTAAGTATTATGTGGAACTTCTATTTTAAAAATTATAATTTAATTGATTTATATTACCTTTTGTCATTAAATTTATGAAAGCCTCTTTCAATACAGGAAAATCGATAGACATATAAACATGATTCAGGTGCTACATGTTGATACTAGCTGTAGCAACAACCTGATAAAGACTGCATTTGAAAAAGGTTGAACTTAAACTCTACATATGTAAGATTCAATTCATTTGAATATATATTAACTTTATTTTCCAAAAGTAGTTTGAATTTTAGTTATTTACTTTTTGGCAGGCATAATTTATAATGATTCTCAAAGAGAAACCTGCCAGTTGGAAATGCTGGATTTTTAGGTGAGTTAGGTTTTTATTTATTTATTTACTTTTCTTACTTCATCCCATAAAATCTACTTTCAAGAAAAGACTGCGGTTAACTGTGCTGAAATAAGTTTATTTGACCTAACCACTGAAAGAAATAGATTCCTAAGAAACGAAGCCAGATATGAAAGTGGGAGAGGAGGCATCTGCTGTCCTCAGTGTGGTGGTATATATTCTTGTGGGTAGCTGAAAAACATCTGTGGTTCATAAAATTCTTTCATGAAAGAATTATGTTACTTCACCAGACATTTTAGGCTCTTAAAAAAGACACATTTCAAAAGGAGAGTTTTCTTGTACTAGCACTTAACTTTAGCATTCATCTCATTTTTATGCTGAATTAATTTAAATTTTCAGTATATTTCAAGCAAGTACCAATATTTTTCAAGTTTTATTAAACATTTCCTTTCCTTCTGAAGTGCTAAGAATTTAAATTTGGAAAAAAAGAAGTAAAAAATGACATATTTACTAAGCAAATTTGAGATGTAAGAAACAATCAAAAGTCTTAGAGAAATGACCAGGTCTATGCTAAAATATGCCTATATTCTTTCAATAACATAAGTTTTCAGAAGGAAAATGAGTTTTGCGTGTGTTATGTGGTTCACAAAACTTATGAAATATTTTGGAGTATAAAACCTAGATTTTTAATAATATGGGAGAACGTTTAGCCAGAGACAGGCTGCCACAACATTCATACAATAGCTGGGGAAATGGTAATAGTGCCCCATTTAATGTATTATTCATATAACAAATATAAAAGCAGCTTTGAGAGGAATAATACAGACAAACTTGATGTCTAGGCTGCTCTGCTGGAAGAGAGATTTACATGTTCTCAACCACCTTGACTGGTTTGAAATGAAGGGGCTTGACTTTGTCTTAAATTCATAGGAGGTAAGAAGTTAGAAATTAGCTCTGTAGACACAAGGTCAAGACTGTTTCAACACTACTCATATTTTATATTTTCTAAAAATTACTCACCAACACCGCAAAATTCCACAGAATTATTCTTTGGATATGCTGCTTCTAAGTTAACATTAAAATGATCTACACGATTAAGAGATTGATAATTA
Source organism: Phodopus roborovskii (assembly GCF_943737965.1). NCBI lineage: Eukaryota > Metazoa > Chordata > Mammalia > Rodentia > Cricetidae > Phodopus > Phodopus roborovskii. The sequence continues at coordinate 267,968 of NW_026125985.1, read as the reverse complement.
CAACTTGCATTTTTGTTTGTTTGTTTGTTTGTTTGTTTCAAGGACTAACAGTATTCAGAGTATAATGAAATGAAAAACAAGAAAAGTGGTCTCCAAGCAGATAATCAGTCTTCATGGCCTTGAAGTTGAAAACTCAAAACCTGTCTATACAGACAAACTCAAAGAAAGTATTAGATTTCTTAAAATGAATCATGTCTAAAGATCAACTCTAGAGTTTAGAGTTTCAAATTCACAGTGAATAACTCTGCAGCCAATGTACTAGATCAAGGGTAACTTTTTGAAGCCTTACCTAAGAAGATAATTAACTCTCTGTTCCCAGCAACCATCAATTCACATTATTTCCTTGAAATCTGTGCTCATCTGTTACAAACACTAAGTGAACTCATTAAGCTTTTGCACTTTTTTTTTTTAAAGGAAATGAAATTAGGAGAGAAAAGTAGTAGGAAAGTGAAATGAGGAATTTGAAGGGAAGGCCTGTGGTGGGTGTGACTGAAACTTATTCTACCCATACATGAAATTATGAAACATACAAAAATGATAAAAGCAAATGAAAAAGTGTGAGAAAGACAAAACAAAGATATAACCAAACATCTCTTTAACTGTTAAATATCCCTCTTGAAATTGTGTTCAGAATAAAAATTTAGAAAGAAAATGTCTATAAATAAAAAAGATAAATTCATATAAAATTAAGTTATCTTTAAGAAAATAACAAACAGCATTAATTCCAAATATCATCATTGTTACAGGAGGAATTTTTAAGAATTAAGTAGTGGTGTTGATAAAATCATAGCTCTCAAACAAAAGTGAATAAAAATTTGTCTTATCAAGAGCCAAAGATGAATGGCAATTGAACATAGTCAGTTTACTTTACATGTCATGTTCCTATAAGGTAACAATTTCATGAAGATTTTATAGTAAACAAACTAAAACTCATAAATCATGATGCTTTACAATTATATTAGTGGAAAACATAAGGTAGGCTTGTTACAATAAAATCTGTACTAGAGGATGTTTAAGATATCTGTTGACACTCATAGCCTTTGCATTGATGGAAGGAAAGCTTTGCATCCACATTCTAAAAGTATTTACCTAGTAGACTTCACAGTTATAGATGTTATCTCAAACAGAACTGGACAATAAATACCTACTTAAGAGGCTAAAATAGCCAAAACTGCTTCCTCTCTGGACCTGGAACAATCCAATATATCCATAAGGAGTAAAGTTCTAATTAATCAATTAGACATACAGAATGTGTAATACCATTAAAGTTCTTTTAACTGGAAACTTCATTTAACAAAATATATAAAATATTTTTCTTAAAATTAAAGAAATATAATAAAATTTAAGTAAAGAATATTATCTCCATTTTCCACATATATGTTGAAAAAGATTCAACTAATAAAAAAATACAACAATTGAAATTAAAAGTAGATAATGTATTTACTCACAAAGAGAAAAATCATTTGATGATTTTAATGAGTATAAAATTATTGAAATGTTGTAATAAGGTATTTAATAAAAATTAGATCAGTCAAAGCACATAGACTACACATTATTTAAAATGTAGACTTTATAATAAAACTGATTTAATCCCAATATTTAAAAAACATTGGTGACTTTGAAAAGTACAGATTTGTAGCTTATTGTTTACAGTGAAAAGTGAATGCATGTTAGGTGCTCAAAGACATTAAACATCACTTTAAATTCTAATATAAAATTGATAACACTATTTGCACGCCAAATACTTTTTATAAATACAGTTACGAGTAACTGTTTGTAGTGAGATATTCACCCTGCCCTCACCTGTTGCACCAAGCCCATTGGAGGTAGGGACAGGAGCAGATGTGACCTGGGAGAACTAGCTCTGGGGTCATCAGGGACCCTGTAGCTCTCTTTTGCTTTCTGGTTGGAGACAGAATGCATCCAGAGGCCTCCTTGGGACGGGAACCTGCTGTCGTTCTTCTGTCTCTGTTGTAAGTTATTCCTCTCTGAAACATTTATTCAGCCTATCTGTTTTCCCCATCCTTATTTTTCCATGTTGACTGTCAATTATTTTTATTATTATTTCTAAGACATAATGTTTATCATTTGCTAAATTGTTTTTTTTCCAGTTTTGGAGCTAAAATGGTAGATTCTGAAAACAATTTCTGACTGGAAGTTATTTGTATAAGTGCTCATTCTCTACAACTTCAAGCATAGGAGGACTTATGAGATATCCATTCATGCTTATTTATCCAGTCTTGCATGACAGTGGACTTCCACAACACTTAAGAAAATAGAGCTTTAGATCCTTGTCAAATATTTGACTTCTTCAAAGCCAAGGCTAATTTAACTGAATTGGTACATTCAATTATGATAATTATTCTTTTAATAGCTCTGATTCTCATTGTTAGCTTGTTCAATTTCACAGTACTTATTAGGGGAGCAAGGAGTAACCTGTCACTAACAGTACTATAGATAGCTATTAAAAATGTAGTGTTACATTGTACCATGCAGTGCGGTTTTGAAGTCAAGAAACAAATCCTGGTTAGTAGCATACACAGACACTTGTAACAAATCCTGGTTAGAAGCATACACAGACCCTTTTACAAAACCTCACAAAGAACATTGGTAGGTGTTTATTGTACTAACTAATCAATAAAGTTGAATTGGTATTTTTTTGTTTTCATTTAATATAAATAAGTAGTTATTCAGCTTTATGATTTGGAAACATGTCAAAACACATAGTGCTCTGGAAGTTTCCTTTCCTAAAAAGTTCAATTATTGAATTGTTCTAAGATAGCCATCAAAAGACAGAATGATAGAACCAAAATATTTAATAATATTGATAATTAAGATAGAAAACTTTTCTTCTTTGATAAACTGGCAATATAACTTTGGTGAAGAATTATAGCAACTACAGTCCAAAAAAAAGAAAGATTACCTGATATAGTCTTACAATTTTATTTTAAGAGAATAAATGCACTGGTTCAGGTTTAAAATGTCAGAATTTAAAATGCTAACACATTTAATGCATTTCTTGCTTTCACTCAGTGCAATTCTGAACTAAACTTAGGGTAAACAGCCACAGCTGTCTTTACTTTTGAGAAATAAGAGACTAAGCATTTTCTTGCTAATTTTAAGCCAGGGCAATTAAGGATAAGATATATAGGATTCGGTTATCTCTTCAATGCCTCCCCAGTTTCTGATGTAATCCTTAAACTGCTGATTACTGAGACATTTGATTTGTGTTTGATGAGGCAGGATTTGGAAAATTGTATTAGTTCATTAAATTCAAAACCACATGCCCATACATAGAACACTAAATAAATAGGCTAGTGGCTCTATGACTATTTTGCTATTTAGTAATTACCATTTTCTCATATTTCGATTTACAGCAAAGATAAGCATTGTCAATGTTTTGCATTTCAATCATGTGTAGGAACAACTACGGTGCTTTCAGATCCCCACAATTTGTAATTACAGAGAAGCAGAACAACTCTTCTCTGTAGTAAATAAAGCTGCTTACATTCAAGCAAATACAGAAACAAAAACCAATCACAATAGACTGTTATGCATTACCATACTTGGCAGTCTTTGAAGATAGAAATGCCCTCCCCCTCATCAGCTTTGTATCTTGCTTACAGTTTCTGCATAACTTTAAAGCATCCAAATAGAGTTCTTTAAGATTTCACAAGCTACATGAAAGAAGAAAAAGAGGTCTTTGGGCTTTGATGATGCCAATTAAAGAAAAGTTACTTCTTCTTGGTAAAATAAGCTAATTTATAGATTTACTTCCCTTGATTTTGTTCGGTATACTCTTTTACATGGTAATTGCTAAGAGGAATAGGAACATGAGTTGTAAATCTAGCCCATAGTAGAGGTTTGACATTGTAAATTCCCTAAAGGACTGTAAGATTACCCATATCATAATACAGTATATTTCCTCACTTGAGAAACAACTGACCTGGAACTATTAATTACTTGCTCAGGAGATGGTCACTATGCAAAAGTGATACACCATAATACATATAAAAAAAATGGGAGGAGCAAGTATTTCATTAATGTATGTTTATGCCTCAGGTACCCCCTCCCTCCATCCAAGATCTTCACTGCTAAACCTATCAACTTTTATGAGTTCTTAAGTACAATATCTTTTCAACTTTTTGTTTCCCCTCTTTTTATGTCTTTGAAACCTGTCCAAAATCATAACTCAGCTTTCTTTGACAATCTGGCAATTCTTATTCCTTCTATGTAAAGCCCTTCTACCCCCATACATCTGCTAGCAGACCTTCATTACTATGCCCACCTGCATTTTAGGACTGTAACTCAAAAGCCCTTTTTCTCTTAGTCTTCTTCATCTCCCTCCTCCTGGCAGCTACTGAGTTTTACAACTTGCATTCCCTATTGTTTTCCCTTCTAATAAAGTGATCTTAGGATAGCTCCTCAGTCCATATTTAAAGTCTTTTATATAGATGACAAAGAACATGCAAAATGCAATATTTGTTCTCTGGTAACAAGAGGAAACAGCATAAATACAGTTAAATCAATCTGGGAGAAAAAAGAAGTTTATTTTAATCTTGGCCCTGCTATTAGTCCTGTTTTTAAGAAAGTGTCTAAGATCATCTAAGATTATTTAATTATACAATCATATGTTTTGCTTTCATGATAAAAAATGTAAGGTGAATGTTCTTCTTAGGAAGGAAAAGTTCATTAAGGAATATGCTATAATCATAACAAGTTGCCATTTATTCTTTCTTCTTCTGCATTTATGCTTTACCAAAATGGTGCTTTTAATGTTCTTAGCACTACAAATTTTCATGTGTTATTTAAGTTCCAGAAGTCAGCTTAATATTATATATCTTGCCAAATAGCACAGTTCCCTTATATATTTTATGCAATCTTTGTCAAGGAAATTAACTCTTGAAGTTTAGTATGGCTTTTTATCACAAGTGATACTTCATTCATGATTGTTGCTGACTTTGTTTACTGTTTCTATATAAATATTTTTTCTGGATGTCATTAAATTAGTTTTGAAATTGTATAACCATATGTGTGTGAGAAATTAATTGGTTTCTTTGTTTTAAAAATTTAAAGACAAACTGCTATTATAGAAATTTGACAATGAATAATAAACACAGATGATCAGTAAAGAATTATACATACTATAAGCTTCAAATCATCAGCCACAGCTCTAGAATTAATCTATGACATGATGTTGGAAGAAATCCTGGGAACAAAAAAAAAAAAATGATGGCAGCTGTTGTCACTGATTCTGGCACCAAACCAAACTGAAATGTCTACCACATAATCAATCACAGAACCCTGGCCTCATCTTTATCACCATTCCCAGGATCAGAGGCTGTGAGGCTTGGATGAGTAAGCAAAACATCATCAATAATTTTGCAAGCAGACATGAGAAACTGATTGATGATTAAACAGATGAGCAGGAGAACTGCAACTGCACACAGAATATGAGTAGGAGTGAATAAGAAAGTCACTTTTTACCTATTTCAGAAACACTTCTTTTGCACATTTCATGTGTTAGACATCTCTGGGTTCTGGTGATACAAAAACGAGTTCATACAACAAAGCTTATCACAGAGCTCTCTGTATAGTAAAATGTGAAGCAGACACATGAATCTTAAAGCACAATGTGATAAGTGATGCAGTATAACTATGTGCAAAGTGTGATTAGTTAGCCTAAAAATAATCACCTGTCCAGTAGTGTCTTCACAAAGGATATGTTCTATGATTTGAAGCTAAGAAGAACAGCACATTTCCAGACAGTAAAAGTTAAAGGGTATATATACAGGGAAACCACATGTGAAAGAAAGAGATTAGGAAGAACCTATGTGTGTTGCAATGACAGGAGACAAAAAAAAAAAAAAAAAAAAAAAAAAAAAACCCAAAAAACAAAACAAACAAACAAAAAATAATGGCTGTGACAGGACTGTGCCTTGGATTCTTTTCTTATTTTGATGCAATACTGAGACAGAAGCAATTTAAGAATGAAAGGGATTGTTGTTAGAAGCCACAACAGAGGGAGCTGGAATCATCTGGTCGCATGACATCAGTAATTACAGGCTTAGAGCAATGAATATACATTTTCCAGTGCTTAGCAGGGATTTTTAGTTTACATAACCAAGGTTCAAAAAATATTAAGGTGAGTATTCCTAAATCTATTAGCATAACTAAGATAAAACCTGTATTATGGTTGAAGGTACAATCTCTCATGTAAATCAAAGTTCTATAATTGTTAAGTGTAACAATTAGGGTTCCAACAGATAATTGGAACATTATAGCTAAAATCTAATCTACCATGTTGTAATTTACAACCCTTATTGCAACAGGGAAGTCAATGGTATTTTGAAAAGACTGTAATTTGACCAGAAATGTTACTTTAGAATTTGGTATCTGGGAAAAAATGTGTAAGGTTAAAATAACAGATTTAGTACTTGATGATTTGAAGGGACTTTTTCATTAAGGCACTGGATTACATCATTCTAGGAAAGTCTGAGAGGTCTAAATCTTTTCAAAGGACCCACAAGTCATTCAAATATGATGCTGATCAACACTCCCACATTCATTGAAATAAAAGCAAAATTATTCTAACAAGAATCACATGAGATAGAATTTGATATGGGCATCCTATTTTTTAAAAGCATATGTAGGAAAAATGATGGCATTTTGAGTTATATAATGGTATGGTAAGACTGAAAAAGAGATAAATTCCAGATCTATTTGAGTGGTACTTAAGAGTGTTCTTGTTATTTCTGTAGTATAAGGGTATCGGCATATTCAGTAAAATTTTTAAGAGTATGTGTATACTGACTCTATCCTGCAAATTATGAGAAAAAATAAACATGAAAAATATCTTCACAGATATTGAAAAGTTAAAGCAATCTGCACTAGCAATGAAGAAACTTGTTTAATCTTCGTGCAGAAACTGCTATATTCTATAAACCTTTTAATATGGTGAACTGTAGTGAGATAGTCCTTCTGTGGCACTGACCACGCCCATTGGGGGGTGGACCGATGGGCAGAAGTGACCTGTGGAAGGAAGTTAGGGGGGAGAGCCAGGAAAATGATAGAATTCAAATCATAGAGACAAGGATTCGAAACATTGAAAATGATAGAATTCAAAGCATAGAAAGTATAGAAAGAAAGGTTCAGAATATTGAAGATGGCGTTGGCGAGCTGACAGGTAGAATTTGTTTCATGTCAGATACCTCAATAACCAGAACAGAAACAATGCAATGCATTAACACGCTAGCAGAAACAGCTCGTTCCTGGTCGGGGGAAGCTACTAATAAGTTTATAAAATTGGAACATCAGATAGAAAGACTTGATGATAGAATCTCTTCCATGTCTGAGGATAATGGCAAGCAAGCAAATAGAACATTGTTTCTGGAAGGCAGTTTACACGCCATTCAGATAATATCTAAGGATGATAAGATTAAAAACATGGAATCATTTGTAGTTGGAGAAAGTAAGAAACTGACTGATGCAATGGAGTCTCTAGACAGTTATTTGATTCAAGAAGTTCAGACACTCAAAGAAACAATGGTTAATAGATTTCAGACTTTAGAAGACCTTCAGTCTGATACACCAGAAGAAGAACTACAGGTAACAGGCATGAAAAAGATTTAAAATTTTCCACACCATTTAGTGTCAGGGGAGCTTTCCCTGTATCTATTCATGAAAAGCCAGCAACGAAGAAACATCCAAAAGGTGTCATTGCATATCAGTGGGAACCAATATGTATGAAAGATTTAAAAGGTATAAAGGAAGCAATAGTCTTTTATGGCATGCACTCACCTTATGTGAAGCAATTAGTAGAATCATGGGCATGGGATAACAAGGTAACCCCTAAGGATTGGGATCAATTAATATCAGCTGTCCTTGAAAACTCATCTCAATTAGAATGGAGGGCTTTATTGAGAGAGGAAGCTCTTGAACTTCAGGGCTTAAAGAAAGGTTATAAAGGTCCCCAAGATAAAATTCTTGGTGAGGGTCTCTATGCTGACCCAGAAACCCAAGCTGCCTATGATGAACATATCTTGTCTCTATGCAGTACAGCAGCTTTGAATGCTTGGGATAAGGTTCAGGAATTAGGAGAGAGGATAGAACCCTATACTAAGATAAGGCAAGGACCTATAGAACGTTTTAGTATCTTTCTAGAAAGATTATCTAGGGCAGCACAATTAGAGGTAGCAGACATAGATGCTAGGCGAATACTCATAGAATCTTTGGCTTATGCGAATGTGAATCCTCAATGCAAACAGGTGCTTTGGCCTTTAAAAATGCGATCAGCACCCTTGGATGAATGGGTCCTATATACAGGCAACATTGAGTATAATGACAATAAGACTGAAGCATGGGTAGGAAAAGCCATATCTAAAGGTCAGAGAAGACATCAAGATAACAGAGTTCCTTACTATGGTGACTTAGAAGCTTGGGTAGGAGAAGCCATCTCCAAAGGTTTGAAGAGATATCAACATGCCAGATGTTATAACTGTTGTAAGATTGGACATCTAAAAAGAAATTGTAGCCAAAGCTTCCCTAGAAATAACACTCCCAGAAATGAATCAAACAGAAGGCCTCAGCCTCCTGGGTTATGTAGAAGGTGTGGCAAAGGCAGACACTGGACAAACGAGTGTAGATCGACCAGAGACAAGCAAGGAAACCCTTTACCATCTGGAAACTCCTTGGGGGGCCTCTTGAAGGCCCCCACTTCACAGGTGGTCTGAACATTCCCAGTCACAGTGGAAGACAATCTCCCACAGGACAATTAAAAAAAATCTGTGCCTATTATACAAACTCATACTGCTCTGGATGACAAACTAGTGACGGAAGTTGAATCAAACATGACAGAAGGAAATAAAAAATGTATATTTTGGCAAACTGCAATAAATAGTCATAGGCCTAGATTGATAGTTAAGATGAATAATAGACTGACGGTCTCCTGGACACAGGGGCGGATGTAACTTTCATATCTAATAAACCTTGGCCTCGAAGATGGCCTCTGCATGAGGTAAATGTTCAATTCTTCGGGATTTGGACCCTGTCTTAGGTAAAATAAAGCACGAGATGGATTGGATGTATAGGACCAGAAGGACAAAGAGGGAGGTTGAGACCATATGTGGCTGATGTAGTGATAAATTTATGGGGTCGTGATCTATTACAGCAATGGAATACACAGATTAACATTCCTCCAGTATTAGATAGGAACCATAGATGACCTCATGATTGTGGAAAAAATACTGTCAAGTACTATACAAGACAGATACCAAATATCCAGGCAGTACAAAAACAGAATACAAGTGCTGAACAAACAGAGGAACCAAAAGCCCTACCTTTAAAATGGCTAACAGAGGAACCTGTCTGGGTAGGACAATGGCCTATGACCTCTGAGAACTTAGAAGCTTTAGAAAGCCTGGTTCAGGAACAGCTAAATGCTGGACATATCTAGGAATCAACCAGCCCTTGGAATTCTCCTGTATTTGTGATCAAAAAGAAATCTGGTAAATGGAGAATGCTAACAGACCTGAGAGCCATCAATAAAGTTATCCAGCCAATGGGCTCTCTACAGCATGGAATGCCCTTGCCTTCTTTGATACCCAAAGAATGGCCTATTATAGTTATTGATTTAAAGGATTGCTTCTTCACTATACCTTTACAAGAACAAGATAAAGAGAAATTGGCCTTCACGGTACCTAATTACAATAATTCTCAACTGGTGAAGAGATATCAATGGAAGGTTTTGCCACAGGGAATGCTAAATAGCCCCACCCTGTGCCAATATTTCATACAAAAACTGTTAGAAATAATTTGTAAACAGTTTCCACAATCGATAATCTATCATTACATGGATGATATATTGTTAGCTGACTCTAAAGGAGAAATATTAGACAAAATGTTTGAGAAAGTAAAGGAAGTTTTACCTCTCTGGGGATTACAAATTGCACCTGAAAAAATACAAAAAAGGAGAGTCTATCAACTACTTAGGATATAAAATAGGTCTACTGAAAATTAGACCACAAAATGTACAGATCAGAAGAGATTGCTACCAGACTCTTAATGATCTTCAAAAATTACTAGGAGAGATTTCTCAACTGCAAACCATTATTGGAGTAGAAGGGCATGATTTGAAAAACTTGAAAAAGGCCTTAAAAGGAGATAATGGCATTTACATGTTTTAATATTAGTACTCCATTGACATGAGACACTGTTGCTCCTGACAGCACCATGCACTTTCCCGAAAATATGTTGGACACTGTTGTTGCTCCTGCTGGAGTTCATTCTCGCCTCAGCTAATGGCCTGTTGGGCAAAGAATTGCCCCCACCTTGACCACTGATTTGGACATGCGGTCCTATGTGCTTGCAGGAGACAAATATAGAAGACTGCTTGACCTTGCCAAGTCAGGGTAAGACAACCATTCTACCTCCTTGCTGTTGTTGTGGTCTGTCAAGTTCTCTTGGCCTTAGCCAAAACTGGGTGTACCAACATTGCAGTGAGACCTTGGGTGACTGTTCAGGTGGCTTGCTGTTTCTGTCCTTGCTGCACCTTTTGGAAGTTGTCCATCTGCACTTCCTGTCTACTCTAGTATTGCTATTTTCCTTCTCAGGTCTTGATGAGGTTGAAGATTAAACTATCACAACTATTATTCTCTCTTCCTAGTTAGATATATTAGGTGCTAGATTTACGTTTTCCAACTTAGGACAACTCTATTGTAAACTCCATTACGCCTTCACCCTAGGACTAAATATGTAGGTCATTTTGCTCTCGATTTTCCTTTTCTTAGAGCACACTTGTTATTCACTGTTTTGTATATAGTTGTATTAAGCCTAAATCTTTTCTTTAGACTAAAAGGGGAATTGTAGTGAGATAGTCCTTCTGTGGCACTGACCACGCCCATTGGGGGTGGAGCGATGGACGGAAGTGACCTGTGGAAGGAAGTCTGGGGGAGAGCCAGGAAAAGCTCTCTTGCTGGTGTGACTCAGACAGGAGAGGATTGGGTTGAATTTCCTGGTGTTCATCTGTCTAGGTTGTAATTTATTTCTCCCTGAATAAACATCTATTTGGCCTATTTGTTTATCCTGATCCTTATTTAACTGTGATAGTGAACAATGACTGGATAAATATCTGTATAAACAAGAAAATTTAAGCCATGCCATAGCAAAGAAAAAGGCATCAATGGCTATATAATTAATAGGAAATTTAAACTTTAAATTTACTATAAATTTATGCAATCAATCTCATTACTCCTGCAAGTTCAATCTGAATGGACACATTATTGAAAACATGGTGTGGCAGGAAAAGTTGCAGCCATCATGTCTCCTCACAAATGGAGTGATAGAAACATAAATGAAGAAATACAGTCTACTGATTCAAAGTGATGAAGAATTTCTTGACAAAAGAGGAATTCTAATGGATGATAATAATAATGGACTGGGTACAAGTGGTTATCTCAAACCAAACTGAAACATTAATATTGTATTTCCCCACTTAAGTTAACCTATTCATAAATTATTAGTGAGGTAATATGGATAAATGTAATATTATATGCTACAAAGCACTACATGCAATTATTATGCATTTAAGCACAGAAATGCCTATCCTAGTTTCAAAACATATGGCACAGTCATATCTGTGGGATATCTTTTATATACTACGTGAATAATAAACAAGTTAATTCAAAATATAATTGAAATAACAGTGTTCCATTTTCCTTTCTGTTGTTATAATAAAATACAGGTAAAAAGCAACCTGGAAGCAAAACATGAATATTTGCCATATGCTTTCATAAGACATTCTCTCATTGAAGAAATTCAATCAAGGAAAGAACTCTAGCAAGCAACTATGGAGGAATACACTTTGCTAAATCACTCACGTTCTCATGCTTAGCTGGCTTTCATAGGCAGCCAGGACCATGTGCCAAAAAACATGGTACAGCCTTATATGTAATGGGCCCTACTACATTAATACCAATCCAGAAAACCTCCACATAAATACCCACAGGCTAATCTGCCCTAGGCAATTCTGCAGTTAGATTTCTCTTCTCAGATGACTCTAGGTTTTGACAACTTGACAATAAATGGTAAGCAGGGAAAAAAGCATTAAAATCCATGCCAAAAATAACAGACTGTACATTAAAAGATTCAAGAGCAGAGTGAGATTTTATAATGCTAATAGTATCACAGAGGGTTATTTACTTTTTGACTTTAAGATAACTGACCACTGTTAACATGCCTCTTCATAAAACTCAGAAGTTATGGATGGTCTTGAAGAGAATCACAGTTGCAAATGCAAAATTCAGTTATCATGAGCTCGATAGAAATTGTGATTTTTTTTTATTGTTAATAGTGAAAATAAAAATGCCTTTAAAATTCCATCCACTCTATACTCTGTGCCTAAGCAAAAGCATGATGCTTAACTGAATATATCACAAATTCAAAGCACCAAAGCTCCCCATGAATCAGAAAAAAAATAAAAATAATATAAAATAACCCAGACAACTGATAATCTGATATGTTAGGGTCTGTCCACATAGGAGATTGTGTATTCCCCAAAACTAATCACATATAATTATTTTTCTAAACAATGCCCATTATGGTTTATATTTGTCTTGATGTGGGCCATATAATGATGATCTTGATCCCTTGGTTATGTAAAAGAAAAGTCATTCAATTATCTACTTACACTTGGTTATTCAGATTGCTTTTCTCTGGTTGGTCAATTTCCTTCTGAACTTACTTGATGTTAGCTCAGCATTTAAGCAGTTTGATTACTTTTTATACTTTGACAACTTTCTTCACCTTGCTACCATACATTGCATACTGGCATTTTGTTCTAGCATTCGAAACAATCTCAGTTGATTCCTATAACTCTAATGAAACTAGACAATTCTAAGCCTCTATCTACCCACTCATTTCTTTAATTATATCTAGAACTCTTTTACATTGAGTGGTACTTGAATTCAAATTCCTGCTCAACATAACCATAAGAATGTTTGTCTAATAGACATCTCAAAAATAAAGTATTAGGAATGAATCTTATCAAACCCACTGGTGTGTTTCACCTATTGTCTCTCCAACCCCAGTTGATAATAAATTTATTCTTACAGTTGCCAGTGTAAAAAATACTGGTATAAACTTAACATTTGTGATTTTTCATACTTTCCGTTCAAATTATCATTTTCTCCTTAATTTTCAAAAAAATAAAAATTTGAACACATTTATCATCTCCATTACCACTAACAGAGTTGAAGTTATGATTTTCTGTCCTGGCAATCATTGTAGTGAATCTCTAGCCACACAGTTACCGTTTATGCAATAGAGTCAACCTTTTCATACCCAAGTATAATTATTTCATTCTTTTAGGCAAATGTAGAACACATATCCTTGTTTTGAATTACAATATTATACCTGGACTGTAATTTCACCACAAATATATCTTCTCTGAAAAGTTTTAGCAAATATTTTCCTACTATATTAAATTACTTTAACAAGATAAACATCCTTGAATGTAACTGTTATAGTAACATGTAATGACCTAGTTATTCCCAGTATGTAGGAATAAATCCTCATCATATTATATACTAGCTTAGATGTCACTTTTTGTGAATCAAACCTTGGTTACTACAAAAGCACCATGATAAATGTAAGAACTGCTAATACTACTAAAAGTACTACGTAAATATGATCACTTTATATTACACGATGCAATTTATCAATTAGAAAAATTAATATTTTATTTTCTAGTGTTGGAGTATAAGTGTTGCAAAATTAACTTTTACTGTTTTCTGCCTTCTAACATGTCATACCTATCACATACAAGGGTGTAGATCTAAAATAGCAATTGATTTCTTTTGTAATTTACTAAAATATAAGATTAGGAAATTCATCAGTATTATAGTTTAATTTTCCAAATCGTAAAATTATTCTCTCTGTAGAAACTAATAAAAAGGAATCTATCTGAAAAAATGTTATATATGAAGTTGTTACTATGTATCATGCCCTGGGTTATCAATATATACAAATATTGGTCTGTTTCATTCTAATAACATCCCTGTCAGAACAGCATAATACGCTGTGTTTTCAAATTGCAAAACTAAGATTTCATATTTCACAGTCATTGTAATTGAACAACAATTAATTTATCTTCTACAAGTTTCATTTTTTCTCTATGAAAACAAATATATACAATTCAAATAAGTCTTGTGCTGTCAATGATATAACCTGCCTATGAAACTGATGTAAAATTAATCAAGAACATTCAGAATTACATTTCTTTATTTATCATAATGATTTATGTTTTGTTTTTTGAGGTTTCTCTGTCCTGGAACTGGTTTTATAGAACATGCTGACCTCTAACTGCCTGAAACTTTTCCAGTTTTGCCTAAGCTTTCAATGAAAAAAATGAACAGGATGGTGACAAAAGAAATACAAAGTGAAAACTCATGTTCACCCATCCTGCAGTAAGAAATCAACCTCCAGACCACACACATTGTCCTGTAACTGACAAAAATTGTGATTTGGAGTTTAGTCTCAGACTGAACACTGAACCTACATATCAATGTCAGTAGAACTATTTAATAATAGGAGTCAAATGTCCTTTCCAACTTCGAGACATGGGTATAATATGCTGAGCAAATTTAATTGATATATTTTCCTTTACCAAAGTAGGCAAAATTATTCAATTTCTTTTTTATCTCTTTTATCCTAATTATGACCCTAGGCACATATAAATGGATTATCTACTTCCTTTAAAGGGAAAGATCAAGAAAATTTCACAAGTAAAAAATTCAAAAGAAAAAAAGCTACCTTTGTTTATTTGAATTAGATAACTTGTCTTCATGTTACTTTCTTTGTTTCCTTAAAAAATAAAAACACCTAAAGAGGTAGCATAGGTCCTATAAAGAAGCCTGAGACCAAACCCATGTGGTAGAATGGAGAAAACTGATTCTGTCATGTTGTCCTCTGACCTCCACATGTGTGCCATGATAAGTATGTGCCAAACCCCCCCAAAAAAAAAGAAAAAAAAAAGAAAAAGAAAACCTGTTTAACTGATTTAGAAAGAAATAGCAGCTTGTGATTTTATCTCATATTCACCTTCTAAAATTACTAATTTGTAAAAAAAAAAAAAAAGGAAGGCAATGGATTTCAAGTTATGATAACATTAAGGAACTTAATTGGACTTCACAAATTATTGGAGCTCTGAAACAAACTGACAGTTATTTAAAGATTGTAAGATTAAAAAGTTTGTTAAGAAATTGTTTCATAACATATCCCAATAAAATAACTAGTATCATATGTCAGATTTTAAATGTAGAAAGCAAATTATAGAAAGTCATCTGAATTTCATATAATCAATCATATAGCTATTCATATATGTACTGTTGTCAGAATCTTATGATGTCTCTAAAATGTGTTCTTTTACCACATTTATATATTATAAACTATCCTCTTTTGTTGAAATACATTCCAAAGCTTTTTTTGACTTATATAATGTTTTATGGGCAAACAAAGTAACTAGAAAATCAACTTTATCACTTACCTACTAGATATTATGCTATGATTTTCCTTAGTGTAAAATATACCTAATGCTATGCATCATAGGATTCATGCCTAGCTAGGAGTTGGAAAATTGGGCCCTCACTGAGATTAAATAAATTATTCTGCATGATATAGCACCAGAATTACAGGCCACATTCCTTTTTCTATACCAAACATGATGAAACTAGTGAACTCTCAACAATGTGCCCTGAATCTTAAAAGGTAATGTCAATGCCAAATTTTAAAACAAGTAAAAGGATTTTTATTTTTATTTTGACAGTATACAACATTGACATTTTATGTCTTATAATAATCAAAGTCTTATTCAGATGCTAATTTTACAGTACAATGTGGTAAGGAGAAAATTGACATATGTGCTCTGTCTCTGTGTCTGTCTCTGTCTTTGTCTCTCTCTCTCCCTGAGTGTGTGTGTTTGCCTGTTTGTGTGTGTGTGTCTGTGCATGTGTGTGTGTGTGTTACACATGGACACATCTTCTCCAGAGTCAACAAATGATCATTTAATATACCTACACTTTCTGGGGTGATCATATTTTTATAAAAACAACTTTTTGGGATAAGTAATGGAAGACTAGATATTATACACATGTGATATATAGTATTTAAGTTAAAAGATATATCACTGAATAGATAACCATTCTGTGTCTGCAAAAATCTTTAACCATTATGCAAACGGAAAAAGCAGAGAAATAGTGCAAGCCTTTTCTGTTTATATTTCAATTAGAATGTTAAAGTGCATTGCTACAACAAAAGATTACACATTTTTCTAAGATATAATATGTCATTCAATGTCTTTAAATCCTAAGATACACTAAATTCTAAAGATATAAAAGTGTAATAATGTCCTATAATGCATTTTGCATTTGAACACACGGTGTATAATAAAGTAAGTAGGTCATCCACTTTTAGATTTGCTACAATGTATTATCACAAATCCCAATAGTTTATTTTAATTTTTCAGTGTGTTGCAGCAAATTAGATCCTGCCAAATGGAACAGAACTTCTGGAATTGGGAATAAAACTTTGGTGAAGTTATTAACTCCTTTTTCAGATCATCTGAGTATTTGATAACATGAAGATGTAAATTGTTACATTTGCCTAATCTGTACTATTATGAAGTTCTATTCCTCTTGGGAATATTAACTAGACTGCAAATGAGATTTATAAAATAAAATTTAAAAAGTAATATACATTTATATCAGAATCCCATTATACAATCTGTGCTTGAACTGGTCCCAATTCCCTATAGAATCTCTTTGTTTATAACACAGTTGTTTTCTTGTTGTGTGAGCTATGTTACAATGTAAAATAATAAATATTTTTGTTTTTAGTGAAAAAACTACATATAACTCCACTATACCTTTACTGCTTATACTATGAATTATATGTACTAGTTTGAGTGCACTGAAAGAATACTAAAAAATACATATAAGAATAAAAAGAAAATCAAGTTTTAATGTTACACAAATCAACACGATCAAAAATAAGCATGACATTTCTATAAATTTGTCATTCTAATAATCTGTAAAGTCCAAATGGATCAAAGACCTCAATATCAATCTAGCTATATTGACCCTCTTAGAAGAGAAAGTAGGAGGTACCCTTGAACAAATTGGGATAGGAGACGGCTTCCTGAACATAACTCCAGGGGCACAGAAAATGAGAGAAAAAAATAATAACTGGGACCTTTTCAAACTTAGAAGCTTCTGTAAGGCAAAGGACACAGGTGACAAGACCAAACGGCAAACCACAGACTCTGAAAAGATTTTCACCAATCCAATATCTGACAATGGGCTGATCTCCAAAATATACAGAGACCTCAAGAAACTAGTCAACAAAACACAAAATAACCCTATTAAAAATAGGGTAGAGAACTGAAGAAAGAATTCTCAATAGAGGAAATCAAAAAGGCTGAAAGACACTTAAAAACGTGCACCACATCCTTAGCTTGCAGGGAAATGCAAATCAAAATAACTTTGAGATACCATGTTACTCCTGCCAGAATGGGTAAAATTAGTAACACCAATGATGACTCATGTTGGAGAGGATGTGGAGAAATGGGAACACTCCTCCACTGCTGGTGGGATTGCAAACTCATACAACCATTTTGGAGATCAGTATGGTGGTTCCTCGGGAAAATGGGAATTAGTTTACCACAGGACCCGGCAATCCCCCTCTTAGGCATATACCCAAAGGATTCACATCCGTGCAACAAAGACATCTGTTCAACTATGTTCATAGCAGCACTATTTGTAATAGCAAGAACCTGGAAGCCAACTAGATGCCCCTCAATTGAAGAATGGTTAATGAAGATGTGGCCACATCCACACAATGTAATACTACTCTGCAGAAAAAAAAAATACTGGTATCTTGAAATTTGCAGGCAAGTGGATGGCACTTGAAGAAACCATCCTGAATGAGGTAATCCAGTCATAAAAAGAACACAGTATGTACTCACACATATATGCATATTAGACCTAGAACAAAGGATTTCTATTTTTGTTTCCACAGAAAATGAAAAGATGTGGATTCTTCCCAGACTAATGTAGTTTGGTCAAACCAGACTCCTGAAACAGAGTACCAGGTGATCCTACATTCAAAACAGCTGGACAAAGCAGCCTTGCAGACTACAGCCAGGATTTCTGCATCTTCTTAGAATCCCCCATGATAGCGCCCCTTACTAGCAGGAAGTAGTTTGGAAAGAATGATGCCCAAATTCCCAAATATTGTCTATAAATGTTTCTTTTTATTTAAATGGACTTGGTTATATAAAATAAATATAAAGAAAGAAATGACAAAAAATAAAAGTATTTAATGAAATGGTATTTCAAAAGTTACTATAACTTCATAAAATATTTTTATGTATACCTTTGAAAATTGATAAAAGTATAGATTCTAAATATTTTTCCACAAATAAGCCTCTGAATTTATGTCAATTAGCTTGGTTAATCTTTCTGTAATGATATAGCTATCATAAACTATCTTGGCTTATAACATGAACATTATTTTATAATTAAAATTATGAAAAAATCAAAAATGAAAACATAATGAATGAAGTACTAAGTAGAAATTTTACATAGATTTTTTTATAAATACTGCTCTTTCTAGATATGGATAAATGGAAGAAATTCACATAAAAAGCTACAAAAAATATCTAATACGTTTTTGTGAAGAAATAATAGGATTTCTCACAGTAATTGTATTTTCCTTAAGTCTATACATGGGAGTGTTTTAACAAGGATCTTTCAGTGTATGACAACTCATTTTTCAAGGTGTGAATGGCTGTTCTGACTCACCTAAGCAAATAGGAACAAAGTATATTCACAAAGTAGCCACTAGTCTAAAAACTGAGAACACACACACACACACACACACACACACACACACACACACAAAATCATATTGTACTTACAGCCTAATTGGTACAGCAACACATTCTCACATTCTATGATTAATTTAAAATGTGCTTTGAAATATGTTTGAGGTCTTGAAACACAGTCTATAAAGAATACTACTATTAAAAAATTACAAGTCCCGAAATTCTCACCTATAACTATTTTTTATTATGTAGATTACTCTTTTTATCTTCCTTATCACTCAGTATTCTCTGTGGTGATATATTATTTATGATTTATTAAAGATTGCCTGAGGTTACAAAATGCCAAACCAGCCACAACCCATAGAGTCAGACAGTGGTGATATATACCTTTGAACCCAGGTCTCAGGAGATAGTCAGATGGGATCTTTCAGAGCAAAGGCACCCTGGCCTATATAATAGCGAAGATAACAGAGCTCATGCCTTTGATCTCAGCATGTGAGATCACAATTTTAATCCTGGCACTTGTGAAGTATAAAATGAGGAAACAAAGGGTCACATGTAGAGATTTAGTCTTCAGACAGGGAGAGCTTAGTGGATTCCTGGAGAAAGCATTGTCTTAGTGGATTCCTGGAGAAAGCATTGCACTCTGAGGATTTGTGGAGCCAGGATCACCATTTCAGTCTGAAGTAGATGTAAAAGCTACTGGTTCGCTGCTTTGCTTCTCTGATCTTCAGATTGAACCTTAAAATATGTCTCTGGGTATTTATTATCTGTGTTACAAATTGGCACCCATCGTAAAAATACTAATTCATGAAAAAGCTAATTTGAATCCACTGGCCCAGGTCCAGGTCTGAGCTGCAGGTGGTACTCTGACTATATTCCCTGACTGATTGGCTAGGATTTCTTTTGTTTTCTCCCCACATCTTTGATCAACTTTAGATTTTTCCTTTCACAGCCTCCATAAACAGTTTTCAACTTCTACATGTGGCTTTTCCTAACAATCCCTTTTATGTTTTACTTTTTTAGACAGACAGCTTTGTCTTTCTGCCCCCCCTCCCCTCTCAGTCTTTGGACCTCTTGGGTTTGGGGCTTTTCCTAAGCCCTCTCCTCAGGCTGCTACTCTCAGTCCAGAGCCACATGGTAGTTTCTCAAATAAGACATGCTACACTGCCTTACACTTCACTGACATTGGAGAGAGAGAAAGAAAGAGAGAGAGTTTGTTTTTCCCCCACATTAAAAATAGGAAACACAATTGCAACAGAGAATGTGAGGTCTCTTTATGATTACGGTGTTCAATTTAAAAATGGAACAATTAAATGAAGGGATAACCAATTTAATTAGGATTGACATACTGTTAATTATCATTTGGATAATTCTTTGCTTATCTGTAACATAGTTGGTTTATATGAGTGCCAAAATGCAGGTCTTAGAACAACTTATTAAAGCAGATCATAGATATATTCAGACCATGACAATGGAATTTAATGGATAACCAAAATCACAATTTTATTTTAGTGATGAAAGAGAGTGCCAAATGATAGAGGTTCTGTAATAGATACATGGAAGCCTGTGACAATGTTAGATTTAGGGAAATTCAAGGAAGCTGTAGTCTCACATGGCATACATTCACCATTTGAGAAGCAGAGGAGAAACATTTGCTCAGTTTTTAATAGAGATATTTCTATAGACTTGATGAAAGCTCTTTTAGAGCCTAGTCCACAATTGCAATCAGCTTCCTGGGTCAGAGAAGAGGCTGAAAATATTGAGAAACAAGGTAAAGCTATAAGTGTAGATATCTGCCAAGATCAAATTCGTGGATAAGGAGATTGTGATATTTTATAAAACCAATGTCTGAATTATGATCAACTCTTGGGTTTATGCCATACAGAAGCTTTGAGTGCTTGGGACAGAATTGAAGATGTAGGAAACAAAAATGAATCAAATGCCCAAAGGAAGCCTTCATGTGTTTCTTAAAACACTGTCCTCATCAGTAAATAGAAGATATCAGATTTATAATGTAGAAAAGTAATATTTGAAACTTTTAAAAATGCTAATTCTCAATGCAAAAGGATAATTAGGCCTTTAAAAGCAAGGTCAGCACCTTTAGAGGATTGGATCTGAGATATAATTAATATTGAATCTCATGACAATGATGATGATACATAGATAGATAGGGCAGGTGATTTCTAGAGGTTTAAAGAAAGAACACAACTTTAAGTGTATTAATTGGGATATACAAGTTCACTTTAAAATTGATTGTAAACAGGGAGTCCTTAAAAGCAATGTTTTTTATAAAAATATTCCAAACAGAATGCCTCTTTCATTCTTGATTATGAAGAAGTTGTGGCAAAGGCAGGCACTGGACTAAAGAATGTAGGTCAACAAAAAGCATTTGAGATGATCCTTGGCCTTCCAGAAATGCCTTGTGGAACCCCTTAAAGTCTGTATGCTAAATTCAGTTCAATCCTTTCCTGTCATCATGGAAACTCTTTCCCAGAACAATTAAAGAGCCTGATGCCTAATGTAAAAAATGTATTGCACTGGATGATACAAGTGCTTTAATAGGTAAAAGATAAATTTCAAGAGAAACAATAAATCCAATTTGAGAAACATTAGATTAGGAACCTCTCCAAAGTGAGAATTGGAGAAGCATTTTGTTTTTGTCTTTTCAGGAAAATAATAGCTAACCTCTTGAGAAATTTAAGACCTTTGGACAAATGAGCATTCAAAAAAGAAGGGGGAGCTACCCTGAATAATTACCAAGAAAAGAAAAAATTCTAGCCAATTCAATGCCTGATGCCTCCAAAAAGATGGAATCCCAACCAGGAAGAGGACATGCACCAGTTTAATACCATCACTTGGGAAGTAGAGGAAGGCAGATCTCAGTAAGATTGAAGCCACAATAGTCTACAAAGTGAATATCAGGACAGCCAGGACTGTTAACATAGAGAAATAGTTTCTTGAAGAAAAAAAAAAAAAAAACAGAAGAGAATATGGAAGCCCATAAAGATGATTCTACCAGGAATATGATAACAACATTAATCTGAACAATACCAACTAAAGAGCATCATTCAGCTACAAATTGCTTATAAAAATTTCAAGGAAGCCCAATTTGAGGATTCTGGCTGAGATGACCTAACCTCACAAAATAACAATTTTGAGGTAACTAGCTGAGATGATCCAGCCTCACAGATTACTCTTGCCAAGACTTGAGACACTTTCCCATTAGGCAGAGACTGGACAAGAAATAACTCAGCTTAACTGTAAACCCATTTTTTTTTTTTTTTTTTTTTTTGCAGAAGAACTGTCCAGGCAGTCAGTTGTTTCTGTCATTTTTTGACATTTTTTTTTGGAAGTTGCTTCCTCACATTTCCTGTTTCCTCAGTTAATATTAGTTCATCCTTGGGTCTTTCAGGGAGTTGAAGACCAGATAATTATAGTTATAGTTTTCTCAATAAATAAACCTAAAGTATATAAGATTGGGAGACATACAAAATAGAATAGAAAGTAAATTATGCTTAAGACCCTGAACTCACCAAGATGTTATTGATAATGAATTATTTTCTCTGAACTTGTCAAACACAAATTAACTAGACACTGTTAAGGTGCTTATTGCCTGCATATGTTGTATATAATTATGTATATAGTTTTCTTATATTAGTTATAGCCTTCTTTTTTGTATTAGACACAAATGGAAATTGTGGTGATATATTATTTATGATTTAATAAAACCACTGGAGATCAAATTTCAAAGCTAACCACAGCCATAGAGTCAAGAAATGCTGAAACACACCATTTAATTACATGAGACACACAAGTTAGCTACAGAAGCTGGGAAGTTGTGCCACAAAATTTTAAGGACTCAAGAAACAAAGTTAAACAGATCTTTGTGAGTTCAAGGTCACCAAGAGGTACATTAGAGTGAATCTGACTTAAATAAAATCAGCTCACACAAAGGAGATCTCAGCACTTGCGATCTCATGCTTTTAATCCCAGCTCTAGAGAGGTATGTATAAAAAAAAATTCTCAAAAAATTTAAAAAAAAGGTAGTTTCAGGGTATTAAGTATTCAGTCTCAGAGATTTATTCTCCAGACAGCCTGAAGATAGGGTGTCCTTTTCAGACTGAGGTAGAGGTAAGAGCTAGTGATTGACTGTTTTGTATCTCTGATCTTCAACTTGAACACCAATATTAGTCTCTTGTTATTTATTACTCATGTTACAATTCCTCTTCCCAGATTTATCTTTTTTGTTCCTACTTTTCTCTCTACCTTAGACAATCCTAGCCATATGTTAAGTAAGTGTGATCTAACTAGCTTGGTGTTACCTCATTTCTTAATATCCTGTCACTCTTGACTTCACTTATTTTTCCCTTCTCTGAGGTTTATAATATCAATTAATCCAGTATATTACTGTTCTGATTAAATACTCATATATAAAACTTTTAACTCTATCTGCAATTCCTTTTTAAGATCATTTCATCTAAAACTTCATTTTATAGCCAATAAAATTAAGCCTCAGAAACGGAGTGATTTAATTCCAGTCATTCACTGTACAATTACAGCATCAAGCTAAAGTGTATATACTATATCTATATTGAAGAATTTTTTAATCTATAAAACTGCTTATACAAATTTCTTTGTATTTCTTTGTTTGGTTGGTGTGTTGCATATTTTTGCTTATCTACTGGGTTTGTGTTTTTCTCCTGAACACTAATCCTTGTTTTAAATTCAAATTACAAATGCCTTATCCTATGATAATCTTATTATCATTGGGAAAAGCCATAGTGATTTCTTATAATTTTCCCTTTAAAATGTTTTGGTAAAGAGAGGGAGAGGAGAACAGATGGAATGACAATGTAATGGATAAAATTCACTCATAATTTTAAAAATTAAAAAATGTTGGGCAAGTTTTGGCTGATTAAACCAAGAAGTGACTATGTTAGTCTTGCTCCTTGTATTATTAAGCTGCTATTGTTTTAAAATGTCCTTGAAGTATTTTCCTTGAGAAAAGAGGATTATATTAAAGATTAAAAGGCCTAATTGTTAACTTCTCAATGCACTTTTGTCTTTGCTGTGAACGATCCTGAAACAAAAGATGCCGTACAGCAAAATTTTCAACATTCCAGGTGCCCCAGGGGGCCTAGATCAGGAAGGTGACATAGGTGTAGTGGAAGTATTCATAGAAGGATGTCTAGAAGGCATTTCTTTACTAGTGATTGGATTTGATATACAAAATAGAAATAAGATTGCTTTCTGATTCCCAGAAGTTTAAGCAATCAGAATCATGAGAATATGTACCTGGACAGATTAGAGTTTAAAGTAGCCATTTTCAACACTTCAATCAGTAAATTAGAAATGAATTTATTCACTGATTTTTGTACATTTCTCATGCAAAGCCTGGGTAAAATCACACTATATGCCCCTAAGAGAATTGTAAAAAAAACAAACAAAGTAATAATCACAAGTCCTTTCCTGTATTCTTCTTGAAAAAAAAAAATGTCTTCATGACCATTCTCCTTTCTAAAATTTATTTTCTGCTAAACTTCAAACTCTAACACTATCATCAGCTAACATCAGTATTTAACTGTTTTACAAAGACTCCTATCATTCTTTAGAAATACCTGGACTTATATACTCCAGACTTAAAGTAAAGGACCTCCATCCTAGTAAATGAAGCATATAGTCGTTAAAGAATGCAGATATGTACATTATTGTATTGAGTTACATTTTCAGACAGTTTAATGTGTATGCATTCTATTCACTAGATACTACCAATATGCACAGTATAAGTAGTCACAAAGATTACAGAAATACTTGAACATCTGTTAATATATATAGAAATTTGATTCTAAATGTGAAAATATAAATAAAATATAAATACAAAAATTAAGAACAAGTTACAGAAAGAGAGATTCTAGTTTGTATGACCACTTACATTGCTGGCAAACATGTTTTATTTTAAATTAATTTATTGTGTTAAAATGTTTTTCAGTGCAAAAATGTGTCATGATAAGTGCTTGTTATGATTATGGTTTCTTTAATGTCAATATTTCTGTCGCATAAAATTTCTTTGATATCATTTGTTTGTTTTAGGACAGTAATTATCTGTGTTGTCCTGACTGGCCAGTAACTGTAGATAATTCTGCCCTCAAAATCAGAGATCCCCCTGCCTCTGCCTCCTGAGTGTTGGACTTAAAGGTATGTGCCACCCATAACACCCAACTAGAGGTATAAATATTAAGACACAAGCAGAAATATATCCCAAAATAAACTACAAAACACAAACATAAGCAGTAGCTGAAACAATAAAAAATAAATGTACTTCTAAAGATCCGCAGGCACATGATTAAGAACCAAGAGTTTAACTTATTCCAGTATATCTGCTAATGCAGTGGTACTTTGATATGCAGAATCAACACAGATATTGAAACACAGAAAATTTACTAAATATGTGACTCAAACACTTAAGTATACCAAGAAAAATATTTAGTATGAGTATGCATACAGATGTCTATATATGACATCTTTCATTTAAATTCACTCAGTTATGATTCTCTATAAAATATTAAGTAGTTAGTATACACATATACTTAAAGATGTTCATTTTCCTGAAATATAGGTTTATAATCATAATAGCATAATAATTCTCATCCTCCTAAGAGATATCAATGGAAGGTTCGTCCACAGGGAATGTTAAATAGGCCCACACTGTGCCAATATTTTGTATGGCAGCCATTGAAAATGATAAGTAAGCAATTTCCTTACTCTATAGTATATTATTATATGGATATTTTAGTATCTGATTTAATTATAGGTAATTTAGAAAGGATGTTTGAAGAAGAAAAATTTGCCTTGCTGGGGATTACAAATTGCTCCTAAAAAAATACAAAGAGGAGATTATATTAATTATTTAGGCTATTAAAGAGTCTTAGAAAAATATTGGACCCCAAAAATGCAAATTAGGAGCAGTCAGTTGCAAATTCTTTCTTATTGACTTTGAAAGATTGCTAGAAGATATTTCCCATCTATGCTACATTATTGTGATAAATCCTAGTCAACTGAATCATTTAAACAAGACCTTAGATGGACACAAAGGCTTAAATACTTCCAGGTAATTAACACCTGAAGCTGAAAGAGAATGGGCTTTGGTTGAAGATAAATTACAGATTGTTCTTCTGGATTGTGTGGGCCCAGAACTTAACTATATTCAATTCATATTATCTTCTACTCATTCATCTACAGAAATTTTAATGCAGAGGAAAAATACTGTCATAGAATGGATCTGTTTACAATATAAACCAAGTAATAATTATAAAATTTGGTGGAAAAGATTTCTGAGTTGATTCTAAAAGAAAATTGAGATTTCGTTGATTAGCAGGAATAGAAACAGAAATTATAGTATCATTTACTAATCATGAAATTGACAAATTATGAGCAGAAAGTGCAAAGAGCTTGTAGTAATTTTTTAAAGCAAGAGAATTCAACATATAAAGAGAACTAACTGGATCCTTCCTTTCATTGTACTTTATATATATATATATATATATATATATATATATATATAAATATATTTATAAATATATATATATATATTTAAAATGAAGATATTTTCTTCATGTTCGTTATGTTTTTGGTTTCCTGAATTGGGTGGTGGGCAGGCGGTACTGCAACTATCATCAATCCAAAAGTTAGGGTGCCCTGTTTAGCTTCTCTTTGAGCAATGAATATAAGTGTGTATTAAAGATTTTTCTGAAATTGTAACACAGTTTAAATACTCATCTCATTATTTTTAAAATTCATGCTCTGTACTTCATCTTGATAAGCTCCTACATTTCTTTCTTCATATCTTTTCTCCTAGTAATCCAATCCTATTTTCCACCTATTAATGTATCATAGATTTTATCTCCAGAAATTTGAATTCTTTATATGTTTACATGTCTCTGCTTAATATTTTGAACATATAGCATGCAGTCATGATTATGTTTTAAGAAGTTGTTGCCAATTCTATTACTTTGGTAATTTCTGGATCAGCTTCCATCTCATTATATGTTACTTACACTCAAATCCATATGTTAATATTTTATATAATTCATTGTAATTAGTTTGGTTCTAGATAATTTTATCTTCTAGTAATTAAGATCAAAATTTTATACAATGTACATACTCATTACTTTCAAAAGGTTTAATTTATTTTCAGCTTGATACATTTAATTTACTTGGAAATATGTTTTCTTTTTGTTCATGTATCAAATTCATAGTGAATCTTCATCTATAAATAATTATTCCTTAATATGAAACAAGATTTTTCTCATGTATTTTACTCAGTGCTTGGACAGTGTAAATGTCTAGTTAGCTTCCAAGAAACAGTTGCTAATTTCAGTTTTGTTTAAGCAACAAACTTATATATTACTGCTCTCAAATTGTTTCTCCTAACATGCCCCAAACAGTAGACTAATTACCAACCCTTACAAGAACTGTTGATCTTCAGTTTTCTCTAGGTGTAATGTCCTTATGTTCTACTATTTTACCCTAAAATCTATGGTCCCCTCAAATTCTGTGATCTGTCTCCTAATTCATAGAATCCTCAGATTCTCTTATTTATTTTTGGTATTTAGAAGCAAGCTTTCTCTGTGTAACCCTATCAGAGCAGCAACTAGCTCTGTACACCAGGCTGACCTCAAACACACAGAGATCTGCCTGCCTCTGCTTCCTGAGTCCTGGAATTACAGATGTTTGCCAGACTGGTCAGCTTAATTTCTCATTTAATCCACATACTACTGTGCTGTGGCAGCAACCCAGTGTTCTAAAGTGTGAGTTGTATGGATGAAATTCAACCTAAAATTTCTTGCTTAGGCACTTGTTTTGATCCTTCATGTCACAAAAACACAAATGCATCAACAAAAAGAAAGTGTTCCAATATTGGATAATTAGGTACATGTATGCTTCCTGATTGTGTGAATGTGTAAACATTAGCGTTTCAATTTACAAATTTTAATCTGTTTTGCCTTCTCCAATGTTCAGATATCTAGACAAATTTAAGTAACTTTATGAAAATTATAACAATATTTATGCATTTGGCCTTTGTAGGGGATGGGGCATAAATATATACACATAATAGAATGTTAAACATGTCAAAATGGGTTTGATTCATTGTGTTATAATCTAGTATTAGTTACCTCAATGTGAGAAATAGTATGTAATAGCAAATGATAAGTTAAAAATTAATGGTGACATTATTGGACAAACTAGACAAATAGTCACACATACAGTATTCAATACAATTTTTGTGATATGAAGTACATATTTGCATGAGGAAATTGTGTTTGAGGTTTTAAAATTTAATGAACAAGAAAAATTGTATGGAAATACAAGGTGACAAAAGTATGAATAAATGGAAGTCTTCTGCAATTGCTGACAGTGAAAAGAAAAGTATAGTAATGTTTTAAATGGAGATATTTTTAATAATGTTCATCACAATTTGATGTATTTTATAAATATGTATACATATCAGAATCTATTTAGAAATAAGATGGTTAGAGGGTATTTTTTAGATAGTTGTTGTATGGCAAGTATAATATATATATATATATATAAAATCTATTATATTATTATATTTATTATATTGCCAGTTGAGCATTTGAATATAATGACATATCCCATCACCTAAATAATAACAATAGCACTGAACTAAGGACTTATTGAAAGCATGGAGACAAATCTAACAAAATTAGTAGATACCATCACTGGATATACCAAAAGCTAGAAAGAGAATATGTTAAGGACAGATGTGGTTATAAACATTTACTTAACAGTCTAAAGGGTCGAATCTAGGATCTGACACACTACACACATTTGACACATTATTGTATTAACCAAGGAAGACTAATCTACACTTATGTTTCACATAAGGATATAGTAAAATAAAAAGTTCGTCTATAACCAAACTACTTAAACCATAGGAAGTTATAAAAGATGACAAAGTGTACAAAAATTACCAATGTAACTTTAAAATCAATGACAAATGACAAAATGTGATTTCCTGTAAAGAGCCATTCTCATTGTCACTAGAAATATATATAATAAGCAAAATATTGTTTTGATTTTAAGATAAGCAATCAGTTTTAGAGGGGAGAAAGATTTGGGTTAAAGTTCAAGTGTAACTAATAAGGAGTGAAACTAGTAAGGGTGAAACATGTCTGTGTTTATACATCAGTTAAATGTGGAAAAGGCTAAATTTGCTCAGGAAAAAAAAAAACTTTCAACTTAGTTTTACTTGATAGTCACCCATTATATAATATGATTGAAGAATAAAGAAGAGAAAACTTGCTGGCCAAAGTACATTCATAACAAAATACTCCAATATATTCTGGAATATATAGATTTTTTGTTGTTGTTGTTTAAGAACACAAGCAACTTTTCAACGTCAAATAAAATTGCAATTCTCAGAAAGATGAACACTAACAAAAATATGACAGGTTTTATGGGAATTTTAATTGTTAGGTCATTAAAAGGAAAATTAAATGCTGTATTACTAAATTTACTGAGACACACTCATTGAATAAATTAATGTACAGATTAGGAATGAATGCTACTTAGAGAATCTAAATTATCTTTAGGGTATGCAGTAGAATTTATCTGTCATTGAAAATTGATTGTTAGAAACCCAAGAACACAAAAATACTTCCTTAATTTTTTAACATAATGATACTACTTTGATATATTCCTTCAGAAATAGTTATTCTCATAGTATCTGAAATGTGTATTCAGCTCAATAAAAGTTATTTCCTTTCTCTATAGCCATGACAATTTGAAATTGTATTCTAATAGTTACTATTAGTCATAAATTTTATCATATTTGTATTAGATGTGAATTTCCTAGCCTTTATATTTATATAATTGGAAAATATAACTTGCTAAGATATTTTCTATATGAATTAGCATACACTGAAATTTTCATGTTTCTCTTTCAATTTGTGGTTTGTAATTAAACTGTATGTGTTCAGATACATTGCTTGTGGTCTTTTTCTAGTTGTATTTTATAAAATTATCTAATGTCCTTGTTTTCCAAGCAACTTGTTCCTATTCATTTTCTGGCTTTGACCTATTTATTTCAGTGATTCATTTTATTTATTTCACTGATACTCCATCTATTCAGTAAGTTCAAAGTGCAGTTTCAATAATTTATTTATGACTGTTATGTGAAAAAAATCAGGCTTCCTTTATTTCAACTCAATTTAAAAGTGAATGTGGCAAGTTTAGAGTCAACAGAAATTTGAGAGAAATTGCAAACTTAATAGCATATTAATCAAGTGAAATGTATTACTAGTGCTGTTTTAAATCATGCTCACTTAAATTGTTTGCATGCAGTTTTGAACAACTATTTAAAGTATCCCTCTTTTATTTTTTAGCATCATATCAGGAAACTCTATAAACTCCAGTACAGTTATGGGAAGAAATAAAACAGGTAGTAGTGTAGTGTTGTTCCAGAAACTATGACTTTTCAAAGGAAACAAAGGATGAATTCTACTTTTGATAGAGACTATTCTTTTCAAATGAGGAAGTTGTTTTTCTGAAAAAGTAGTTGAGACTAGAGGCATAACAGTTGACAGGCATGCCTATATTAGAGATACTAATCTATCCAAATCTTCTAATCCTGAAGAAACTACACTTTCTCTTGATGCTGATAAAAACCAAATGCTAGTAATCAATGATTCTTAAGACTTGGAATTGTGAAAGTCTTCTATAATACAATTCCCATGGTTAGGGGACAATTAACAATTGGAACAGTCAAGAAAAAAACAGCACAAAGCTCAATTTTAAAGGAAATAAAGGTTTAAGTAGCTGAGGTGAAATATTTAGCTATCTTTTAGGAAAAGAATAATGTGTTTTGATGTCTGTGATCTTAGTTGTATAGTTCTCCTAATTAAAAAACTGAGAATGTTTTACATCACCTATTCACACAAACTATCCCATTCAGCAGTTCTTATTCATAGATAAGTTTAGAAATAATGGCTTACTATCTAAACTGTTCTTAAATATGCACTAATTTTATCAACAATCTAAAAATGGGACTATTGTTTCATAAAGAATGCATCTAAGTATATCAGGATTAGTAGATTACACCCATTGGTCTTTGCTGTGTAATCTGGTTTCCTTTCCTTTGGTAAAAAATATTTGTTTCACAGTTCATCAAAGGTAAAACTGTATTTAAATATTAGTGTAGAAAATTTTGTTAAATTTTGTTTGTGGTTTAAATAATGCATTTTGGAGTATTTAAACTGCCTATATGACTGTAAAATTTTACTCTGTGAAGCATTATGTATGTAAAAACAGAATCTCATATTTTAGGTAATAAATCAGTTCTTTCCCCCCTTTTTAAATTTACAATTTGAAAGTGATGCCCAATCATTCTTTCAAGGTTAATTGTAGCAGAGTAGATATACTAATTGTTATTACCTGAAATCTTTGAATGAATCAAGCATAGTGTTCTCCTAATTAATTCTCCCTTAAGAATTTTTCTGTCAAACTAATATGCACATAATTTTACTGTTATATAAAATATAAAATTTGAAACAAACTCGAAATGACATTTTTAAGTTTATTTTCATGTCAATTTTTGGTGAACGCTATAAAAATTAATAATCATACAAAAATGATAAGGATAAAATATTACAATTGGTGAAGTTCTAAAGATTGAGTAAATATATGATACTTTTCCTGAGTGTTGTCTTGAAATATTCCACATAGTTATAATCGGATGTTTAAATATCATGTTTTATCAGATTTAAACCTGTTTCAAGAACACAAAGAAAATGAAATTTGTATTGTAATGATCAACTTGTGAAAAGATATTGGATGTTTACATATATCATTCAAAACAATCTTTGGGTCCAGTATCAAGGACTAAATAAAGACATCAAAAGTAGATCAACGAGTAAACAAAGGGGTCAAGACCAGACTGGAGAAACCTACAGAAACAGCTGTCCTGAGCTAGTGGGAGCTCGTGGACCCCAGGCTGATAGCTGGGAAACAAGCATAGGACAAACCCAGACCCCAGAAAGTGAGTGTCAGTTAGGAAGACTAGACTGTCTATGGGACCGCTGGTAATGGATCAGTATTTATTCCTAGTATACAAATCGACTTTGGGAGCCCATTCCGCATAGAGTGATACTCCCTCAGCCTAGACACATGGGGGAGGGTCTAGGTCTTGCTCCAAATGATTGTATAGACTTTGAAGATTCCCAATGGAAGCCCTTACCCTCCCTGGATAGCAGAAAGGCTGATGAGATAGAGGACTGGTGGGGGCATTGGAGGAGGAGAGGGAAAGGCAACTGGGATTGACATGTAAACCATGGTTATTTCTAATTTAAATTTTAAAAAATATATAGAATATAAATATTTTATCAAATATCAAAGAAAGCCTTAATAATTGTGATTCTGTTGGGAGTTATATAAAGAATTATTCCTAAATGGGCTTGAGATTTTGGTAATGGTACATACTCTGTTCTATTTTATAAAACACCACCTCCTCATTTGAATGGCCATGATTTAGTTTCCAACATTTACCCTTTTATATCTGGTTAAATAGTAATTGATAGATCTTTAAAGAGAATGTGTCTTTTGCTACTACTCTTTGGCTCAATATTGTTTCCCTCATTTGGCTAATTTATTATACTATATAATTATAAGAGCACACATATCATTGCACCCTGCTTTCTCTTTTATATGATTCTTTCTCCAATGATCATTTCTAAAATGTTAAATTTGGTAATTCCTATTTTATTTCACTTTATTTTTTCTGACATGAAGATTCATTGCACCAAGATTTCTAGTATTAGTTAACCATATCTAAATCTATTATAACCTTACTTAAAAAATATTATCTCATGCTGAAATATATGGCTACAAAAATCAATAGGAAAAATTATTTCTGGAGCTGGACTGCATGTGCTTTGATCTCAGGCAATTTAGGTAGCATGTATATATTTTGTACTTATTATCTGCATAAAAGTGTAAATTTTTATGTCATATATCAAATTTGATTACTCAAACTCAAATGATTGAATTAGTGCTTGGGACCTAAAAAATGTAAGAAAACTTGCATAGGCTTTTCCACTAGGTTTTCTGCATCAAAGCACACTGCAAATGTATTTGAAATTTACACCTGAAGATAAGACATATCATACATAATACCAAAAGAGGGGGAATTACTTTTTTCTAAATATGGGGTACTTTTATTTTTCTGATAAAAAGGAAAAACAGCATGCCATGATTTAAGTAAGTGTATTAGTTTATTTTGTAATTAACATTTAATTAACTGCAACATAATATTAATTATATATAAGCAAAACTATTCCATGAAATATAATGACATAGAATCTAAAATTTTAAAGTTTACATGATATAATATGTATAATGCATATAACATATATGATTATATTGGGGGAAAGAAATGTAAGGAGAGAATATAGAGTAAGAAAACTTAATTAGTTGGAAAAAGAACAAATTCTATAAATTTCCACTCATGTGGATTTGAATCATCCATCATCTTAAATAATAATTATCTAATGGAAGCAGATGATAGATTATTTTCAAGGAGTACAGATACCTGTAAGTGGGGTAATGATAATAGTCGGGTGGGTGAATGCAAATATATGTAATGATATATGTATATGAACATGTCGGCATGAAACTCACAGTTTTATATGCTACAATAAAAAAGACATTTAAGCCAGGCAGTGGTGCTTCATGCCTTTAATGCCATCACACTACAGTGAAAGGCAGGTAGATCTCTTGGAATTTGAGGATAGCCTGGTATACAGAGCAAGTTCCAGGAGAGCCAAGCCTATACAAAGACACCTTTTCTGAAGAAAATAAAAACAATAACAAACAAAAAATATGTTATCAGAGAATATTAAATTTACTGGATTACATATGATGCAGATTACTTATTATCATTAAGAACAGGAGTCATTTAATCAGGTTCAGTTTACAGATTTTTAAGATTTTTTTTCATATTATTTTTTAAAAAAATGAACAATCAATACGTATATACAGGATTATTAAAAACAAAAACAAAAAAGAGAAGCTTATGTATGTATATACTCCATTTAAGGTTTGGATTCATGGATCTTGTTGTATTTTTGTTTATAAGATCAGGCACCTCACTTCTGTATTTAGTCAGGATGCCTATGAGAATAATATTCTGTAAGTTGAATATATGGTCTGTAATATGAATTATAAGGACATTGCATTAGATCAACATACTCAAACATATAAACATTCATCTGTATCATTTCAAGGGTATTTTTCATTCATTAACAACTCTTATTTCTAATGTTTATATTCCCAGAATGGATATACTATTCATACATTTCAATCATGTTTGTTCATGCATCAAACCATCAACTAATGAATTGCAATTTATGAACACCTGAAAGAATACAGTCTTAACAAATTAGGATTAAACTTATAGTGTAGTAAATGTAAGAAAATTTTATTTCATTCCTAATAGTACTTATAACATTTTTCCATATATATATATATATATATATATATATATACATATATATATATATATGGTATTTATACATTTCATACTGTTTGATCAATTTTATCAAAGCATGTTTGCCATCTTCTCTCTTTAGAATAATAAACTTCATGCAGCATGCATTGAGAATTATTACATTTTAGAATGATGTTAGGAAAGTTTGCCATAGATTCTTGTAAATAGCAACAGCCATGTATGACAAGGTTTTTTATTTTACCAAAATTTAAGTGTAATAATTTACCCTTCTTAATATACATATTATGAAAAGTGTGACTAGGTGTGTTGACACACACATATATACTAATGTAGATTATAGTTGCAAGACTAGCAATCTACAAGAGATCTTGAATTTGACTAGTCTGGGATATAATATAAAACTCAGTTACAAGCAAATGAATAAGAAAACAAAGACTATTTTCATTGTTTCTTGTTAGTACCACATGCCAATAACAAAAACTGCAAATACAATATTAACTTGAAAATTATATACTGGTCAAACTCAACTATCTGTAACTGAGGAATATGTTTATAGATGCACATATAGTCATCTGTCCATTTATTTTTATTATAAATTAGACTTCTAGCACCATTTTTGAGACAGAGTCACTCTATGTATTCCTGATGGCCTTAATCACTCTGCAGTTCAATTTGTCCTCTGGCTCAGAGATCCATCTGCCTCTGCTTTGAAAGTGATTACTTTAAAGAGGGGTGCCACTGTGCCTGGTGCAAAACTCTACCTTAACTGTGGGCAGATTATTAATATTCCTATATTTGTATGTGAATGGTCTTTCTACTTTGACAACATTTGAATTATAAAGCCTACTTATGTAAAAAATTAGAATACAGCTGTGTACCACTCACATTGTTTTGGTGACATGCATTTAATTTAATTTTTCTCCTGCAACTCTGGGCCCAGTATTCTACAATGTGGTTTTTACAATGTTTGCTTATTGCAGAAGATAGAAACATATATAATATGCTTACATGTATCATTTTCCATCTCTTCTATCCTAAGTTACAAATAAAGCACAAAACAAAAAAGAACAATGATGATTGTGGGGCTTTGTTGATAGAACCACAAATATAGACACTAGATTCTAGTGTCTCTACTATTTATATTATTTCCATCATCAATCATGTAATTAGAATATTTTTAACTTAGCAATCCTTTCCAGAAAGGAATACAGTTTAATGGTTAAAAACATGGACTGCAGACTCAACTTGAATTATGTAGTTTTAATAGGTATAAGATGCTGACTGCATTACATAAACTATGTCTTCTTGAGTTTTCTCCTTCATAAATTAAGGCAGTAGATGCTATTGTTTCCCTTCTGTTGTGGTGAGAAATAATAGGGTCGACATATGCAAGATGCTTAGGCAATAGTCAATAAGTAGATGATGATAATATTTCAAGTTAATGGTTGGTACCAATGAAAATTAAGGATCATATCTAACACTTTTTCACTATTCTGATCAGCATTTCACCAAAATGTCATCTTGTATTAAGGAACATTAGGTACCAGAAAATATATATGACAATGTTGCAAGTATGTGTGCATATACATGTCTGTAGAGTGTTATCAACATAAAATTTGCTTTCCATATGACATAATAATGTTTCCATTCATTTGTGATAGCCATTAAAATATAAGTATAATAAGAACAACACATGGGCTATGCAGGTGTTTAGGGTTAATATGTTTAGGGTTACTATTTTCTATTAGTTGACTCTCCTATATAACTGTGGTTTAGAAATGGAGAATGAAATAGTAATCCCAAGGTGATAATTAGGTATTAAACATTTTCAATATTGTAGTGTGATAGTTAATTTTTCAACTTGGTTATTATTATTGGACAAAATTAAATGTAGTGAGGGAAGGAGTTGTTTTATGATAATCTCAGTGAATTTGATCCAATAATTTGAAGGTCCAGTTAATATTAAAAGCCAAAATTGACAGTGAAAAGAAAATTAAGGCAAGCTGCTTTCAAATGCCATCAGTATCATCTTCTCTCCTTTGTCTTGAAGTTACAGTTTTCCAATGATAATTTTGGAGGTATCAACCTCTGTAATCCTATGGGTCAATTTATCATAATATGCCTGAATCTTAAAATTTTGAATAAAAATATACAGGTTTTGCTCAGCTTTCTGGAGGTCTTCAGTAAGAAGACATAGGAAGCTTTAGAAGAATTTTATCAAGCAACATGTACCTAAAGTACACAGATCAATACAAGGTACAAAGATATATTTCAATACAAAAAGAATGTTTTTAAAGAATATGACAATTACACCAGACAAATTTTGATGTAGAGTATTCTAAATATGTGTATTGCCTTGAATAATCACACTAACGTTCTGGTTATATTTATTTATCACATGACAAATTAGATCTTGGAATAAAACCCACAAACATGAGCAAATATTCCTGGAGTCTTTCCAAGTTTATCTGAGGATGAGTTTTAAATTTAATGTTAAAATATGGCAAAATTTTGAAATATTTTGTTTTGAAAATTATTTGTTTATAACATTCATCACTGTCTTCTTGGTAATTTGTTACAAATCATCATTCCATGTACATAATACCAACACCAAGGGTTATTAATTAATGATATGTTTAATGAGAAAGAAAAGCCTGCTTTTTACTTTCAATTTATTTTTTTGAG
The DNA here is from genome assembly GCF_943737965.1 of Phodopus roborovskii. Taxonomy (NCBI): domain Eukaryota; kingdom Metazoa; phylum Chordata; class Mammalia; order Rodentia; family Cricetidae; genus Phodopus; species Phodopus roborovskii. Next base: position 230,880 of record NW_026125985.1, on the reverse strand, counting down.
TATTCATACAAATGTACATACTATGTCATGCATAGCATCCCCATTTCTTCCTTCCTTCTATTTACATCTCTCCTCTCATATTCACCATTTTGGTCTCCTAGAAGTTTACTTCTACTTTTGTGACATTTACATAAAAATGCATATTTTTCTACCTAAAATCTTAGAATCAAGAATAAGAACTGTCATAATCGTTGTCATTCTATAATTGAGTTAATTATCTCACTCCCACTTTCTCTCTCTCTCTCTCTCTCTCACTCTCTCTCTCTCTCTCTCTCTCTCTCTCTCTCTCTCTGTGTGTGTGTGTGTGTGTGTGTGTGTGTCTGTGTTTAGTTTTGAGACAAGTTCTTTCTAATCATTATAATGTTCAAAAATGGCAAAAGGAACAAATATACTACGTATTGTAACAGTTGTAAGAAAATATTATGAAGCTTAATTAAAACAACAAAGACAAATGCAGTATTTTCCTCCTTGAAGATTTTCGTATTTATCAGCTTTTCTTACTTTTCTTAAGAGAAATTAAGGAGGTAATTTCGAACAATTTTACACGTTCACCTTCTTTAAAATGAAAGAACTATAATAAGGAAAATGTCAATCTTTGAACTTCATTACCTTTTTTTCAGTTTTTTGCTGTATGAAATATATTAATTATTTAGCATAGAAAGAGTTTATATAAGTCTCCAGAGAAAATGCCTCTGGTACCACATAACACATACCCATTTTACACACCATGACAAATAACATTTATAAATGGCTCAAATGATTGCAGCTTTAAGGTTCATTCCTATTATTCCTGACTTGTGCTTACCTCAAATTCTCACTACTTGTTCTGTGTTCACACAGACTCGGGAGGAAACTCTAAATGTTTCCAGAAAGTCATAGAGAATTCCCACCAAGGAAATTAAGCAGAAGGAATAAAATGTGCCCTTGTCAATGTAGGTCCCTTAAGCTAAGTTTTGTAAGGTGATGCACATGGATTATTCAATAGAAAAGCTTTTAATTAGTGTAACATTACACTTACACTAAAAACTAAAAACAATCAAAACAGACAAGCAAGTAAGTGTTCAGAATGTTACATTTCTATCAGTAATTTATTTTAAAATCACTGCAGTTTCCATTTTCCTGAGGAACTGCCATGCTGAGTCCCAAATGGCTGTACAAGTTTGCACTCCCACCAGCATTGGAGGAGTGTTTCCCTTTCCCAACATCCTCTCCAGTATAAGTTGTCATTGATGTTTCTAATCTTAGACATTCTAGACATTCTGCGGTGGGGGGGGGGGTATCCTGAAATTTGCAGGCAAATGGATGGAACTTGAAGAAACCATCCTGAGGGAGGTAACCCAGTCAAAAAAAAAGAGGAGCATGGCATGTACTCACTCATATATTGATTTTAGATATAGAATAAAGGATCACCATCCTATAATTCACACCGCCAGAGAAACTAGGATACAAGGAGGATTCTTAAAGATTCATATAAGGTCCCTGAAAGAAGGGGAAAGGGACAAGATCTCCTGAGCATATTGGGTGTGAGGGGGCAGTGAGTGGAGATCTAGGGTATCTAGTAGAAAGAGAAAGGCAGAAGAGGAAAGCACGTGGGACTTAGGAAGATTGAACCAGGGGAGGAATAGACAAGAGAAGAGAGAGAGACAGAGAGAGACCATAAAAGAGGTAGCCATTATCGGTTTGAAGAGAAAACTGAACCTAGAGAAATGTTCAGAGACCTACAAGACTGGACCCAACTAACAATTTGAGCAACAGTGGAAAGGCTACCATAAATGTCCTTCCATAATAATGAGATTGACGACTAACCCACAACTAAACACTGAGCCTAACTGGAATCCAGATGCAAAGGAGGACAAGATCAGGGTACAGAAACACGTAGAGACAGATGACCTGAACTAGGAGGAGATAATGAGCCCCCAGACTGATAGCTAGCAATCCAGCATTGGACTGAGTCAGACTCCCTGAACATGGGTCTCAGTTAGAAGGCCTGGGCAGTCTAAGGGAACTCAGACACTAGAACCAGGATGTATCCCTTGTGCACAGAAGGACTTTGAGTGCATACTCCCCATGAAGGGATACTCCCTTAACCTAGGGAGAGGCAGGGGAGAAGGCCTAGTCCTTACTCCAAATGACTTGACATATTTAAATGACCCCTCCAGGAAGGGTTCACCATACATGTGGAGTGGGGGGGATGGGAGGGGGGCAGTGGTCTGGGGCCATGGGAGGGTGGGAGAGAGGGAAACAGGAAGGGAGGGAGGAAAAAAGGGATGCAGGGAGAGAGTGAGGGAGGGAGAGGGAACAGGACTTGATTTGTAAAATAAAAATAACAGAATGAATGAAAAATCTAAAAGAAAAATGTCACTGCAGTTAATACGAGAATTTTCAGAAGACAAAGATTGTCTGTTCAAAGTTTTATTCATTTTCTTTCTAACTTTTTTCTTTCCTTCCTTCTAGTAGTATTCTCCTTTCCTCAGTAACTCATTTTTGATGTCCTTATGGTGACTTTAAAATGGATCAGCCCCATGTGATCCTAAAGGCCTCAACAATTTCCAAAATTTTAGTGAGGATGCCATGACAGAAAAAGAAATATACATATTTTGACTTTACCCATATATTAATTTATAGCATTCATTGGTGTAATTTTTTAAAAGTTTAATTATCTCCACCATGTTAAGTTGAATTAATCCATATTACTTTCAGTACATTACGCCAAATATTGTTTCAAATATTGTCTCTTGAATCAAAGATAATATTTTGAATCTTCAAATGTAATTTATAGAATCTTCGTAAATGACAATAAGTCAATGCTACCATCAGCTGAACAGCAACTGACATTGACAGCTCTGACATTTTCAACAGGTAGTAGGTAGTTATTGACTCACTAGAGAACAGCTCATTATTACAATGCTATCTCTTACTGAAATGACTTGATTCTGACCTGAGTGCTTTTGAACTGCCCCTGAGCAGTGTCCAATTACAGACCCCTGCTGAATAGGAAAGTAATCTCTCTCTCTCTCTCTCTCTCTCTCTCTCTCTCTCTCTCTGTATCCCTTAATTTTATTCCTTTCAGTTTTTCAGGATTCCTGCAGGGTTGTGTCCCTTTGTGTGGGTGATATCCTACCTAGACTGTCCCAGTGGGAAATATTGAGGGTATATGAACTTCTATTGTTTTTATTGTTCTAAGCCTTATTCTTTGGAATAGAATTCTATGTAAGTTTGGCTACCCATGGTTGTTTGAGAGACATATTTATCATCTACCTATGAAAAATATTAAAAGAAAACTCCATATATAAATCTCTATATATTGATTCAATTCAGAAGATGGCATTAAAAATAAAATTGCTGTGAAGCAATTGAGACTGTTTCACAATCAAATGGCAAAAGGCATCATTAATGCAAATTGTTTTTATTGGAATAAATTTTCCTGTAGCAATATTTTCCATATTCCTGACACAGTAGAATGTATCCTAATATAGACCTAATGTGGATAATCCTTGTGAAATGGTTGTTTTGGTACTAACCAAATGGAAGCTCATAGAAGTTAGGCACAATTATTGAATGTTGCAAAATGCACTTACCATAATTGATTTGAAAACAGAATTATAATTAATAGGTGGTACATTGCTATACCATTATCACTGCAATGCAAAAATACTTTTCTACTTAATGTCAATTGAATAATAAAGGATTATATTAAAACCTACTTTTATTCCCAAAAAATGATACTCAGTCTACAAGATTAAAGGCTTAATCAAATCTGGAGTGTTGTTAGTAGTAGAGTTACAAACCGAATTGTTCTCTATAGATACTAAATTTCATATAGAGCACCAGCTTGAAGATAAATACATTTCTTTGCACAAAACCTTTAAGCACAAATAATTCCTATTGTTTGTATATGAATGCCTCAAAGACCCATGTATTAAAGTCTTGGTAACAAAGTAGGCTCTATCTCCATAGCTACGGACTTTCAGTGCAATATTAATAAAATGTCTTTAGGTCACTAACCATGAGTCTTTCAAGGGAAGCTTTATTGCTCCACCATGCCTTTCATGCCATTGCCACTGAACAGAGCAACCTAATATATGCACATATGAACACACATACAGACACACAGTCATACTCATACATATACTCAGCATTAGAAGATTAGAAATTAACTATTTTTACTGGTATATAATTTCCTTTTATAGAGCAAAAATCTGACAAAAATGGATAAATAAGAATTTCAATGCACTATGGGCACCAGACTGATAGCTGAGAAACCAGCATTAGACTGATCCAGACTCCCTCAATGTGGGTCTCAGTTAGAAGTCCTGCAGAATCTAATGAACTCTGACAATGGAACCAGGAGGTATCCCTGATACACAAGAGGACTTTGGAAGCACATTCCCCATGGAGAGATACTCCCTTAGTCTAGAGGGAAGAGAGAGGGCCTAGACCCTACTCCAAATGACTTGACAGATTTTGATGATCCCTCCTAGAAGGCATCACCCCACCTGTGGAGTTGGGAGGGAAGGGGAAGGGAGCTGGGATCTCAGGTGGGATATGGGAGGATGGAAGGGAGTAGGAACTGGGAAAAATGTGTAAAATAAGAAAAATAATAAGAAATTAAAATAAAAATGGATGAATAAATCATACTAAAAATACTGAGTGACAAGCTCAATGTAAAGAAGTAAGTCTGATCAAAAGTATTTAATTCTGATTAATAACTGTGAAGGATGTAAAAATTTTGTCTTCTAGCATGTCTCGCAATTAATCAATCATTTCAAGGCACATTCTGTCCATCGAGCATAGAATTCTATCTACTAGAAATTACACTCTATTGGATCACATTTCCCCAGTGCAAGGTGCTCTGCCCAAAATTTTAAAGTGAAAGTCCCTCTACAGTCAATAGCTTCTATGAAAAAACAAATAATTTCAATAATTTCTAGATTGAAGAATTTCTACAGACACGCATACTCATATTTTCTTTTAGAGAAATTAAATTCACTTTGAGAGATGAGTATAAAATTTGAGATCAAGGAATGTCTTAGGTACAAGGTTATGAGTTTTTCTATCTCTTCACTGAATTGTGGGAAATGGAGAGTGTTCCTAAAGAAAGTTGAGTGTGATTACATTTGGTTGAGTAAGCTGAGGAAGTAAAAATATGATGTGGTCATGTGAAGGAAACTGGACCTCAAATGGAGTGGTATTATTAGGAAGTATGGCTTTGTTTGAGTAAATGTGATATTGTTGGATGCAGTATATCACTGTGGAGGTGGGTTTTGAGGTCTCATATATGCTCAAGCCATGCCCAGTTAGAGAGTTTACTTCTTGTTGCCTTTGTTGGATCTCTCATCTCCAGCACTGTGTCTGCCTGAATGTTGCCTTGATTCCCACCATGATGATAGCTACTCTTATAAAAGAAACATTTACTAGAGTAGCTGTCATTATGGTGTCTCTTCATAGCAATAGAAACCCTAAGACAAAAGTTAGTACCAAGCACCATGTATGATTTGATGTGATGGGCCTGGCCATGTTTTGTTTGGAGGAATTTCAATTTTGGAACTTTGGATTAGGAAAGAAGGGGAATGCTTTAAGTGCTGCTTAATGGGCCATACTGGAAAGAATAATGAACACAATCTTGGTGAGAGTGATTTGAAATATGAAGGCCTAGTTCAAGTGGTTTCAGAGGAGAAGAATTTTATTATGTTAACTAGAAACTATTCTTGTGATATCTTGGTGAAGAATGTGGCTGATTTTTGCCCTTGTCCAAAAAGTTGTCCTGAGGCTAAAGTGAAGAGTTTTAGATTAAATCCTTTGGCAGAGTAAATTTCAAAACAGTCTAGAACAGACTGTGTTATGTGGTTATTAGTGTTAACTTTGTTGAAGATTTACATTGAAAAGGATCAAGCCAAGTAAATAAAATTTTAAATGTACAGATTGAGAAGAGGGCCACCAGGAAGTGGAATAGGGATAAATCTGTGTTCAAGGACATAAATGAATTAAGAAATTGAATAAATTCAGTAGAGACCTAGGGCAAGGTTTCACCAAGATAATTATCCAGTTTGTGAGAGGAATTAAAGAAAATCTTGAAGCAGGCTAGAGTGGTATACAACCTATAGTCCCAGCACTACAAAGGCAGGCAGAGGCTGCCAGGTCTCTGAATTTGAGGCCAACCTCATCAAAACAGAAAGTTCTAGGAATCCTACCTTAGGCAGTAAAGGAAACCATGGAATCCAGAAAGCTATTGAAGATACAATTAAATTATGAAGCTATGTTCCAGCTCCAGCAAGCAGACAATTTGGCAGCATCAGTTTTGGCTTTAAGGAGAGTAATAAATGGTTATGGAATTTGCCTCTGTGTCTATGTAAATCTGTTGAGACAAGGATTGTGTCAGGGGTATATTTGAATGGAGGCCTAAAAAGGCCACTATGTGAATCTCTGAAGTTGAATTCTGTATAGCTTTGGAAATGCTAAGTGGTTAGAGATGTCAGAGTCTTGGCATACCTGCCAAGGAAAGCTGATAACAGGGAGTGGAATGATTTCAGGAAAAAGAAGTATCTTTAAGTAAAGAGAACTGAGAGGAATTGAAGATATGAAGACCATTTTAACATCAGATATGGAGATGCAGAGTTAGGAGTTTTCCCATTTGGCTTTTGGTCTTGCGTTGTCCCAATATCTCCTCATTATACTCCGTTCCCCTTCATTTTGCAACAGTAATGTACATCCTGTGTAATGATATGTTTGGAGGTATGTGATCTGCTTTTTTCATTTTGATTTTCTAGGGGATTACAGTTAAGAGATGCAACGATAGCTAAAGAGTCTTTGAAGTATAGACTTTTAAATAAGTTTGAGTTTGTTATATACTATGGGGACTTGTGATTTCAAACTAAAGACATTTTTGAAATATGATATGGCTACATTCCTTTGTGAGTCAGAAGTAGAATCTAATGGTTTCAAAGAGGCCATTTTCTCCTTGTTGGACTATGTGTGGTCTTGTTAAAGGAAATATGTCAATGTGACATCAAGCAGTGGGGAGGGAGTCACTTGTATTATAAAGCCAAGCCAGTGAGACAATTCATTCCCTTCTGCCTTTGGATAAAATATATAAGGACTCTCAGCTCCAGCCCCATGTCTGACTTTACACTGTCATACTTCCCACCTTGAAAATAATGGATGACAGTGAGCCACCCCAATTAAATATTCTACTTTAAAACAGTAGCCTTGGTCATGGTGTCTCTTCACAGCAATATAAATCCTAACTAATACACATGGAACCAGGGAAGGTCCTTAAAAAATCATTTTATTATATAAGGTAAAAGGTAATAGATATCTGTGTTTTATTTCCAAAGAAAGAACAAAACATATGAGAATAAGTATAAGTAAAATTGAGACCTAGTTAAACTGTCAGCATTGGGACTGGAAATACACACACACACACACACACACACACACACACACACACACACACACACACACACACATATATTTAAGAATGAGAATAACGAAATCGTTGAAGCTGAAAACAATGCACGTAATGTATTTGGTTTTTAGTTTTTTTTTTTTTTTTTTTGGCTACCAGTAGTCACATTTTAGCATTACTTACATGGTAGGAGAAATCAATTCAGTTCATGGTAAGTTCTTACAAATGAAATAAAATTCAAGTATCAAATATCCAAATATATTTTATCAACAATAAAATACATAAATATTGGACTTCCAAATTAACATTCTTCATATACATGACTACACCTTGGTGATATATTCCAATGCAATAATTCACCTAAATTTTGAAGTATCTGAAACTAAAAACTTTTATATCACTTCCAATGTTAATTCAAAGATGATGCTTAATTCAGTAATAATTTCAGGAGTCTATACCAAAGTACTTGGATATATTAATCTACAAAAGGCATTAAAACATAGAAGTTGATGGCAATTAAATTAAACTAGCATTTTAAGTTTATAGACATTAGAAAAATAAATTAACATATAAATCTTATATTTTCTCTTGGTCTATTACAGTATAAATTCCTCTAGAAGGAGCTGAACAGATATATCTTTGCATTAAAAGCTCCAAGCATATTCCTTACCTTTCATGTATCAGATCAACACTATAGCAATTCTTGGATGTATATAAATGTTCAATATTATACATATAAATTTAATAAAAATGGTGCATGAGATAAAATGCTTATTTTCCATTATTCTTTGGTTAGATGTTCTGACAATTAGTCATAACAAGGAAAGTCCAAAATTCCATAAATAGGATGTGGCTATTTTGAGACTGTCAATTTTAATCACTGACAATTTCTAAATGTCGTGATTAGAAGAATTAAAAATCTTGTTACATCTCTAAATATAATCTCTAAATATAATAACTTGAAAAATATGTCACATTTTCAAAGTAACTTCTTACATTAACTAATTTACCCTGGTGAAATATTGTTTACCGACCTAGCACAGATAAAATCACTCAGTGGTAAGTATATGAAGTATTTCAAAATTATCAATTTAATATTGGTATATTTCTTTCTATATAAATTTTCTTGATAGGCTAGTATGTATTATTATAGCATATAAAATCATTTTCAGGATACTTAACTTATTTTAGGTTTATGTTGTAATTATTTGTAAAATACTAAATGAAAATGGAAGAAATTTAGAAAACAAAATACAAAAGTAGAGATGGCAAGTGGTAAGAAAATAGTTAGACTCTTGTATATGCAAATATATATTCCGTAATTCTGGATAAACTGCTCATATACAATAATTTTATGGAATTTTGATTAATGTTGCTAGGGAAACAAATGTTATCAATAATCATGTACCTCAACTGAGACATGCATGACAGATAGGAAAAGATTAAAGGGATGTGGAATGGAAAATGCCCCTCCCTCTCACCACCTGGAACTGACAGAATTTTGACACAACTGACCTGAGAATGACCTATACTGAAATGGTACACCAAACATATTCTGCCTTCCCTAAAATATCACGAACAAGTTTATTGAAACAGATAGTGACCCAAGCTGTAGATTGAAACATATCTCATAACCTCATTAGTTCACTTATGAACATCAAAATTGTGCTGATTCCTTTTTATCCAGGTTTTAACATAATAAAATTTCTTCCTCACAGTAACCTCATAAATCATTTTCTAATTTTATTTATTAAATAATTACTTAAGGAGTAGAGTGATAATTTTCCATCTCACCCAATCTTTCTTATAGATGCCTTCTTTTAAATATTGTAATTACCAAACCTTCTTAAATGCTACACATATCCTGCTGCAGCAGCTTTTCCTTGAGTTCCTTGTCTGTTTTACATATGCTTCTCTTCAATTATATCTGCTTCATTCACCTCAATAACTCTTTTTTTCTAGCTCAGTAATTTTTCTTGAGTCTAACTTGTCCTGAAAGTTATGCAACACCAAGGCAAGACATCAGCTATACCTGCCTAGAGGCTACTGAAGCTTTGAATGGACACTCAATTGCACAAACCAAAGTTTCTAGTTGTATTCTCCTATACTGAGAAGCTAAATGGCATAAAATGTAATTATATGTACTTTCTAGGCAGTATTACAATATGTTTGCATCTTTTGTTTCATGTTTGCACAACATAAAAAGAAAGGATTCTAGAAACACTCCAAAACTGAGCTCATCCAACCTAACTCAGTCAAAAATTAATTCAGCCAACATTGAGTAATACACCTAGAGAATATAAAAACAGGTAAGCAAAAATCATGTGACCACATAGCTAAATGTGGCTAAGCAGTATGTGGCCTCTGCTTGACTCCTTTAAACATTTATTTTGAATTATGGTCTTATATGGAGCACAGTATAGCCCTGAATTAGAGATCCTTCCCAAGTGATAGACTTAGATACTTATAATAATTCATCCAGCTCTTAGATTTCTCTTTTGATTCTTTTGTTTTGGAGGATGATATTTATTTCACAAACTGGTTCATGAATAGCAGCCTGAACTACTGGTAGGACTGAACAAATTATATTTAACAGTGTACAATGCATTATGTCCCTATGTGTTGTTAATGGATTGAATCTCCCAGTAACTTGCTATTAAACATGTAACACAATGCTTCATTATTTGTTGGTGTTTTTGTTGTTGTTGTTTGCTTTGTTTTGGTTTTGGTTTCACATTCATTACCTGAAACAAAAGTAGAACAGAAACCCCTGAGAACAGAAACTCCTGAGAAAGTAATGGTACTTGTGATGAATTATCTAGAATTCACTTTATTTCCAGAAGGCAGTTTAGTTAAAAACAGAATATTCAGCAGGATTGGGTATCATTGCTTTCCAATCCTTTTCTGAGAGGAAGAATTCTAAAATGCCTACCTTTCACACAATAACCTGTACAAATCTTTGAGATTTGATGAATCTGATATGACTGTGATCATGTTACTGTAAGTGGTAATAGGAATTTGGCTGATAGAATTACCTTACTGATCAGATGACTCAGCACTTATCAAAATGAGTATTTAGGACTTAGTAACATGAGATTTCAGAAGCAGCCTTTTCCTCTGGCTTTAAGAATATTTCACAAAAATTGGAAGTGTGAAAGGGTTCAACATGTACTAAGAACTTGAGATGGATCAAGCGGTGGAGCTAACAATAATATCTATAAACTAAGGGTGACTGCTGGTCATCATTCAGCAAAAAAACCCTGACTATCATGAATAGAAGAGTCTTGTCCCTGCAGGCAAGACCTAAAAGGCCATATTTTCAACCACTTTTATGTCTGTTTGTGAGATTTTTTTTTTTTTTTTTGTGGCTAGGATACTGACAGTTTTATGAGAAAACTATGAAACTGAATACAACACTTTACTTTTCATGGATAAGGGAATTGAGCCATGGACAAAATGACATACCATTTTTGTCATTCTTCAGATTTTCCATAGTGTATTGTGTTATTATATTTCTTTACTGACTACTACCTGTAACAACACTATAATTATTTTTTAAAATTGTAAAATGTGTTCAACAAAATGGCAAGAAAATAAAACATCAATTACTGAATTATCATATAAAATAGAGCAGAAATTATTTTTCTTCAAATGAATCCCCTAATTATTTGAAACACTTTCTTTTTTCCTAAGCAGTAATAGCTCATTAGACCCCAATATTAATAGGTCTAGGTTCTCTGGGTATCTTTTTTTCTAATAAATATTTCCTTAATATTTAAAAATATAATTACTTTCCATTTTCCATTACATTCCTCCAAACCATCCCCTGTACACTGCCTCTCTCTCTTTCAAATTCATTACCTCTTGTGTCACTAATTGTTATTTTATACATATAAGTTTATACATCTATTCCTAAATGTACCAATACAATCTACTCTAACTTACTTACGAATCCATATTCTGAAGACAGTTTTGTGTAATTTGTTCTTTGACCAGAAAACTGTGAATTCATCAAGATTTATCTGTGCATTTTCTACTACAGTAGAACAATTTTTACTTCTTTTTTATTTATTAAAATATTATTACGTATTGATCCCAGTTCCCTCTTCCTCTCTCCCTCCCTCCCACCCATATGCCCCAACCGCCCTACCATTCTATTCCCTCCCACTCCACAGGGGGGTGGTGCCTTCCAGAAGGGATCAACAAAATCTGTCAAGTCATTTGGAATAGAGCCTAGGCCCTCCTTCCTGCTTCTAGGTTAAGGGATTATACCTTCATGGGGAATGTGCTCCCTGAGTATATTTAATAGCTTCTTTGTATATGTAATCAATTAGTTTTTTTTAAAAAAATAACCTCTGACAGTAAGATTAATTTTTCTCACATAGCTAGTTACATTATCTCATGTTGAAGAAATCCCATTTGTGTTTATAAATTTGAGAAATAAATATAAAGTCAAACTAAACAGAATTTAAAAATAAATCACATCAAGTTAAGGAAGTTTTAGTAATCCTATTAGGGAAGAGATGAAACTACTGACATAACTCTAGAATCTGTCAATTGTTTGAGTTAGAACATATTTATTTTAAATAGCCTGTTATGCAAAAGAAGGTTATCAAAATTTGATAACAGAAATTTAAAAAAAAATGGCCTTCATATATGGCACAACTATGTGCATATCGGATTATATATGTTTCCTTAGAATGTCAGTGTTTAAATACAGGTGAATTCAGTAATAAGTATTGAGAATGTATGTTACTATCTCAGAAAAGATCGGCAAGAAAAATAAATGTCAGAGAATTTATTAGTCTCATGAGTATTTATTCTGAGTTACTTCATAGTAGATCCAATTAGCTACATTTGCTTACATATTAGATTTTCCTTTATAGTTGTAAGATTTAAATCATCTATATAGTTCTACTTCTAATACTATGAAATTAAAATGCTGATTACAATGATGCCCAAGCTAATACAAAGTATGAATTTAAAAAATTAAGCTTGCTTACCTATTTATTTATATGTGTGTGCTATTTCTGCATGTTCTCTGCCTGCCAGAAGAGGTCACTGGATCCTTTATAGATGGTTGTGAGCCACTATGTGGTTGCTGGGAATGGAACTCAGATCCTCTGTAAGAGTAGCCAGTGCTGTTAACCACTGAGCCATCTCTCCAGCTTCAGATCAAAGTGAGCCTGATTAAAGTTGCGTTATGACAAAAAAATAAATAAATAACGCTTTTATTTTTTATTCCATATTCCTTCAGGAAAATTATATCAAAGCAAATAAATAATTCAGACCCTCAAGTAATTGTTAAGCATTGAAATTTGTTATAATAGACCTTAATATATAAGGGTTATAATTATGAAACATGTGTATGATAATTTTAAAGAAATATTTTGTATTTGCATTTATTTTAATATTCCATGCACATGTATATAATGGTATATATATGTGAATGTGCTAATTACATTTTTTGGCAACACTGATCTATAACTTTCATCTAGTAGAAGTAAGTAGGAGTGTAATACTTTGAATGTGAATGGCCTACCTTGGGATCATAAGTTTGAATACTTGGTTCCTAGCTGGTAGAATTATTCTGGGAAATATCAGGTTTGGCCTTGCTAGAGGAGGTTGGTTAATGGAGGAGGTCTGTAACTGGGGTAAGTGTTGATGGTCATGCTTTCTTAGTATCCTCCATCTCCTTTGGCTGTTACTCTATTGCTACCTGATCTTCCACAGAGTTCTCTGAGTTCCAAGAGGGAGGATTTGATGGAGAAATTCTTTCTAAGACTGTTTCCAGAGCTATTATTTTCTGCATAATATCTGGCTGTGAGTCTCTGTAATTGTCCCTATCTGCTTTAGGAGGAAGCTTCTCTGATGATGGTTGAGCAAGGCACTGAACTGGTTCCCTGGATGGAGAGGCCTGTTCCCAGGAATCCTGTTTATAATTCTTCTAATTCTTAACATTTTAGTTTCAAATTCTTGACTCAAAAATATAAAGATACATATACATTGAATCATAACCTGTATAATTCTACTACATGAATTTATTGAAGTAATAATTTTAAGGTAAAGAGAAAGGTGGTCATCTATATGTATAATGAATGCCTACGAATTAGTGATTAATAAGCAGTGTACACAAATTCCAGAGCAAATGCCACTATAAATGGTAAGATTTCTTCCTATGATGTCTTTCCGTTAATTTTTGAATTGCATTCTGGCCAAATTAAACTTATTTTTTAAACTGTGCTAGAAAAATCCACTATATTTTTCAAATCCTGAGAAAATTATTTTAGAGTATTAATTAAACAATTACCACAAAGAAACAAACTCACACAAAATAAAGTAAAAATATCATGTCTTAAATAATCTATTAATTAATTGGGCATCATTTCTTATTTAAGCATTAATCTTAATTATATTAAAGCCTATAACTCTAATTTTTAAAGCTGGGTTTGGAACAGTAATGCTGTTTTTTAATTTATTTTTTATTGTATGTTCATTTATATTTTGCTGAATGTTTATCGTGCGATGGTGTCAGAAACCCTTGAAATGGAGTTACAGAATGATATATATGTGGCTGGAAATTGAACCCGAGTCCTACTGAATAGCAGCCAGTGTTCTTAACAACTGACCCAATTCTTCAGCCCCTTAAATAAGAGTTGCTATCTTTTATTTTGTTTTATTATGTTTTGTTTTTGGAGACTGTGCTTTCAGTGTAGCACTGACTATCCTGGAACTCATTGTATAGACCAATTTGGGCCTTGATCTCACAGATATCTACCTGCCTCCACCTCTCAAACACCAAAACATGCAGCTCTAAAGTTTTTAATAAAGGTTTTCTTTAATATGTGATATGAACACTAAGAAAATTATTACCAATTACATATTATTTACTTGAGAAATTACTCTTTCATGGTAAGATATCTAAAGATATTTTAAAATTCAAACACTTGTAAAATTGTTCAGAAAACTGATAGAAGTGGAATTATTTCTTTTTCCAGTACATTACTATTGTTCATATACTGCCAAAAGCTTTTCTTGTACTTCCTTGGTAGGATTCCATTTTAACAATATATATTGACAGTGCTCAATTATTCATATTTAGTATTTTGTATTGTCCTGCTGTTTTAAACAGAATGTATAAAAGAGCAGGTTATTTTAAAGATGATGATCTTAGCTTGCTAATGTGGTTTGTGTGTGTGTGTGTGTGTGTGTGTGTGTGTGTGTGTATGTGTGTATGTGCACGTGCACTTATGTGTTTGGGTGTATGTGTGTGCCATCAAAACGGAAGCCAGAATTCTTTATTTGACTTATTCTCTGTGATACCTTGTCTGTGATAGTGGTTCTGGAGTCACTGACAGACTTTACTAGCTAGCATCAAGCCTGAATAATCCTATTTCCCCATCTCCAGCACTGGAGTTGTAGGCACATGCCACCTGACATATGTTTTACTTTACTTATTTTCTGTTCTTCCTCATTTTAGGTGGTGGTTGATATTGAAACTAAGGTACTTAAACTCCCACTGGAAGTGCTTTACTAACTGAATTTTCATCTTGCTTCCACTGATATTATATTCAATATACTCACAGGGATATTATGTTTCTCTTTTCAATAGCATTTGTACAAACACACCAGGTTTTAAGCATAGTTTTAAACATAGGAGATTGTAACAAAATCTGGGCCTGAAAAAGAAAAAGAGCATTTGTATTTTATAAAAACTGAAGAACAGTCAGGACTTTGCATGGAGATTATAACATACAAGGATGTGTGTGTGTGTGTGTGTGTGTGTGTGTGTGTGTGTGTGTGTGTGTGTGTGTGTGTGTTGCAAAAATAGAGAGGATAAAGTAATGAAAATAGTAGTTTGAGGAGATGAGATGAAATGTAACTGTCTGAAAACATTTTAAACAACATAAACACCATAATAATGAAAGCTAATACAATAGTACTTATCAATGTTGATAGAAGCAGAATAAAAAATGCTGATAGGATTTAACTTGAAGAGTGTGTTCTGTGACAAGAATAGAGACTGAACTGCCATATTTTGACAAAGTAATATGGACATAGCATAAGTCAGATCTTCAAATTATGAATCAAAATTCCATCAGTCTGTGATTTCATTCAACAAAGTTATCAGTAGCCTTAATATTTTTAAAATCAATTTCAAAGATGACAGGATAAACTATTTCAAACACATGAAAATTTCTTCATTTACTTATCCCTACCCCTGAACCTTTTACTCATTTCACTGTACCATATTTAATGTCTTTTATGACTCTTTCTAAGTGACATCTATCTTATAGAGATTTTTATCTTCAAGACCAAATTTATTTTTTGTGGGTATACAACTTAGGAAGCAGTAATTTGTTCTTTATTCTGAAATCAGATTTTTAATTCCTTGTTTTTAATTAAAGAAATTAACAGAATGACATTTAAAGTTGTAGGGTATTAAATATATTGCCAATATACATAAAATGCAACTTTAAAATATATAAAACTCTGCCTAAGAAAAATCTTGTTAAAGTGCATATGATGCATGTGGCTAAACAGAGGACACAAAGGCTTTCAGCATTAAGTGTTAGACCAAATTGAGCAAAATACAAGAAATATCATTTACCAGTTTCCTAAGTAAAATCTCTGAAATTTCAAAATGTGGTATCACATTTCATGAGCAAATTACATTTTACATTTTATAATACCTCTTAAATAAATTTTCCAAACTTTTATGGGATTTACTTTCTTCATACATGATAATGATAAATAGAGTTATGCAAGGCTCATTAACAAATTGTCAGAAACTCCTAACTCTAACTCATTTCCTCTGATTCTGAAGATCATCCACTTCCTAATGCCACTTAGTGCTTGACAGTGGGTGAAAACACAAGCTTCTTTTAGAGAACAGTCACTGTAGTTATCAATTCCAAGATGGTTTTGACTTGCTACTACTAAATGTCCGTTCAGCTTACTTAACCTCTGGTGTTAAATAATTTAGGTCCACATGTGTATGAGTTACTCTAAAAATAATGTAAATTAATTTCATGTATTTCATTGAACATTTCAGAAACACAGGAGGCTTCTAGCCACCCTTATATGATGAAGAGTTGGGGATTAGAAACTTTCATTAAATATTAATAAGATACTTGTAATCAAGTACTCATGATTTTCATTGATTTCAGGGAAAGAGATGAATTGTACATCAGTTCATAGGCTCATGTACTTACACAGAAATGATAATGTTAATAATGATAATTTATATAGAATTTTTATTTTCTGTTTAATTTTAGTTTGTTTAATGTTCTGAATGCCCACCCTTCTGTATTTAATCATGAAGTTGTGTCTCAGAAAGTATGAGTGGCCTCTCAATGTAATACCAGATATACTAAGCAATAAGCTAATCCAAAATCAAGGTTTTTCTCCTAGAATGTTTATACCTATTTTTACCTTTCATCTTAGTAATGTTTATACCTATTCTTACCTTTCTTCTTAGTTTTATTATTATTCAATACCATTTCATTTTTTCATTCTAAACACAAATATGTTATAGAGTAAATAGACTAAGGTGTTACATTTTTGAGTACCTATATATGCTATGCCAACCATACTTTATACATACCTTTTCTGTGATTATAATCTTTTTCATTTTTGATTTCTCAGAAAGTTTATGTAACATCCCTAGCTGGCCTAAAACTTACTCTGTACATCAGACTAGCCTCTGCCTCCCAAGTGCTTGGATTAAAGACATGTACCACCACTTCCCATCTTATAATCTTTTAATAAGTATATCATGGTATTCCTGGAAAGAGGAAGATCATGTGATTCAAATGATCTAAAGACCACACAGTAAAAACCTGTAATGCCAGATTCAGAGAAAATATTCCGCCTGAGAGTAAGTGTTAGACAATAACACTACTTCTCCTTGTGCCTGGAACTATCTCTTGGAACTACCAAACCTTTATAACTTCTTTCTGATTGAATCATTCCTTTCATTTTAGAAAGAAGGGTGGTTTAAATTATCAATTTGAAAATTTTGAATTAAATGTATTACAAAATATAGATTTATAGCTTCTAACTAGAAAAATACTAACATTAACATTTCATTTAAAACATATAAATTAAATTTTTGAATTAGTATAATTCCAAAATCAAATAGTTCTCCAAATTGTGCTATGTAATCAAAACTTATTATTTTAAAATTACTAAAGTAAAAACGAAAAAAAAAATTTTCCACTAGAATTAATGCCTTAATACACTTTAAAAATATATAATGAATCATTTGATTTATATATTTTTTTTCTTATTTTACATATTGATCCCGGTTTCTTCTCCCTCCCTCCCATGCCCCCTGACATCCCTACATTTCCTTGTCCCCCACACTCCACAGGGAGGGTGATACCATCCGGGAGGGATTCAACAAAATCTAGGTCCTCCCTCCTGCCTCTAGGCTAAGGGAGTATTCTTCCATGGGGAATATGCTCCCAAAGTCCTTTGTGCACCAGGAATACATCCTAGTTCCACTGTCAGAGGTCCCTTAGACTGTCCAGGCCTTCTAACTGAGGCCCATGTTCAGAGGGTCTGAATTGGTACAATGCTGGTTTCCCAAATATCAGTCTATTGCGTCCATGACCTCCACCTTGTTCAATTCAGCTGTATCTGTGGGTTTCTGCAGCCTGGTCTTGACCCCCCCCCCTTTATTTTAATCACTCCTCCATCTCTGCGACTGGATTCCAGGATTTTGCCTCAAGAGTTTAGCTGTGGGTGTCTGCTTCTGTTTCCATCAGCTACTAGATAAGGCTCCATGATGGCATATAAGTTAGTTATCAATCTTATTATCCGAGAAGGGCATATAAGATAGCTCTTCCACTGTTGCTCAAATTGTTAGCTAGGGTCATCCATGTAGGTCTTTGGATATCTCTCTAGAGTCAGTTTTCTCTTCAAACCTATAATGGCTCATTATCTATTATGGTATCTCTTTTTCATATGATTAGTGTTTCTTATTGTTACCAGTATTTCTCAGCTACATTGATAGTACCAAACTATTTATTTAGCAAATTCCTGGTGGAAATTGCTTTACATTAGTTCCTGTGAAATTCAGAGCATTTGCAATATAATCATGCATTATACATTGCAATGGTACTATGGATAGATGACAAGTCTCTCAATATAGTATTCATGTGAAGATCCATGAAAAAATTTTAGCTCACTATCATAATATAAAAGTACTTTCCTTGAGTAGGGTATAGGTGAAAGTGATTATTATTGATGATTTGAATTGTATTAACTGATATTTTAAGTATGTCTCTTGTCGCATATTGGTTAATAATGTAACTTGCAGAGTTAGCATTAGTTCTTGCTAACTTTATAAACTTCTACTACAAATAATTATTGCCAATATTATCTGACCACACTTTACTAAATAGACTGAGGGAAAGAAGGGACAAGGAAGAGCAAGAGAGTCTGCTTGAAACAGTGATGATATATAAAGCAATGTAAAAATTAACAAGAAGTAGAAGCTGAAGGAAGCCTCTGGATTTCATATAAAAGGATCTCAGAGGCATAGTTCTATTAGAATTGTTATGTGGTATCAGAAAAGGAAAAGAAGGCAATTTGATTTAGACAAAGGCCCCCATTCAACCACTAACAGTACAGTGACTCTGAGGTAATAAAGTAATATATGTAAAATGCCAAGCACACTACTTTATATAAAAGAGGTACTTATTGAAAGTATGATTTCGTCCTGTGTCTGAAATAATTATTTTTCAGAGAATGAACTATACTTTTGTAGGATAGGAAAGTTGCATTTGTGTCAGAAATCAAAGCTGATCATAGATGCAACCACATATTCCTTAAAAATTATAAATGTTTGACAGACCTGAAAGTCAAAATTAAATAGGTCATGTAAAATATCCAGGAAGATCTAAAACACTCTGGAATTCAAGAAAAATATTTCTCTAAATCCAAATTTAAAAAGTATTTCCATGTCTCTTAAGAGCAACAACATTCACCTCATCACCTTTCAGTAATTGCTTGAAAAATACATTACTCTTTTTAGTTTAACACATTGTAAACTCATTTATTAGCCTTGTTTTATCAAATGAAGAGTTCAAAAGTATATTATTTTAACAATATCTAAGGAATAACAATACAGAAAAATCAATCATTAAAGTAAAAATAAAAATACTATCACTATTATCGTTTTATATTAAGTGGAATAGATCAGCTAGCATATATTGTTGGTGAACAAGGATGGTGATGTATAAAGTTCCAATGAAAGTATCACAATATTGACTCCTATCATAAAGAATGCAGAAGTTATTATGCTGACATTATTTTAGAATTCAGGTGATATTAACAAAACAATCAGCCCCTGTTTGCAACAGTGCTTGAAAAAATATCAGAAGATTGAGTTATTTCACTGTTTATTTTTTGAAGCACAATTACAAAGTACAAACTAAAAGGTGAGGATACTAATGTATTTTGAATTTTCATACCTGTAATATGGTTCTTATTCAAGTGACAATTTTAATACTAACTCCATGCAAAAGACACAAATGATTATTATACACATAGTCTAATGTGAAAACTAGTTATATCTACATGAATATTCTTATAATATCATGAATCCATATTCCGTGCTTAAATTTATACAAAAAAAGTGTGTATATACACAGAAAAGTCTGTCAATGATGAAGAAAAGTCCATTCCAAACTCTCTTGAGGAAGGTATAAATTAAACAAGTAATATTATAGACATATAAAAGTGCTAATCTAATATTGTATAAAGAGACCCTACATTCTTGCTTATGTTTCATTAAAACTGGAGTTAATATAAATAACAGTTATAATGTTAAAATATATTGGATTTTATTCATAAAATTGAGCATATATTAAATATTACCAAAGGTGAATTTAGCTGTTTTCTGCATGAGAGAAGTGGGACCTCAGAATTTGGATATCAAATTTAACTGTATAGTCATACCACTTTAATATATAGGATAGCTTCATAGAGACATATATTACTGTTTTTTTTAATTTAAGTAACATAGAAGAAATGAAAACTAAGAATGAACAGAAAATCAAAAAATATTAAATAAGACAAGTGTTCCCCCGGCCCAAAGTTTTATTTTATTTATTTATTTTTCTTATTTTACATATCGATCCCAGTTCCCTCTCCATCCCTCTTCTCTATCTTCCATCCCCTCATGCCCGCTGACCACCCTCCCATCCCATCCCCCCTACTCCACATGTAGGGTGATATCTTCCTGGAGGGGTCATCTAAATCTGTCAAGTCATTTAGAGTAGGGACTTTGCTCTCTCTCCCTCCTGCCTCCAGGTTAAGGGAGTATCTCTCCATGGGGAATGTGCTCCCAATGTCCTTTTGTGCACCAGGGATCCATCCTGGTTCCTCTGTCAGAGGTCCCTTAGACTGTCCAGGCCTTCTAACCGAGACCCATGTTCAGGGGGTCTGAGTTGGTCCAGAGTTTTATGAAATGTAATGGTAAATGGGATGCTGTGAATTAAGCAGGATGGTAATATTTTGGAAACGAGGAACAGCAATCTAGAAGGACATTAATGTTCTGAATATATATTCATTATTTGAAGACCTGTCTTAAATTTGAATTTGTCAGCTTTTTTTCTCCTAGAAACATAAAAACATAAATACACATATGAAGGTATGTGCTTATTCATACACTAAGGCAGTTTATTCATAGTGTATTAGAACTACTTAAATATAAAAATAAAATAAATTAAAATAATTTTTGTTCTAGACATATAACCATGTATATCAATTACTAAATATAAGACTGATGTATATCTATGAATTCTTAAATGTAGGAAGGTTTACACCGCTTCTTTAATCAGCTGTATGATTTCTGTTTACTTAAAAATACAAGTTTTGATCTTATGAAATACTAAAATTTACACATTTAGTTGAGTTGTGAGACAATATGAAATTTTGTTGTTTAATATTCAGATACCATTTTATACCCATAAGAATGGCTAACATGAAAAGCTCCAATGACAGTTTATGATGGAGAAGATGTAGAGAAAGAGGAACACTCCTCCATTGCTAGTGGAAGTGCAAACGTGTACAGCCACTTTGAAAATCACTATTTTGGTGTCTCCGGAAAATGGAAACCAGTCTACCTCAAGATCTAGCAATTCAATTCTAAGATATATACCCAAATGATACATATTCATACAAGGATATCTGGTAAACTTTGTTCATAGAAGCATTATTTGTAATAGCTAGAACATGGAAGCAACCTATATGACCCTCAACCAAAAAGTAAATACATAAAATGTGGTACATTCACACAATGGAGCACTACTCAGCTGAAAAAAAATGGGATCCTAAAATTTGCAGGCAAATGGTTGGAACTAGAAGAAATCATCCTAAAGTGAGGTAACCCAGTCACAGAAAGACAAACATGGTATGTACTCACTTATATACAGATATTAGACCTAGAAAAAAGGTTTACTGGATTACAATCCACACTTCCAGAAAAGCTGGGAAACAAAGAGTACCTTAATAGAGACATAGGCAGTCTCCTGGTGAAGGGGAAAGGAAGAAGAGGACCTGCACAAACTGGGAACATGTGGGGAGAGGAGGGAGTAGGAGAAAGAAAAAGGGAAAAGTGGAGGGAACAGAGAACATGAGGAATCAGAAAGTAGGTCAGGAGATGAATGGAGGAGAGCAAGGAAAGAGACACATCAATAGGTGGAGTCACTATAGGTTTAAAGAGAAATCTGGCACTAGGGAATTGTACAGAGATCGACAAGAGTGACCCCAGCTAACCCTCTAAGCAATAGTGGAGAGGCCATCTTGAAGTCCCTTCTCCTATAATAATGATAAATACCTTAAATGCCATCAGAGAGCCTTCATGCAGTAGCTGGTGAAAATAGAAGCAGAGATCCACAGCTAATCACTGAGCCAATCTCCTGAGAGGGAGGGGTGATGAACAAAAGGGTAAAGACCAGGTTGGAGAAACCCAGAGAAACAGCAGACCTTAACAAGGTGGATCTCATGGGCCCCAGTCTGACAGCTTCAGAACCAGCAAAGGACCAAACCAGACTCCCTGAACGTGGGTGTCAGTTAGGAGGACTGGGCAGATTAAGGCACCTTTGGCAGTGGAACCAGGTTGTATCCCTAGCTTATGAGCCAACTTCAGAATACCATTCCTCATGGAAGGATACTCTTTCAGCCTAGATACATGGGGGAGGGCCTAGGGACTCCTAGAAATAACCTGACAGATTTTGATAATCCCTCATGAAAGGCTCACTCTCCCTTGGGAATAGATGAGATTAGGGGTCTGTGGAGGGTATGGGGTGATGGAAAGGAGAGGAGAAGGAGCTGGGATTGATATGTAAAATAAGATGATATATAATAAAATATACAAAATTAGCAATTCCTCTACATTCAAACAATGATAAGGTTATAGAGCAAGCTACATTTTTATCTTTAAAACAATAGGACTGTATAATTCTATGTTACTATTTAAAAATTTCATCAATTTATGATGTTAGACAATTTTTATTATTTTGAGCAAAATACCTCAGCATGTACTGAAAATTGTATTTTTGTCTTAGTTCTGCTATTTTAGCATATACACAGCCATGATTTCAAGTGTGATTCAAAGTATTTTCAAATAAAAAATCTCTTTGGTGGATATAGTTATTCTATATAAGCATCAAAAATGATGCTACCTAACACATAATTTTAAATAACTGAGTGATCAAATTTAAAGATATTAAAGAAATGTAAAGAAAAGTAACTGGTTTTGTAGGTTCAATGTAGTTTTATTTGTTTTCATTTTTGTTTTGTTTTGTTTTTTGCAGCCTTGAAAGTAAGAAAACATTTCTGTTTACTTGACATAATAATAGCTTAGTTTTTCTTATTACCTTAAGCTTTTGTAAATACAAATCTGTTAAACTGCATATTGAATTACTGGAAATATTTTTATATAAAAAACTGTTTGTACTCAATTCTCTTCAATTTTAACAAAGTCTTGAAGTACTCCCTTCACTGATTTTATAAATAAAGATAAACCTGGGATATAATGAGAAAAATTATGTTTTTGTCTCTTGAAGATTTATAACTAATAACGTGTCAATTTCCAGGTATTTTTACATACCACTGTGGACTAAACCAGTACAATTTACGTTTAAATCAAGAAATTATTGAAATTTCTTTAATTGAGAAATTATAAAAACATCGTGTAATCTATTTTGTGACATTTTATAGTGAAAATCATGTATTGTTTTAAAAAGTTAAACATATTTTTAAAAGAAATATTTTATATAATAAATTAGAGAAGAATAAAAGTTTCCATAATGGGATCAGTGCAGATATTTTTCATAATCATGCAACAGTATTATTTTCATTACTAAGTCAGATTATATGAAGGCTAATAAATGTAATTGTTTTATGTGACAAAGAAAATATAAGTCCTACTTGAATGTGAACTAGTGTTTTTGTGTTTGTTTTTTAGGTTCTGTATTGCTTTGGAGCCTGTCCTGGAACTAACTCTGTAGACCAGGCTGGCCTCAAACTCACAGAGATTAGCCTGCCTCTGCCTCCCAAGTGCTGGGATTAAAGGCATGTGCCTGGCTTGAATGGGAACTTTTACTGTGTGTATCATCAAAAATAATGAGACACTTACAAATGGAGAGATAAAACAGACCCAATTGAGAATATTTAGAATGTAGAAAAACTAACATATTGTTATCAAAACTCTTGGAAATAAGCAATTTGATTTTGTACACTAAGAGGACATTTTAAAAAATTTGCATGGCTTAATTTTAAACTGAGAAAGGTTTTTTTTTTCAAGTCTTGGTATTTCTACTGAAGGTTAGTTTCATGGAGGAGGTTTCATTATGATTGCATATTACATTTTCAAATTTCAGCTTGATCACACACAAAAATAAATAAATAAATCTTTATTATGTGCAAAACCATCTATATAAAGTGCATATCACAAAATAAAAAATTAATTATGTGTCATCCTCAGACAGGGATCATGCTAATATTCTCTTTATCATTTTAACTTTAGTACATGTGCTGCCAAAGTTGCATAGAAAATAATTTTATTCATATAAAATGACTTTCAATCTAAACTTTCAATCTAAAATTAGTCTATAATATTACCTATCTTTCTACCATTGTTTTTCTAATGCCTAAATTGAGAGAACAGATTCCATCAAAGCTATTTCGCTGAAAATGTACCAGGAGTATTAACAACAAAAAAAAGGATTTCAAAGTAATCTTAGACATTGTAAAGCAAATATATATTAATAATGACAGGTAAGTTAAAAGATACACCAAATAAAATTGTTAAGAAGAAAATAGTGTTGTACATAGTGTTGTTCTTTTTTGCCTTTGTGGATAACTTCAGTTAGTGTTTTCCAATTTGTTCTCAAATCAAAAAATTTTCTCAAACACAAAACCTGATTAAAAAAAAAAAAAAAAAGAAATTTTTTTCTCAAAGAAGCTACTCTCTAAGAGATCTAGTTATGGCTTTAAAAATAAAATATCTATTTCAACCTTTCAAAAGCCATTGAGAAATTCTTTAAAGGGATTATCAATGACTATTTTAAGATAGTTTAACCTTCCTTCATAGAAAATATAAATTAAGACATAGCCTCATTAATGTAGTGACTCAACAAAATATATTAAAAATAAGGTACTTCCCCTTAATTCTCAGCTTATGTAGAAAAAAGAAAAAAAAACACTACTAATCATAAAACAACTTATAATATGTTTACAGAAAAATTCCATACAAAATTCTCATGAACTCAAAACGGTACATCATAATACATTTAAACTCTTGATTCACTTTCCTAGGCTTTATAATTTAAATTAAATTGATCCTGCTTATATGCCCTTATATATAGCATATCTTATTACCTCCTTAGCCGTGACTTTAGAAGTATATTAGATTGACTTTATTTTTTAAAATCAATGGAAAATTTGAATTGAATAGTTCATTAATCAAGAAAAAGTGGGTAGATCCTCTAAAAGCAGTTACATGTAAATAATGTGCTAGGTTAAATTTTACTTTTATGTATCAACAATTTTATAATTAGATATAATATTATAATAGCCACGATATTTTAAATTACTCATCAAATCATTTTTCTTTCATTCATTATAATCAAATATGCTAATTTTAAACAACTAGATAGTATACAATAGTACATATATTAGATGAATTTAATATAATCAGAATTTAAACTACTACCTACATATTAAGTATCTGAGAACTGTATTAATATAGCACTACCTATTGTAAATATCATCACATAAGGAACACTTCATATAACACACTACACTAATAATAATATACATATGTAAGAATAATATTCATATATATTTTCCAGGAAAATACACAATTTAGAATTTCAAAGAAAAATTTAAAAACCTTTATTATTTAATGCCTATAGGGTCTTTATATTCCCATCATATACCAAGATTAAATGAGAGATTTTGTTTGGTTTAATTGTTAATAGTGTTAGTAAGTCATAAATACCTTAAAGAACACACAATAAAAATTTGTCCTGTCATTCTTTCTTAACTCAAAGATAGGATATGCAACCTCTAAGGCATCCAATTATTTCTGTAAAAAAAAAAAAAACTAGGTGATCAAAAAGCACTGTGAAAAGAGACTAAATTCTTAAAGGCAAATTATTCAGAATAATGGTGTATATTCAATATTGTAATGTCAGGCAAATAAAGAAAATATATTCAAATGTATTCTAGTGTCACAAATTTTTCCTGGAGATTTTCAAAACCTGGGTGCAATTACTCTGAAATATGATCTATGAATCTTTGCTTCTATTCTTATATGAATGGGATTAATTTTCTTAATAAAAAATACCAAAATTGGGAGTATAAATAATTTTACAATTTTCATAGAATTTCCTTCATTTTAAATGGATATGTGATTAATGACATTAAGTGCAAAATACTTTTAATAATTAAAATATTGGAAATATTATTAAAATAACATAAAAATATAAGGCATTTATTTTGCATCATACAATTATTTCAAAACCATAGATAAGTAATGCATGTTTTCCATATCTAGATTTATTTTTTTCTTGTTGTTTTTAGGATTTGGTTTTCCTTATAATTTTTTCTTACCTTGCATAACTTTCAAACAGTAGCTTGTATGAATAGTTCACCAACACTTCCAAACACCCAGAGATGAAGTTTAATGTCTTCAGTTATCTCACAGGATAAGTAATCCCATATTTCCAAATGATATATTACCCACCAGTATGTGCACAAAGACGGCATTGCATTCATCACAGTTATTAACATCAAGAGCAAACAAACAAAGACAATATGGAAAAACTCAATATAGCAATGCATTTCTTCTTCCAGAAATTTCAATTTACCGTAAACTTATACCTGCCAATATACAGCCAATGAAAGCTCATGGTTATGTGGCACTTAAATTTTAAGGTAGATTTTGTTTTGTTTAACTTTGTAAAGAAAGATCAATTACAGAGTTAATTATCTTGGCCAAGTTTTGTAATCAAATATCACTGAAATATATGGGGAAGAGAATGAAATTATGTCATTCCTAGAAAGTTATATCTCAATGCAGATTTCAATAGTTGATGTCCTGGAATCAGTCTAGGGCAAGAAAAATAACATGTTATCAAAATCAGATGGTTGTGTTGTAGGACTATCATTGTCATTAATTCTATGTGGCTAAAACTAACACGTGAAGATACTGATGCACATAATAAATATTACTGAATTCAACAGAATTTGGCAATCTTATCTCAGGCTTAATCTAATGTCTTATCTATAGCATGCTTCTGTTCATGAATGGTACTATCCAAAAATTCCACTATTCTGCATGCATATATTTCATACATATTGCTGGTTTGGATATGAACACCTATGTTTGCTAGTACGCTTGCATGTTTATGGGTATTCATGTGAAAGCTAGATGGTGACATCAGATATCTTTCCTATATTGTTCTCTGCTTTTAATTGTGAAAGAGAATATGCCAATGAACATGAAGCACATCAATTCAGACAGAGGGACTGACCAAGGAGCTTCAGAAATCTGCCGGTATCCATCCCATCTCCCAATTCTGCACTACAAGCCAGTGCCATTGTAAAGTTTCCTACATATGTTCTGGGCTTTATATTTGGGTCCTTATACTTGCTCCATAGGCATATAATCCACTGAGCCATCTCACTTGCCTCTCACTGTTTTATATATTTTTTCTTATCTGTAAAATTTTGATGTCTCAATTAAAATAACAGAATTTTATAGAACATTAAGGGTGGAAGGTATTGGAAATGAAGTTCCTTGAAACCCAGGGTTATACTACAAAGAAAGTGCATACCTCAAAAAAAAATTTTTGAAGACAATTAATTTTATATGGAAGATCCTTAAAATGATACTTCCACTCTAGTTCTCCTATTTAATTTTTGTATTCATTGCTTTCACTATATTATTTGAAGAAGTGAGCTATAATAATCTAGGCTGCACATAACAAGTACAACTTTTTACCTGAAAATTAACAGTTAATCCTAAAATAACTGTTTAGTTTTACAATTTCCTATTATCATACCTAAGTTACTATATAAATAGTTAATGAAGTTAATAGAAACTTATAGATATTTCCTCCTCAATTTCAAGCTCTACATTTCTACTACAATATGCACAAGAAATCCTTCCATAATACACGTGGAAATTGATGACAAACAAGAGCAGAATATTTCTCAGATATAGGAGATTCCACACAATGGTAATGATATAAAAACAATGTTCCACATCTTTCCAAACACCACATTCATTTTTAAGACTCAAAATTACTTCTAGACCTCTTATTTTTCACTAAATGCATATTTCTAAATGGTTGTCTAATGAGTTATTTGTAAATATCCCATTTTGCCCTCTTGAAATATTACACACTTTATGTATAATAAATTGGAATATTTCTGCCCTTTTCTGGCAGAAATATTTTAATCAAGGTTTGCCTGAATTTCCTCAAGGAACAATGATTTTGTTTTATTATTTTACAGACTCACACACTTGCCCCATCTCAAATTTGTTTTTTTTTTTTTTCATAATACTGACTGCATGCAAACGTTTATGTAAGCTCCTTTTTCTGTGCTTAGTTAATTTTTTTAGCTTTCTTCCATACCAGTGAACACAAGACAATTCTCATGACTGTAGTTCTAAATTAAAAAGTACACAGAAATTACAATAAACTTTGCAACAGTAGAAAAAAATGAAGGTATTCAGTTTAGTTTAATGGTATAAGTTAGTTTGCTGCAATCATTCAAGTCATATGATGAAGATATCCATTAAGGAAATAATGTAACTGTGACTACTGACAAAGAATACAGCTGATTTATTTTTTTAAGTTGTAAAAAGAATCACAAAAGTTATTTGACTCTATTCAGTTAGTAACCATTTTACTATTCAGTTAGTAAAATACTAATGATAACCCATAATTGAATTTCAATGGCACTCCTTACCTTTTGCCTAACTCACTAAGGCATTTGTATAATGATTAGGATATATATCACTTAGAAGCGTTATGAAAAATATCATTATATGAAAGTTTTAACTTTAATTTAATTATAGATATTACAAAATAACTAAAAGATAAGCATACCTAGAAAATGCATCATTTCCCTTGTTTCACTGCCATTTTATGTTTATATACTCAATTAAAGTTTCTATATGCCAAAAAAAATGTTTCTATGCTCTTAAAAATAGTTATGTACAACTTAGGACAATCCATTGAAATTTATGAATTGCAAGTGCATTTCGCAAATACTATACATTTTTCAATGCATTTAAAAAATTTAGCTCAGGAAAATTTGGAGAAAAATAATATTAATGTGATACTGATAATAAATATTCTTATGAATAATAATTCTAATAAATAGAATAATAGTGATACTAAGCAAAAAAACTAGAATTCTTACTTGAATGGCTAATTTTATACAAAAACACACCATGGAAATATTAGCCATCTAATGTGTTTGTCATTGATATAAAGAATCATTGAACTCATCCAAACAGTATAAACCATTCTAACTTCAAAGCACAGCAGTAATCCTACAATGGTGGGTCTATTGAAATAATAAAAAAAGACGTAGTGTTAAATTAATACCTTAAACTTCAATGTTCTTTTAAAAGAAAAACATAAATATTAATATCACTCTATATTTTAATTATATATGTCCTCAGTGATTTTCAGTATTCAACCTGTTCCTCAGTCATGGTCAATTATTTGTACTGTTTTCTAGAATATGGTAGGCTTCTCTTAGTATATCTAACATTCAATAGAAAGGGATATATTTTTTATCTTGTAACCATAATTTTAAGCCTGAATAAGTTAATAAAAATGTTTACTAAATACAAATGAGGTTATTAATTTACAGAGTTACCCAGTTGAAACATTAAAATCAACAGTAAAATGACTTTTAGAGAAAAAAAAATGTAGATTCTATCATTTATCTTTATTGAGAAAATAACTTACTTAAATCTTTTAATTCATTTATGAATTCCTAGATAAATTTGTACTTATCCCTATGTGGAATATTAATTTAAAAGGTAGACTATGAACTCTTATGTCCACAATTGTATTGGACTTCAGAAGATTGTGGACAAATTTCTTGGTTCTAAATATGCTCTCATTTCCCTTTGTGAAGATTAGGCAAAGGAAACACATTCTTTTAAGAATGTTTCCCGAAGAACCTTGAAATATACAAATATTCAACTGATAACCTAAATTAAAGATGTATCCCTATTTAATTCTGGGCTTGGAAGATGAGTATGAGCATGCCTCCACTTTCTTAAACTGTTTTAGGTATTACCATCAGAATGCAAGTTTGATGAACAAACATATTTTGTATTCCTAATACGAAACTGAAACTCATCATTCTGAAAGTTGGTGACATGATGTCTAAAGGAGGAGGTAGCAGATATGTTAGTATCCTTCAAATACCTCAGAAAGCTGTAGATTTGCCCACATGAGTCTAGGATTTACAAAACCATTTGTAGTGAGAGCTGCTTATCCTATTTGAAAAAAAATCTTTCCTGTGGGACAAGAAGTCCAGGATTTTATGGTTCTCATGAATAAGATGGTAAGGAGGGTAGTGCTATAATCTTTGTTATGCAATTTTTGTAGTATGCACTCTAGCAAGAAGCATTACACTGCCACCTACAGACAAATTTACCCTTATTGTTCTCATCAGTCTGTACCAAATTTTCCTAACAGCTTTCATTTTGTTTTGTCTACCAAATTTAAATAAATTCACATTCCTATTTGAATATTATGTGCAATGTGATTGCTTGGATACTTCCTAGAACTCAAAACTTTTCATAATCCTGTATCAAGGGAAAAGAATCACAGTAAATTGGAAAGATTACTTAGAAACTTGGATTACCTACCGGTCTAGCATGTACAGACACAGGGGTCTTGAAGGTTGTCACTGGATAGCTGCACTCAGAAACACTGTAGGGATCAGAACTGCTTGAGGAGCACTTAGAGAAGGAATCACAGCCTACGAAAGTATTATCAAGAGGCAGTTCCTGAATGATGTGATGCTTTGAGTTCAGGGGTGTTTCAGGCTGGATCTGGAATGCAGGCTGAGGAGAGGCAGATTTGTAGTGTCTAGCCAAATCAGGACTGTCAGGTTTGAAAGTAGTAGGTGTAGTGCCCCAGTTGTATTTTCCCATGGTTTGCTCTTCCAGCTCAATGGGAAGTTCTAGTGTGACACTGTTTCTATCATTGTCAGCATCATCCTGTTTTGCTTCTTCAATAGTAACAAAATTAAGTAGCAGATTCTTGGGGGCATTCTTCTTCTTTTTCTTTTTCTTCTTCTTCATCATAATCATTTGCCTGTTTTCTGGGTTTGGAGTAACCCATTCAGAATTTTGTTTGTTTTTCTGAGAAGCCTTAAGGTGTGGTGACTGGCGACATCTTACTACTGCAGTGATGAAAATCACTAGGACGACAGTTATGGTGCCCGCAACAATGGCAACCATGATCTTGACATAATCAGTTGTTGGTGTGGATGCATTAGTTGTTTCAGGGTTTTGGGTCGCAGGTGAGTCGATGCTTTTGCGCACCAGTTCATAAATCAGTGTAGCATTTGGCACTGACTCATTCACAAACAGATTGACATTAACAAAACTGAAGAGAGAATCAGGTTGTCCTAAATCCATAGCTTTGACTATCACTCTGTGTAAACCAAGATCTGAAACAACACATTTCTCTTTCAATGTCATATTGCCTGATACTTGTTCTATCATAAACAGTCCTTTGGTGTTTCCTCCAACAATGCTGTAACGAATCTCAGCATTCATGCCAATATCATTGTCAATTGCAACAACCTTGAAGATGACTGTACCAGGCATTGTGGATGGTAGAACCCATTCAAAGGAATAATTGGAAGGAGGGTCAATAAATATTGGTTTGTTATCATTGACATCAACCACATTTATGGTTACTTTAGCAGTTGAAGAATGGGATACCCTACCACCATCCTCGGCCTTTACATAGAAAGTGTAGGATTCTTGTTTTTCTCTGTCAAATGAAATATTTGGTCGGATGACACCAGTCTGTGGATCAATAGTGAATTGATCCTTCATATCTAAGATGGAGAGGGTAACTGCAGAATTCTCTCCATAATCAGGATCAGTGACAGTTATCAGCCCTACTGTGCCATGTCTTGGAAGGTTCTCAGGCACATAGAAGTTGTACTCATTGTGAGTGAAAATTGGGCTGTTATCATTCTGGTCAAGAACAGTCACAAAAACAGTGGCATTTGACATTAAGGGTGGATATCCATTGTCCTGTGCAAGAACTGTAAAGTAATATTTTTCTTGTTTTTCTCTATCTAGTTTCTTTACTGCAGTCAGGATGCCTGTTCGACTATCCAGGTCAAATTCAGGTGGTGCATCAAAACCTAGCAGGTAGTTTATTTCAGCATTGTGTCCACTGTCTGCATCTGTTGCACTGATTTTTGTCAACTGTGCACCAGGAGAGTTATTCTCTGGAACAGAAAGGCTTATGAAAGACTGGGTAAAAAGTGGGGCATTGTCATTTTCATCTTTTACTTTAATCAGGAGCATGGATGACTGATTCAAAGGAGGTTTGCCAGCATCAGCAGCAAGCAATTTGATGGCATATTCTCTTGTGGACTCAAAGTCAAGAAAAGCAGCCGTTTCCAAAAGGAACTGATTACTAAATACTGGCCGTAATCTGAAAGGAACTTCATGATCTGTGAAGCATGTCACCCTACCATTATGTTCAGAATCCTTATCCATCACAGTTATGAGAGCAATTTTCGTGTTAAGTGGAGCATTCTCTGAAAGAAGCACAGTGCCATTGGTTGGATTGACAATGTATCTTATGTCAATTGATGGGACATTATCATTGATATCTGTAA
This sequence comes from Phodopus roborovskii, assembly GCF_943737965.1. Taxonomy (NCBI): domain Eukaryota; kingdom Metazoa; phylum Chordata; class Mammalia; order Rodentia; family Cricetidae; genus Phodopus; species Phodopus roborovskii. The sequence continues at coordinate 198,044 of NW_026125985.1, read as the reverse complement.
CATTTACAAGCACCATAGCTCTTGCTGGTGTTGATCCCCCATCAGTTGCCAAAACCAGTAGCTTGTGGCTTGGTGATTCTTCCCTATCCAGCGGTTCTTTCACAGTGATAAGTCCAGTTGTGGTATTAAGGTGAAACAGTCTCTTAGCAATGTTGGAGACTAGATTACTGAAATAAAAGTGAATTCTGGCGTTTTCACCTATATCAGCATCTGTTGCATGGAGCTGTGTCACCGAAGAACCTATAGGAGCATTTTCTGGTATACTGACTTCAATTTCCTTCTCTATGAAGACTGGACGGTTGTCATTTGTATCAGCAACACTTACTTGCAAAATAGCTGTACTAGATCTTTGAGGAAATCCACCATCTTCAACCTTTACTTTCATCACATAGGTATCTTTCTCTTCTCTATCTAACTCCTTTTGAACAATCAGCTGTGGCATCTTGTCTCCTTCTGGTGTTTCAATGACATCAAGACCAAAAATATTTTGACTCTGGAAAACACGGATTGATACACAATTTAAATTATATTTATATACAACACCACATGTATTATAAATTTTAATTAATGTTTGGAGAATGTATTTAAAGAGGTTGATTTCCAATTCCTAAGATCCATAGGATAATAGGATAGTCTCTGAAAGATAACAGAAAATTATAGTTCTGAAATTAAACTTGGCCTACATTGAAAATTGTTACCAAATGCAGGTTGTTAAGTTCTTTAACACATTTAATACAAAAAGAAAGCATATTTGATACTAAATGTAGCTTATTAAACAAATTACTTACATTTTCAAAATCAATATACAGAATTTTGAAAAGTATTGTCTCTGAAATTTCACATGATAATGGAGCTATAACTGGTTATCATGTTTGGAATTCATACATTTAAATAAGATAATTTATGCACAACATTAAAATAAAATGAAATTAAGCATCTATTTACACTTTTATTTACTACTCTTTTTGTAGGAAAGAAGATGCTTTTCATGTGTAATTTATATATAGTGTGAAATTAGCCAACTTATGAGGAATGTTTTATGTAAAAATGTTTTATAAGAATGTGATATATTAATAATTATAATGGTTGTTATATAATTAACAAAAATAAAATTATGGATGTATGATAATTAGCAATTAACTTTTTGTGATGATATTCAAATGGAATTTTAGGAAGGCTTACATTCTAAATGCTTCAAAAATCTAATTTACATAATTCCTCGATCCTCAATTCTATTCTGTTAATTGTAGACATATCAATAATGACTCCTTAAACTGGTTATGGAATTCTCCTGAGTATGGGACATATTGTGTTACTTAAAAATAAATAACAAATACAATAATTAATGTATGAACTGAATAAAAATCAATGAGTTTCAAAGTATTTAAAGATGGTATTGATATCAAAAAATATGAGACTTAGTGATGAAGGTATATCACTATGTAGCATTATGTAATGAGAGTTATATAAAGAGAAACTAGCATATAATTTCACAGGAATAAATAAATATTATAAAGTTAAGAATTTCAAATCTAACTTTTCCCTGATAATGAGATTATGACTAACTTATCCACCATCATAGAGCCCACATCTAATAGCTAATGGAAACAGAAACAGACACCAACAGCCAAACATTGAGCAGAAGTGGAATCCAGATGCAGAGATGGAAGACAAGACCTGATTAGAGAAATCCACAGAGACAGCTGATCTGAACAAGGAAGAGCCAATGGGCCCCCAAACTGATAGCTGGGAAACCAGCATTGTGTCGACTCAGATACCATGAAAATGTGTCTCAGTTAGACCTGGGCAGTCTAAAGGACCTCTGCTAGTGGAACCAGGATGTATGTTTGGTGCACAAAAGGGCTTTGAGAGCACAATCCCCATGCACATGCCTTAACCTAGAGGCAGGAGGGAGGGCCTAGTCCCTACTTCGAGTGACTTGACAAATTTAGATGACCCCTTTTGGAAGGCATCACCCTACATGTGGAGTAGGGAGTAGAATGGGATGGCATGGTGGTCGGGGGACTTGGGAGGCTGGGACTTGGGGAGAGCCCTGGGATCGATATGTAAAATAAGAGAAATAAATAACAAAAATGATTAACTGTCTTAAAAAATACAGATTTTATTTTCAAAGAAAGAGAGGTAGAAGCTCATGGTTATTTTCTCATTTCAAAGTATTTATCTAAATTATGTGGACAAAGGAATATTCACTACCTGTATATGTGGTGATGCATTATTTATGATTTATTAAACCTTGCCTGAAGATTCAGAAAGCAAAGCCAGCCTCAAGCTATTGAGATCTGGCAGTGGTTGATATACTCCTTTCAACCCAGTACTCAGGAGAAAGGTTGATAGATGGGTCACTGAGTCCAAGACCACCCTGGACTACTAGAGGGTGAATCAGAGCTCATACATTTAAACCTAGGATGTCAGAAATATAAAATGTAGAGGCAGTCATTCTGAAGTTAGTCTATAGCCACACTGAAGAGAGCATAGCCGTCTGAGTGAATGTGAGGAACAGGGAAGCAGAGATCAGTTTGAGGATCGCCCTTTAGTCTGAGCTGACTATAGGTAAGAGTTAATAACTTGTTGCTTTGCTTTTCTGATCTTCAGCTGGAAGCTTGAATACCAATTTCTGTCTCTGGGACTTTTATGTTTCATGTTACATGTATACTTACCTGTTTTTGCTTTTATGTTATTGAAATTATATAGAATATTATTCTAAGAAATAATTTCTTTTTTATGATAAGAATATAATAAATGCAAGAGAGTTGATAACAAATAATTTTATAAAACTTTTTGTAAATATTTACTTGTGAGGACTAACTGAACTTATATGACTAATACTTGAAATAATTTGCCAGGGCATTGCTTATTAAATATAAAAGCTATGTCTCTTAAACAAATTTAGGTGCAAGCAAAATGTGAAAGCTAAAGAAAACATAAAATGAAATAACTACTACGGCTATTTAGATTTGGATACCATAAGTTACATTGATTTCAAGTACATAAAATTTTCACTTCTGACTACTGTCAAGAACATTTATTTCACAGACTTAAAAAGAAAAATCTCCTTTAGGCCTGGCAGTGATGGCACTTGCCTTTAATCACAGCACTCAAGAGGCAGACTTAGGCAGATCTCTGTGAGTTCTAGGTCAGCCAGGGCTACAGAGCAAAATCCAAGACAGGCTCCAAAGCTACACAGAGATACCCTGTTTTGAAAAACAAAGAAAAAGAAAAAGAAATCTCCTTCAATACAAAGGACTATTTAATTGGTGAATGATGCTTCCTTTTTATTAAGAAAATGTGCTTTGGAGTTGTGACTCCAAACCAAACAAACAAACCCTGTTAAAATAAGAAAAATGATAAACTTGGCTGAGATTATAACTATAAAGAATCTTGCAGAAACAAGGGGGCAAAAGTTGATACTGAAATGTCACAAGAGACATATTTTCACTTTTGAAAAAAAATAATAGTTGTCATCACTAATAGCCTGATCACTGTGGTGAAATATAATATTTTTTGACATGCATGTGTGAATAACACCAGTTCATTGCTTATTAGAAGGTAATAAATAGTACAGCACTTACAGTATCATAAATCTGATACAGATGCCCAGAAAATGCATACAGTTCCAGTAAGTAATAAAAATAGTTCCAAAGAGATTGGATTCTAAAAGTGATTAAATAAAGGCATTTACTCTGTAAATCAAGGAAAGGTGGTGACAAGACTAAAAATCCCTTCCTTGACTTTTGCTACTAAAAGATTTATTTAGAAAAAAGAAACCCAGATTTTTAAAAGCTGTTGTATTTTTCTCTTACATATAATGTTATATATTTGGGTAGAAGAAATGACTTTAAATTACAGAACAGTTTGAAATAGATAACTACAGTGATGCTTATTTCAAAAAACAATAGGGAAATAAACTTAATGTTCTCATTTAAAATAGAAGGTACTATAATGAAGTTGCTTTCATTCCATTATAATTGTTCTATTTGCTGTATAAGTTGTGTAAAACAAGAAATAATAGGAACTATTATTTATATATTCTATAGCAAGCTGCCATTAATATTCTATGCATTATTTCTAGTACTATTCTTTCACCATTAATTTACAGTACTGTGAAGGGAAACACAACAAAATGGATTTTAAACAAAATAGCTTGAGCTGATAGTCACATATATATCAATAATTCTGAAGCCATGAAGTCCTTTCTATATTACATGTATAGTTATGGAAACAAAATAATGTATAAAAATAAATCCTTAATTTTAAAAATTGAGTATGAACTAAAATATTCATAATAATATTGCTAATTTGGGTGACATCACAAAGTGCTTAAAATGTTCTACATGTTCTTTTCATTATCTGCATTTAGCAAAGCTTATTATATACAAAATATTCACATAATGTTACTCATCCATTTTTAGTTTTATTACAAAATAATTCTTGTCACTGAACCTTTATTTTAAAGATTTAAATGTTCAGAATATTTTAGAATTGCCTTTTGGAAGTGAATAGATATTGTTTAAATGAATATTTTTATTAAGATCCATTTTTCTTATGGCTATGTACCTCTGCTTATTGCATTACCTGTAATACAACTTCAAACTAAAAGGTTCTTTTATCCTTATTTTTGTACTACCAACTACACAATGTAATGATTAGTGTTGCCTGACAACAAATTAATCAATTAAACAAATCCATTCAATGTAATTCATCTACTTCCTCTTCATTAATTTTTCTTCATTCTTTTCTTTTTTGTCTCCTTTCCCCTAGTTTTACAAATGTAGATGGTTACTTACAGAAATGTGTAAACTTAGACATGTTATTGCATTCTTTATACATATCATTTCAGATCCTACAGTACAATTGTGAGTTCTGAAGTAGCCTATAGAAAAGTTGCATGCCAGCAGAAAAAGAAAAAATATGGAATTGACCACATGTGAGATATGGAAAAGAAACAAATATAAAAGGAGCCTTACAGCATTTGGTAAGTGTGTAGGCTAATTTCAAATTCTAATTCTCTCTTGTAGTATTTGCTTCTGCTAATACCATTTTCTCTGTGACCTAAGATTTAGAAATGTTAAGCATGCACATAACTTTGAAAATTGTTTTACTATGTCAATATTTGATAAAAAAAAATAGGACAAGAAAAGAGGTTTCCTGTTAAATTTTAGTTCAAAGTGATTTCTTTTAATAAATACATCTTTAATCTTGTAATTTTACTCCCTTGCTCAAAAGTTAGATGAGCAGGATTTACAAGAAAACAAAAACACTATGTATTAACTGACTAAAAACTAATATTTGAATATATTTTATTTTTAAATGTGAATAAAAGGTTTTTATTCTGATTGACAATGAGTTACTTTTGTTTCAGATTCAAGCATCTACTACTTTGCTGGTATCAGAGATTTCTCAGAAGTTATTCCCTTTATTGGAACAGCCTTCTATTACTGAATATGGTAAAGTAAAACTACTTAAGAGAATTTCCTTATTTACATATGCATAGTTGAGGTAGCTTAAATTTGAGGGACATTTTCCCAAAGGAAAGGTATAAACTTCTTTCTTTCAACAGTCATTTTCTGTAGAGTAATTAGTAAGAAAAAAATCAACAAAAATATTAAAGTTTATGCATATGTGCATTGGAGACTTCAGAAATCAATCACTTAATGAGGGATTAAAAGTTGAGTTTATATACCAGTTTTTATTGAACAAAAGCACTCCACACTACTAAATTTAAAACTGCTTTGAATGTTTTGAGTAGCTGATGACTGGAATCTTTATGTACTATTTTCATATTATGGTTGAATACTGACAACAAAAATTACATTAAGTGAAGTCATAGTTAAAGGGGTACTTTATTAACATTTCTGGGCATGGCACCTGTTGCTAATACCAAACAAACCTATTAAAACGGGGTACAGAACTGAAGAAAGAATTATCAAAAGAGGAAATCAGAAAGGCTGAAAGACACTTAAGAAAGTGCTCAACTTCCTTAGCTATCAGGGAAATGCAAATCAAAACAACTTTGAAATACCATCTTACTCCTATCAGAATGGCTAAAATTAGAAACACCAATGACAACTCATGCTGGAGAGGATGTGGACAAAGAAGAACACTCCTCCACTGCTGGTGGGAGTTCAAATTCGTACAATCATTTTGGAGGTCAGTATGGCGGTTCCTCAGGAAAATAGGAATTAGTTTACCACAGGACACAGCAATCCCCCTCTTAGGCATATACACAAATGATCCACATCCATGCAGCAAAGACATCTGTTCAACTATGTTCATAGCAGCATTATTTAAAATAGCAAGTACCTAGAAGCAAACTAGATGCCCCTCAATTGAAGAAGTGATAACGAAGATGTGGTGCATCTACACAATGGAATACCACTCAGCAGAAAAAAAAAATAATGGAATCTTAAAATTCGCAGGCAAAAGGATGGCACTTGAAGAAACCATCCTGTATGAGGTATCCCCGTCACAAAAAAGAGGAATATGGTATGTACTCACTCATATATGGATTTTAGACCTAGAGCAAAGAATCACAAGCCTATAATTCACACCACTGGAGGAACTAGGATACAAGGTGTATTCTAAGAGATTCATATAAGTCCCTCACAGAAGGGGGAGAGGACAAGTCACCCAGAGCAGATGGAAAGAGGGGGCAGAGAATGGAGAGAGAAGTGGGAAAAAGAGAGGGGGAGGAGAGGAAAACAGGGTAGGAATAGAAGACAAGAGAGAGAGAGAGAGAGAGAAACAGAGAGAGAGAGAGCATAAAAGAGGGATCCATTTTTAGTTTGTGAACCTAAAGAAATGTCTAGAGACCTACAAGACTGCCCCCAACTAACAATTTGAGCATCCTTGGAAAGGCTACCATAAATGCCCTTCCCAGATAGTGAGATTAACAACTAACTTATCCATGGAGCCCTCATTTAATACCTGTTGGAAACAGAAGAAAACACCCATACCTAGTCACTGAGTAGAACTAGAACCCAGATGCAGATGGAAAGGACAAGATCAGGCTGCAGAAACACATAGACACAGCTGACCTGAACTAGGAGGAGCTAACAGGTCCCTAGACGGATAGCTAGGAATCCAGCATGGGACTGACTCAGGCCCCCCTGAATATGGGTCTCACCCAGAAGGACTGAGCAGTCTAAGGGACCTCAGATAGTGGATCCAGGATGTATTCCTGGTGCAAGAAAGGACCTTGCAGACACATCCCCCATAGAGGGATACTGCCTTAACCTAGAGACCAGAGAGAACTCCGAGTCCCTACTTCAAATGACCTGACAGATCTACATGACCCCACCTGGATGGCATTGCCCTACATGTGGAATTGTGGCTGGCAGATGTGAGGGGAGGGTAGTCAGGGTGCATATGAGGGGGCAGAGAGAGCAAAAGGGAGGGAGGGGGAACTGGAATTGACATGTAAAATAATATATGAAATTAAAATAATGATGAAAATATGCATCATAAATAAAGACAATTCAGAACTACACCATGTATTTTAAAAATATGTCTAAGATGTGTTTCTCCCAGTGACTGCTAGCTACATTAATTCCTTTTTTAAAAATAAAATGTAAGAAAGAAAAAAGCAAAAAGACAAAAAAAATTACTAAAAAAATAGGCTAACCTAAATTTAAATGTAATTGACTTTTCATTTTGTGACTATTTCAAAATATAAATACATTGATTCAAGGTCTAAAGAACAGAAAATTGAGCAGCAAGTAATCTAATTATAAAAATAATGTATATATTTCAATAGTCTTACCTATTCTGGACATTTTAACCAGAACTCTTTCAAAAAGGCATTTGCTTTCAAATCGTATGTTCTAATCTCAACTTCTGTTCCCAATCCTAAAGTACCCATTTCTAACACAGGTAGTTCACAATCTCCCACAAGTTGATAAAATTGAATCAAAACCTGCAGAAGAAATATTTGAATATCTTAAGTGTGACCAAATCTAAGAATCTAAGCCATAGTGGACAGGCTAGCTTAAATGCTCTTCCCTTGTAATGATATTGAAGACTACCTTAAATGTCATCCTAGAGCCTTCATCCAGAAGTGGATGGAAGCAGAAGCAGACACTAACAGCTGAGCACCAAGCCTTACTTTCGGAATTCTTTTGTAGAGAGTAAAGAGTGATGGAAAAAAGGGGTCAAGAAAAGGCTGGGATGGGGAAACCCACAGAAACAGCTGACCTGTAAAAATGGGAACTCATGGACCCCAGTCTGACAGCTGGGAATCCAGCATAGAACTGAACCAGGCCCCCTGAACATGGGTCAACTAGGAGGCTTGGGCAGTCTATGGGGCCCCTAGCAGTGGAACCAGTATTCATCCCTAGTGCATGAATGGGCTTCGGGGAGCCCATTCTTCATGGAAAGATACTCTCTCAGCCTAGGGGCACAGGGAAGAGAATAAATCCTGCCCCAAATGATGTGACAGATTTTGATGATCCCCATGGAATGAGTGGTAGGGAATAAAATGGGAGGGCTGTGTGAGGGCATGGGGGGAGAAGAGTGAAAGGGAACCGGGTTGATATGTAAAATAAGACTGTTTCTAATTTAAATAAAATATATTTTAAAAAGTATATCCTAGCCTTCCTTGTACAGAAAGGATACTGAAACTCACTAAAGATAAGTGACTTTTTGTGATCATATCTTAAATTTATTGTACAGCTAGATGTGACCACCAAAAGTCAGGACTTCCAGTAAAATGGTTTACAGTTATTTTTCAAAAGGGAGTCCTTTGGATCCTGATAAGTACTCCGAATTATGAAGAGTACTCAGCATGAGATAATTACCAGGTAATTGTTATTTTACACAAAAAGAAAATGGAGTTCACAGTTATTATGTGCTTTTATTTTCTTAGTTTGATGCATTTTTACGGGTTATTGTTTTATTTTGTTTTCTTGGTTTGTCAGGACATTTTGTATTGCATTTTGAGGTTTTTATAGAAAGAACTGTACATTAGGTTGATTGGGAGGGTGAGAGGATTTGGTAAGACTTAAGTGAGAGGAAGAATATGATCAAAATACATTTAAATTTAAAACTGTTTTAAATTATAAAAGAATCAGATGATATCAAACTGATTCATACAGTAGATGATCTTGGTAATTTAAATAAATTCTTACTGGAAATTTAAAAAATAATGGAAAACAAAGCAATAAAACTTTGTTTCGTGGTTCTGGAAAATTAAGACATCCTCAGAGGCTTCTTTGAAGCCCAGGGCCTATCCTTCCACTGCTCTCAGAAATTCACCATATTACCACAGCCAATATATCCTGGATTCAAGGGATTTTATTGACTTAGTGTCCATAATATCTAGAACTATAGACCTAACTCATGGAATCTGAACAATTTTACTATTTAAACAAAACCTTAACAATGAATAGAGCCATCATGCCAAATTGGATGGGAGTAATCTCATGGGACCTCACGTCTAGATGGGGGACTCTGTCTTCCCCATTATTTGATTATTTCATTTAGATCACTTAAATACATGTGTAAGATATGTAACTTCTACTGTATTAGATTTCCATATTAGCCCTCAAGGATGAAACCACCTTGAATGAAATCAGTAAGAACTGCAGTCCTAAAACAAGATTTACTGTATTGAAAGACAAATATTCCTCTGGATTCTCTACCATTTGAATTAAAATTGTAAGCTTTAAGCAAATTAGAGATTATCAAGAAAAATATATATGAGTATCGTTTAATTTTTACATGAGAATTATTGATACAAATATCAATCTTTTAAGGAGAATAAGCAGAATATAACAAAATATGGTTGTGTTTAGGTTTTCTTATCTTGTGATTAATAGAACATCTGTAAAACCTATTGTCAACAATAACTAACAGATAGTTTTGTGAAAATGCAAATGGGGTTTTATGATGAACTATTAACGGGACCCCAGACTGATACCTGAGAAGCCAGCATGGGACTGATTCAGGACCCCCTGAATATGAGTCTCAGCCAGAAGGATTGAGCAGTCTAAGGGACCTCAGACAGTGGAGCCAGGAAGTATCCCTGGTGCACAAAAGGACCTCGTGAACACATCCCCCATGGAGGGATAACTGCCTTAACCTAGAGACCAGAGAGAAGCCCTATTCCCTACTTCACATGACTTGTCAGATCTACATGACCCCAACTGGATGGTTTTCCCCTACATATGGAATTGTGGTGGGGGGATGAGAGGGGAGTGTGGTAGGGTGCATGTGGGAGGGCAGAGAGGGTAAAAGGGAGTGAGGGAAGGAGGGAGGGAGGGAAGTAGGAAGGGAGATGGAACTGGGATCGACATGTAAAATAATAAATTACAAAAATTGCTCTGACTCAAAAATTTAAGTTCAAGGACAAGTTACTGGGGAAAAGGATTTCTATTTTTGTTTCCACAGAAAATGAAAAGATGTGCATTCCTTCAAGACTAATGTGGTTTGATCAAGCCCGACCATCTGAAACAGAGTACCAAGTGATCCTACATTCAAAACAGCTGGACAAAGCAGCCTTGCAGACTAAAGCCAGGATTTCTGCATCTTCTTAGAATCCCCCATGACAGCGCCCCTTACCAGCAGGAAGTAGTTTGGAAAGAACGACGCCCAAATTCCCAAATATTGCCTATAAATGTTTGTTTTCATTTAAATGGACTTGGTTATAATAAATAAATAAATAAAATAAACTATTAACAGATATTTTATAGTAGTACATAATAGAAACAAACTAGTTTTTAAATAAAAAGAAAAACAAATTTCATTTTATTCATCTTTGAAGTAATAAAATCTATGATCACATTACAGTGTATATGTATAAGCATGGGTAGTATGTGTTGCTGGTTTAGATCAGAGGACAGCTTTTGGGAAACTCACTTCTTTCTAGCCAATACGATGGTCTAAGAATCAGACTCAGGTCATCAGGCTTGACAGCGAGACAGAGCATATTTTCTTAATTATCATACGTGAACAATTGCCTAAAACATTCATTTTATATTTTGTAAAGTTAAGTATAATATTAGTTTAATTGTTTTGTTATTTTATTAATAATGACAGGGTATTGGTCTGTAGTTCCAACTGGCCAGGACCTTACAGCAATCTCATAAATAAGCTTCTTATGTCTTTGAAATATAGATGTGTTCTACCATACCTGAGTAATATTTCACAACAAAACTAGTGAATGAATATGAATGTAAATGTATTTACAAAAACCATAATGATTTAAATATCTAAGGTTATAGCCAATTTCTATACTATTTTAATTTTTCAGTTCATATATGTACTATTGAACAACTTACAGATACAGAATGTAAATCGTGCTGACAAAAAATGTGAAAATTATTCCAGACCTCACATTATGTATAATTTTTGAGAAATAATACTCATCTGCTAAACAATAAGAAAGATAATAGCAAGCCAGTAGTTTTATTAATGATTTGAAATCTACAAAACTGATCTAGTTCATCCTTTACCTATTATAGCAATAACACTCTGATTCTACTAAAGACCTGTCAAAAATGTCAAAAGATATGACAAGTCTTGACAGATAAGGGTTATAAAATAAATGTTTCAACAGTATAAAGTTCAGAAGGAAAATCATGTTAATTTAACTCTTTATTAATTTAGGGGCTTTTCAATCCCTTATAATACTCTGTTAGTAAAGATTACCAATTGAATGTTATAAACAGTAAAATCTTTTTAGATTAGTGAATAATATGTGTCCTAATTTAAAAGATAAGAAATATAATTTTTTCATCTTCATAGGAAAATATCTGATATACATATATATATAAAATTATATAGCCTGTATAGCATTTTCTTAAAATTAAGTTCTAATCCATAAAATTAACAAAAATCATTTTTAAATAGTTTAATGATAATTTTGAAAAATGAAATGTTATTTAACATTCCAGATTATTGTAATATTTTAAAATGAAAATGTGATTAAACCAAAATATAATTTCTACTTTATCATTGTTACTTAATAAGTCAAAACTGTAGCTAAGTACAGTCTCTTATTATTAATTCAACCTCAAAATATTATCAACAGTTGTATGAATAGTGTTTTAACAAATGTATGCATATTATCAAAGGGTATTTGTCTATACTTATGTAAGTTGCTAAAATGGAAATTTCTTTATAATCGGGGTGGGGGAATGGGAGGGGAAGGTGGTCAGGGTACATGTGAAGGGGCAGAGAGTGTAAACGTGAGAGAGGGAGGGAGGGAGAAGGAACTGTGATCAACATGCAAAATAATAAATTAAATTAAATAAAAAGGTTATCACCAGATACAGTGTTGACCTTGAACCACAAAAAAAAAAAAAAAAAAAAAAAAAAAATGCCTTTTGACTGAGATTTTGACTCCATACAAGTCCATCTAGAAATTCCATGCAAAAGTTGCAGCTACTTACATATTAAATTTACAATGTGAATAATTTAAGTGAAAAGGTTACTACTGCTTTGACTAGTCATACACCTATTCCTTTTTACCTAGCCTCTTTTACAAAGGGACTCGATACTATCTAAAATATGTTCTTTATATAACAAAAACAAAGAAAATGATATTGTACCACAGATATGAAGTGGACAAGGAATTCTAATGGATTTTTATGTTTACATAACTCTATAAAAATTCAGGTTTCAAAAATTGATTCTAGTTTCAATGTCTATTAAAGTAAAAGAAAATTATAAACATTTTAAGAATCTTCCTATAAATTGGCTGATGTAAGAAAACAAATTTTTGAGGGCCAAAGCTTAGTTCTTCATTTTATTATTCATTCTGTTGCTTGTTCTACTGTATTCCTGTTCTGTTCTATTTTTATACCCTGATTTTTCCCTTCTGTCTCTGTTGATATTTTTATTTTAACTTTCCTTTTATATCCTTCCTGGTATTTTCCCTCTCTCTTTTCTTCCCCCCCCCCCACTGCTTATATGCCACATGAAAATCTTTCAAGCAATACAAATTTACAATATGGTTACATGGTTATGTGGCTGGGCTAGTGTCCTAATCCCTCAACTGGAATTCCTTCAGGGTCACAGGAGATGGCCATTACAGTCTATGTATCAACCATTGCTAAGAGTCTTTGCTGGGGTCATCCTTATAGAGTCCTGGGAGTTTCCTGTACCTGGTTTCTACCTGACCGTGGAATGTCCCCTTTTCAGCTATCTCTCTTAGTTCTTGTTGGAGGCCATGCAAGGAGACCAAGTGGCAGCACTAGAACTCATGGAACATAGCTGAGAGGTTGGCAAAGCCATAACTGAGTGTTCCTTGGAGAAGCAAAGCTCCAAGGACTACATGTCTTAAGGAACTTGTGCTATTATTGAGCATAGTTCTGATGGTTGTCTTCATGGTTGCCATAACCCTCATAATCTACTGATTAAATGGAAATTTTCTGGGGTTTACTAGCCCTCACTGGGTATTGTTATGGATACTTACACTAATAGTGATTGATTGTTTTTCCAAGCTTTGCTGCTAGAACTGATTAGTGATTCAACTATCCTGTTAGAAAGAATTTAGATATGTAGAATTGGTAGTAAGATTATGTTAAGTTGTTTTTGTTCTTTGAGGTAGAAAATCTTGGGGAACAATTTAAAGTTTACAACAGCACATTGTTGAGTAAGGGACTCATTAAGGTCAAGATACAAGAACAATGACAGCCTGGCTATTGCTGGATGATGTACCTCTCTTGGTGATCAAAGGTGATGATTAATTCTGTACCCATTTCTGTTCTCAGCTTCCAGGCATGATCTAAAGAATACCTGTTGATGAGTTAATATCCACCCTAGGATTTATAGTAAAGCTGATTTATATCAATAAAAGTTTGGATTTGTGATTATTTTAAGATTTTTTTATGAGATTACCCTTTGTGATAAACAATAAAGTGGTTGGGCCTTTCTTTATAATCACAAAAAAAAAAAAAAAAAATGCATCCTAACAGCAAAAGAACTAGCTGAGAGAAAAAATAACTTGCTTGCTTCCACTCAGTTAATCTTTAACAAGTTGTTTGAATATGAGTGTATGTGGGTTCCTTGTTTTTAAACATGTAATGTGTAAAATGTTTAATGATGTAAGACATAAGGGAAACATTTTTTCCTTTATTTATTATAATTATTCACTTGAAGTATGGAACTATTATTATTTGTAGGTAGTTTTAAGGAAATACTTTATTTTTTCTTCTTTTACTAGAGGAGCAGAGTCATGTTTCATTGACATATGATTATTTGCTATTCAATGATTATGTATTTGATTATGATTGAAATAAATAAATTACACAGCATTGTGCTAAATCTTTCTCATACACATTGACATGGATAATACAATAGCACTGATATGGAAGACTTAGAGGATGGGTTTGCCTTACTATATAGTAATTCAATGCAATCATAATGCCTCAAGAAAATGACACTTCTTATTTTGTTTGTTTTATTTTTTCTTATTTTACATATCGATCGGAGTTCCATCTCCCTCCCATGTGCCCCGACCACCCTCCCATCCCATCCCTCCATACCCCCACCCCACGCTGACCCCACAGGGAGGGTGATGCCTTCCAGGAGGGATCAACAAAATCTGTGGAATCATTTGCAGTAGGGACTAGGCCCTCCTTCCTTCCTCTAGGTTAAGAGATTATTCCTCCGTGGGGAATGTGCTCCCAAAGTCCTTTCCTTTCCTGCACCAAGGATACATACTGGTTCCACTCTCAGATGTCTCTTAGAGTGCCCAGGCCTTCTAACTGAGAAAATAAAAATTCTTATGTATATGTTTTAAAATGTAGCAAATCTTATAAATGGCAGTGGATTAGCAAATATTTAGCAAACACTTATATTTTTAAGAAATAATAGACATCTGGGGAAAAATGAAGTTTGTAATTTAGAAAACTGTTGAGAAAAGTAAAAATAATGTGAAGCTAGGTAATCCAATAATAAGCAAAATTTTAGTCATTATATTATCTGTGTAAGTGAACTCTTCCCACGTTTAGTACATAAATTGATTTTATTATAACCAGAGTTGTCTGGGTTTGTGGTAATTTCTATTAATTATATTAGCTAGGCATGTATTTGAAGTGAATTTAGTTATTCTTATTAGGTCAATATTAAAGTAGTAGAAATGGCTGTAAGAATTAAGATGAATTTGAAATAAGTATGTTTGAAATTGTTTACAAATTCATTAAATCCCTTAAACTTGTGAATAATGCCTAATGATAGAAATTAGGATATTCCCTTAACATAGAGACAGGAGAGAAGTCCTAGTCCCTACTTCAAATGACGTGACAGATTTAGATGACCCCTCCTGGATGTCATCACCCTACATCTGGAGTGGGGGGGAAGAGAGGGTGGCCAGGGTACATGTGAGTAGGAGGGGGGGAGGGAAAGAGAGAGGAGAATGGGAGAAAGGGAGGGAGGGAGATGGAACTGGGATCTATATGTAAAAAATAAAAATAAAAAAGTTAAAAAAAGATATTAATGACATGAAATATTTGTGACTAAAATAAAATTCTACATCATATCTGATTCAGTGAGTCAAAGTTTACAGAACATTTTAGGGATCAAATTAAAACATGTCATTAAGGAAGAGTTTGTGTATGATAATAGTATTAAAGATTTATGTATATGTGTAAAGTATATTATACATATAATATGTGTAATATATGATATATAAATCCCCATGGGAGAAAATGTGAGCAAATCAACTAAGGAAACCATAACATATGATGATTTAAATTGAATTGCATTGGGACTGATATTTGTGACCTCATATTTTGAAAGGACCGTTAATGGAGAAAAATAACTGATTATAACTTTGATGCAAACTTGATTATGGTCAACTGATATCTATTATCTTGAAACCAGAATAATGAGGAGAAATATAAAGCACTCATAAAAGTATTTATGACAATGGATTCTCTATTTTTCCTTAAAAATCATTTGGAAACGCTTAGATCTATAAGCAATTATAATTTGAGAATAAAGGTCAATTCCTTAAATAACCCTCTATTTTGGCAATAATCAAATGTTCTTATGATAAATGGCAATTTAGAAAAACATGGAAAGGAAAAAGTCAATCACATTTAACATCTTAAAATTGCCATTGTTTAGATCTTAGTCAAATGTCCAGTGAGGTAGATTGTAGAATAAAAAGACAGATAGTCCTCATATGTTTGAAACATGAGGGGAATGTTAATCTTATACAAAAGTCAAAGTGATTATTAATGCAGTTATGTCTGTTTTCTTCCATGTTTAGCACTGTGAGCACTACATTTGATAAGCAATATCAAAACAAAAAGGGGTTTACCCTATGTAATTTCAATGACAGCCTGTTAGCTGCTAGATACATTTTCATAAGCTGATCTTTTATTAATGGAGATAACCTGATTGAGAGTTGTATTGTTAAAATTAAAAAAAGGTATCAGTGAAGATACTTCAATAGTTGACTTCATCAATTTAAAGTGGTAATTCTCTATCTTAAACTAAATGTGAGTATTAAGAAGTGGACATAAAAATAAATTCAAATAGCAAATAAGTGCAGAAGTTTTGCATTTGAAATATAATAAATAATATGTCTATCCCTGTTTCTTTTTGCTTTTAAAATGCTGAATTGGTTAGAGGGTCCATTATGTGGCCATCCTTGCTGTATGAAATGAAAATAAATGGCAAATAATCAAGAGAGCATTAAAGAAAGGTAACTATGTACACACCAAAACATACACAAAGCATAAAACTAATTATTTCTTTAATCTACACAATGAGTCTGAACTCTGCTGAAAATAGTTTTAAATCAATTGCAGATAATTCATTAAAAAATAAATACTTAAAATAATAAGCATTACCAAACCAAATATCAACATAAGCAACATCTTTTTTTTTGACAAATACTGACAACTGAAAATATGAAAGCATATTATTTGTGAAGTTTTAATCACTCACCATGTAAAAAAGCACACAGACACGTATTTGTGAGAAAGCCAAGCATAAAAAATAATCCCCATATATTACAATGCTTTGTTGATTCCCATTGGAGTCGTTACCCCATCTGAATAGAGTTGCAGAAGGTGTGTATTGGGAGAGGCAGATGAGAGGGGAGGGAACATGAGTAGAGTAGGGGGGGTGAAACTGGCTGGTATGAATAATGAATAAAAAATTATGAAATAAAGAGAAAGAATAAAAATTTAAGTGTAATATATGGTACTTCCCAAACTTAACTTTTCATAAATTCTGGAGTATAAATAAGGGAGATTGTAATTGCTCATAAAAACAATCTGAGACCTTCTAGCCTGTGTGATTATTCCAGTCATATTTGTATAAATACAGCCTGTCTTAATGAGTGGGCCACAATAAAACCTTGTGCTGTAACTGGTATTGAGTTCTTTTCTTAAGAAACTCCTGCTCCAACTCTTCCATATGAACCCCAAACAACTTTATTTAACATGACCGTCAGATTTATTTAATTGTAAGTTAGCTGGAAAATCTCTAGATCTTACCAGTTAAATAATTTTAAAAACTACACAAATGGAAAAAAGAAAGCATCTTCAACAAATGGTGCTGGCATAACTGGATGCAGACATAGAGAAGACTGCAGATAGACCCATGTCTATTACCATGCACAAAACATAAATCCAGCCACACTGAACTTCATAGAAGAGAAACTGAGAGGTACTGTTGAATGTATTGGCACAAGAAACCACTTCCTGAATATAATACCAGTAGCACAGACACTGAGATTGACAATTAATAAATGGGACCTTCTGAAACTGAGAAGCTCTATAAGGCAAAAGTCACAGTCCACAAGCCCAAAGAATAGGAAAAGATCTTTACCAACCCCACAAATGACAGAGGGCTGATCTCCAAAATATACAAAGAACTCAAAAAGCTAGACACCAAAATACCAAATATTTCAATTAAAAAGTGGGGTACAGAACTAAATAGAGAATTCTCAATAGAGGATTCTAAAATAGCTGTAAAACTATTAAGAAATTGCTCATCATTCTTAGCCATCATGGATATGCAAATCAAAACAACTATGAGATACCATCTTACACCCATCATAATGGCTAAAATGAAAAACAGCAAATGCAGTATATGATGGAGAGGATATAGAAAAAGAGAAACACTCCTCCACTGTTTCTGGGAATGCAAACTTGTACAGCCAGTTTGGAAATCATTATGGCAGTTTCTCTAGAAAATGGGAACCAGTCTACCTCAAGATCCAATAATTCCACACTTAGACACAAACCCAAAGAATGCATATTCATACAACAAGGATATCTGTTCAGTTATGTTCATAGCAGTATTATTTTTAATATCCAGAATCTGGAAGATAACTAGATGCCCCCCAACTAAAGAATGTATACAGAAAATGTTGTACATTTACAGAATGGAGTACTACTCAGCAGGAAGAAAAAATGGAATCTTGAAATGTTCAGGCAAATGGGTGGAACTAGAAGAAACCATCCTAAGTGAGGCAGCCCAGTTACAGAAGAATAATCATGGAATGTGCTCACTCATATATGGATATTACTCATAGAGCAACGTTTTACCAGACTACAATCCATACCTCAGGAGAAGCTAGGAGACAAGGAGGACATTCAGAGATACATACACTGTACCCAGTGAAGGTCAAAGAGACAAGAGCCCCTGAACAGATGGAGCATGGGGAGAGAGTGGAGGGAAGTAGGAGAAAAAAGAGGGAAGAAAAGGAGGGTGTGGATAACATGAGGGATCAGGAAGATTTAGTAGGGAGATGAATAGAAGAGAGCAAAAAAAGAGACATCAATAGAGGGAACCACTATAGGTTTAAGGAGAAATCTGACAGTAGGAAGTTGTACAGAGTTCCACAAGGATGACCCCAACTAGGAACCTAAGCAATAGTGGAAGAGCTACCTTAAATGCCCTTTCCCCTATAATGAGAATGATGACTACCTTATATGCCATGCTAGAGCCTTCATCAAGTAGCTAGCTGATGGATGTAGAATGAGAGAGATCCACATCTAAAGACTGAGCCAAACTCTTCAAACACAGTTGTAGAGAGGGAGGAGTGATCAAGATTAAAAAGTCAAGACCATGCTAGAAAAACCCGCAGAAACAGCTGACCTGAGCAAGTGGGAACTCATAGAGCCCAGTCTGAGGACTGTTGAACCAACATAGGGCCAAACCAAGCCTCCCGAATGTGGGTATCATCTAAGTGGACTGGTCAGTCTATGCTGCCTCTGGCAATGGAAGCAGGAGTATGCCTAGTGCAGGAATGGACTTCGGGAGCCCAATTTTCATGGAGCAATACTCTCTTGGCCTAAATACGTGGAAAAGGACCAAGCCCTGCCCCAAATGACTTGACAGGATTTGGTGATCCCCCATGGAAGTACTCACCTTACCTAGGGAGTGGATGGGGGGATGGGTTTGGGGAGAGAGTGGGGACATGGGAGGATGGAAAGGAGAGGAAACTGGGATTGATATGTAAAATAAAATTGTTTCTAATTTAAATAAAAACTATTAACAAAACAGAGTCACAGAATTAAGAGATTGGATCATCAGTTTCATTAACTTAGTTATCATGCATTCAGATTTAAATAGTTTTCCACATGAAAACTCTACATGTATAAAAACCTTTCTGTTTATTTTGCTTATAAACGTGATCCTAAACCAACACCAATGAGGGTTTAGAGCAAAACTTTCATCATGTGAAAACTCATGGAAAGTTTTTGAGAGGCTCTGTCACATTCTTAAATTATGCAGATGGATACACTGCTTTAGCTCATGGAGAATCCAGCCAGAAAATTTCCAAGAAAGCAATGCATGTTTTGTCAACAATCATGACATTTTCCATTTTCTAGACCCATAAGGACTGTACTAAATGTAAACCCTATGCTACTATTATGCTGACAAAACCTTTAAAAACGGCATTGTGGTCATTTCCACATACACTTGAAAAGACCCCCCCAAAGGAATTACAATTTAGATAACAAAATCAATTTTCTTGGTGGTATAGCTTGGCTATTTGTAGAAGTTATTATAGAAATAACTTTCTTCCTAGTAAGGTGAAAGATTTAAATGCTTCTAGAAGAATACAATTTTAATATCTTTCTTCTTATTTTACATATTGACAATATTTCCCTCCCCCTACCTCTATCCCTCCCATGCTTGATGAACCCCTCCCATCCCATCCTCCAAACTCCACAGGATACAATTTTTAATAAATACTTATATATACAGAGAAAAATGTACAGCGAGATCACTAGAGGATGAAATAATCAACTTCAGAAATTTATAAACTTACTTTATATTCAATAATCCTCACTAGCATTTCTTCCTTTTACATCTATTTATTACTAAGGGGAGTTGAGTTTCCAGGAGTCAATTGAATATTTATTAGACTCTACATAAGTGAGATATTTTTCTCCATATTTTGATGCCTATATACACTCCCACATTCATTAATATAATCATTCAATTACATAAAGTTTTACTCTCAAATTAAAGTAATCTATAAAGTTCTACATTTCTTAATTTATTTATAATCTACTAAATGCTTTTTATAACAATTATGTATCCTGGAGTGATTTAAAATACTACTTTGTTCTTTTCTCAACCATTTATTTTATTATTTTCATTATTCCATTGTAGGTTCAGGACATTTATACATTTAAACTATGTTTCCCTTGCCTGACTGTTTTAAGATATTTCTTAAAGAAAACAAAACAAAAACAAACAAATGTAAAGCATTATTTTTAAAAGACAGGTGGTCTTCTCTTAAACCAAGAAGAAATTTTAATATAAATTATGACTGATGATAACAAATACAGAAAAATGATGTACATATGTTTTCCATTTAGAATGACCAGAGATATAAAATACATACACATCTCTTCTACAAAATCCACTATGAAAACATAATTGTGACTAGACTTTAACGAAAGAGATAGGAAACCAAAAACAAAAAGTTCTCATGGTGATAGAAGCAAAGATAAGAGAGAAAACATGATTTTCTAAATGTCAAATGAATGAGATATAAATAACGCAATTCCAGATCATAGAAGCAGTATATGGGACATTATTCATATTAACAATGTCATAGTCACGTGGACAGGCATGAGGAATCAAACAAATGAGAAGTAGATATTTGATTCAAGAGTTAAGCTAAAGAAGGTAAATGGAGCTTTATTTTTAAAACTGAACTAGTTCCAAATGTTAAAGTGGAGTCAGTGTCATTGATTTAGAAAGAAAACAATGCTGGCATATTTTTCTTTGTACACACACATAAAAAATATATGAAAAAGTAAAATTAGTTCACACAATACACATTTTAAAGAATACAAAGCATCAGATCTGAGAAAATGTTAGCAATGCCTAATCTTAAACTATAGATTGAAACTACTGCCTATAATATTCTTTTCATCAATACATTCAGTAAATTTGAAATAATTTTGTTATTTTATTAATTACTATATAATCATTCTTCTTAGGTAAATAAATTTAATTTTCTTTGGTATGTGGATGTATAATTGAAGTTACAGATATCAAATTTGATGTTAAGGTGATAGACTAACATACTTATTAGTACTGGAACAGGTATTGCCATTGTTATCAAGACAATATTTACTTCTTAGAAGAAAAGTATTCTGTATAAAAATGTCAAAAAAATATCACTACTGTAATTGTAAAACTGGATTCTTGTTCAAAATCTTATAGAATAAAATAGATTTGGAAATTTTTTGTACTTTGTTATTTTGAAGATTTTAAACAAGTCCATGACTATGAGTAGTTCAAGGAAAAAAATGTTCATTTATGATGAATATTTTTTTAACATGGTTAATACATGATAGTAGTCTCTATAATGTACATTATTAGGCTCCATGGTGACAGTGACTATTTTCAAACCACTTTTTCTCCCTCAAGACTTGGCATTACATGTTAATTAAATGAATGAAATTTAGATAATTATAATTGTACAATGGTACTAATGGTTATTTGCTGCTACAGTAAAACAATATTGCTTTTTACCTTTTTTAAAAATTTACACTCATTTGAAAAGGTCAAAAATGTACATATACACCTACGTATCATGTGTTATAAATAAAATGATATGAAGTATTCTTGGTAGTATTCTTCATAATCCAGGTTTAAAATATCTCAAAGACAAATTTAAATTATATAATGCAAATAATTGTTTGTCTTATTATATTTAATGAAAGCAAAATTAAAGTTCTTGTTTTTAGTGCCTTTCTATCATATAAATACATACTCCATACTTTCCTAGTTAACTTGGAGAGAGATCTCTACATGCAGTATTTAAAATGCAATACCACTAAACATTCTTTCAATGTATTAAAAATAAGAAATAGGTTTCTTAAGATAGGCCCCATGTAATTATTGGTAATATTGCACAATAAGTTGAAATATTTAAATATGTATACATATAGCATTTTAGTTGTTATACTGTATGGGCACATATGTGCATTTCATTAAAATGTGTGTGTATGTATTCTATATTGATATACTTAGCTCTCTATAAATTATCATTTAACAATTCTAGATGAAATGTTTTATAATATTTTCATAGCATAAGATTGGAAAAGATGCCACAAGAAAAATAACCAAATATTTAATATTTCCACAATATTTGAGAGTATTAGACTTCTTTTTAAGACTAAATTGAAGTTCATGTTTATCATCTATGAGTTTATCTAGCTGTACCTGGTAGCTGATCGTCATTTCAAAGAAAACTATTGAAACTTAATTTATATTTAAAACAGATAATTTGATCTATTATTCTATGATATTATTTTGTTATTCATAATTTTAATTGGTTTCATTAAGTTGGAGATTCATAAATAGAAAATAAGGCTATTGATTTATCTAGTATTTATAATGTGTTTATGGGAATGTACATGTGTATATATGTGCTTCTGAATGCAGGTATGTGCATGCAATGATCTATGTGTGAAAGTCAGAAGACAACCTCAGGTGTCAATTCTCAGATACCATTTCATTTTGGACATTGGCACTTGTTATTCATTGTATATGTCAAGCTGGATAGCCCCAAAGTTTCCATCAAGTCATCTGCTATCCACAATTATCTTATAATAGCAGCAATCCATCTTTACATGAAATCTGGGAATTCTAGCTCATGTACTTACACTCACTTTGAGCAACGAGCCACAGCCATTTTACCTAGAATTTTATTTTCTTTTTATTTTATATGTGTACTTTGCCTGTATATGTGCCCACAATGTTCTTGGCCCTCCAAAACATCAAAAGAATACACCATGATTCTCTGGAAATGAAAATATGGCTGGTTTTGAAACACAATGCAGGTGCTGGGAAACAAACCTGAGCCCTCTGCAAGAAAAACCAGTGCTCTTAAGTTGGTCTGTTTATTTTTTGGTATATGATAATTTTTTTTTTACTTCTAATGTTTTAATAATAAAATTAATATTAAAATGTTTTAAAGACTCAATATAAGCATTAAATTAGTTATCCATTATATTTCTGATGTACAAGAATAAGAGATTAAAAAGTCACAACCTACTAATAATAGTAAATTATATTTACTTGGTAATACTAAATTAAAAGTCATTGTAAGAAAAAAGTGATAATATTTACAAACTCATTTCTCTTTCAAAGTATTGATTTATAAATTACTAAATTGATCATCTCACATACATTCCTCTATGTGGGACTATCATCAACAAGATTATTTAATAAAAGTCATTATTGGGCTATGAATATTAACTGTGACAATAATAGTTGCAATGAAGTCAAAAGTTTCTTGATCCTACTAGTGTTACATTCTCATTTTAATAAATACTGACAGAACTAATAAATTTCATTTGTGAACACAATGAATTTTTTCTCTTGGTTTTCTCCACAGGAGGCACACTTTGTTAATAGCCCCAATTTTAGGGCCATAATAGTCATTAGCATTTAATAGTCTACTTTTATTTCTGTTCAGCAGAGATCAAAAATGATAATCTGTACATTATGAAACTAGAGAATGTGAATTCAAGTAATTTTAATCTGAAAGGATAAATTTCTATGTAACACTTAATTTTAGAGCTGACAAATGAGGATATATTTGTAATGAGTATCTTCTGAGAATCTTGGGGCCCAAATAACATGTGTACAGTTTCTAAAATTTGTACACTTGTCATTTGCTATATATTTTACCCATCATATCATTAATGAACATTTTATCACATCTTTTGAGGTTAGTGGAACTATTAAAGTACTTTAGGAATGGATATAAATAAATCTGAGCTTTTATTGGGATGGTCAGGGATAAATTTGGTGTTAATGCTTTTTGTAAGCACAAGTGTAGAAACATTGAATTTTTCTGTCAAGAGATTCAATCAGCTCATTGTCACCAAGCTGGTAAAGGAAGGTTATTGCTGATACCCGCCAGAAAAAGATGAAAATCAGAGGCAAATAAATAAATAAATCTATTTGAAGATATATGTAACTTCATTACACACAATAATTTTCCCTGAGTTTCAAACAGGAAGTAGTATGTCCCACTTCTTTATGTAAATAGACTGAGAAAGATAGGGTGCCTGAGGTATAATTCCATTTGTGAAAATTCTTACTTCCTTGGCAATAAAAACTGGAAAATGAAAAGAAGTTTAAAGAATAATAGGCTATTTAAATTTAGAAAGTGAAAGCTCACCATGATACTTTTATTTCTTAAATACAGCTTAACAATTAGTTTTATGACATATTAAATATGCTTATGTCTTGCATAGATATACATATATGTATACATAGGTAGATGGATAGATAAATACAATAATTTTTCAAACAGTATAAACAAAGAAGAAATATTTGAAAATTCTTGGGGAATTAAAATTATATGTTTTTGTTTAAAGTAGAAAAAATTATTTCTCATGTAGATTTTTTCCCTAATATTAACAATACCAGATAATTAAGTTAGTTCTGATGTTGATTTTTTAAATTATTTTTTATCAATCAAGTTACTTCATACTTTATTTGAACACTCTCTCCATTGTTTCTCCTTTCATTCTCCTAGCATTAAATTTAGACCTGGTATTTTAATTTTGTCTGTCAGTCTGTTAATCAAATTTAAGTGTCAACAACAAACATTTTTCAGTTCCCTATCATATTACTTACAAGTTCTATGATAACAAGTCTAATACATTACCATTTTGAGACACATTTTCTAAGTATCATGCAAATGGAAGAAAAATACTTACCTGGTTTATGATAGAATATATGTAAAATCATAGGATAATATGAACCCGAGCTTTACTAAAACATTTACATACTACATAAAGTTTTAATACTATTCTGTGCTATGCTATTTTATATTCTGTAAATATTTATAGATTTACTAAATACTCTCTACCATTACTTTTATTTTTAGTTAGTTAATTTGAAACTGTAAATTTACCTAATTTCCCTAGGATTTTTCTGTATTTTTATTATTATTTGACCTTTACATATATATTTTATATCACCTTAGTTATGATCAACTGAAAATTTGATGTTGTAGTCTTCAATAAGTGTAGCTCAGTCTAGCATTAATTGAATATCTACATATGTTCTAAGACAGCATGTTTTTCATAAAATTATGTTTGCTGACATACTTACTTTCAAAAACTAAAATTTACTAAAGTTTATTTGTGAAATAAAACATTTTTTCTGCTTTTTCTCCTTGTGTGTGTTTAACCTACCTCTCTCATAGAATACATGCCACTTTGCTGACAAGATTTTTTTTTTTTTTTTTTGCAAGTCAATGTTCATTCAGTTAATATCACCCATGTTACTGCTTTTATTGTGTTCAGGGTAATAAATGTATTCCATTGTAATTATTTCTAACAAGCTCTTTTCCAACAGTATTTGTTCATGATGCTATACAAATGTCCAAGTACTTTAAGTAGGATATATAGTTATTTAGTTGTATCTTATGTTCTGAAGCAGAACAAAATTGTATGCCACATGCTACACATTACTGAAAATTGTAAACTGAGACTGTCCTTTTACTATTTGTGACATTTTTTTAAAGAAAGTTAAATTTAAAACAACATATTTTATCAAAGCTGAAATCTTTGCAGCAGGATATTTTCTATTTATTTTGTAAGTCAGTTTTCAAGATACACATGAATCTATAAAATTTCTCCCAATGGTAGAGATTGAAAAATATTCCTTAAATGAAGTCTAGCATTTTAAAATTGGCATTTTTCAGAATGTCTGGTGAAGAGATCCAAAAGAGTCTTATTGTCTGGTCTCTAACACCACATTTTAGTTGTTACTATTATCTCTTAAATAAAGTCTTGTGTTTAGGATCTGATTTACAGTATGGTAGTCATTTAATAATATGTTTTTAATATTGTTATTAAATTAGAGGGTCCTTTCAGCAATAAATAGATTCAGTGAATAAAATTAAAAATTAAAAGGTATTCTGGAGGATGGAAGGGTGAGGGAACTGGGATTGATATGTAAAACAACCTTGTTTCAAATTTAAATTAAAAAAGGAAAAATTTAAAAATAGTGGGGGGTGGGTGGCATGGCCAGACTTTCATGGCACATGCCTTTAATCCCAGCACTCAAAAGGCAGAGACAGGCAAATCTCTGTAAGTTCGAGGCAAGCATGGTCTACAGAGCAAGTTCCAGAACAGGCTCTGAAGCAATACCGAGAAACCTAGTCTCAAAAAAATCAAATAAAAAAATAAATGAAAGCACATGAAGTGTGAAGTGATAGGGATATGGAAAGAGTTGGAAGGGAGTGTGAGAATCTAATCAGAAGATATTACATGCATACATAGCATTCTTAAATAATAATGAAATATGCAGTGAGTGAGACAGCATGTACACACAAAAAATTATTTAGTTACTTGGTATCCTTCATGACACTTCAGGTACTCAAGTAATATATACTTAAAAGCTACTGCTTTGCTTATCAAAGAATGAGATCATTAGTCATTGCAGAGAGTATTATTGGAAAGGGTTACTTCAGAGAGTCAATTCTGTTATACAGTTTTACAATTTAAAGTGTTAAGTTTCACATTTTTATGTAGTTAAATATTTGACTAAACCTCCAGATTTTTTCATGCATGTTTCTATAACCTGTGCTTAATGCTTTTTGTTCAGACTTCATACCTATTAATAATTACAGAACACCCATACATTATAATTTTAAAAAGAGAAAAGGCAGGAGGTAAAAAAAAATGTGTTAACAAATGGGCTGACATTTGTGAAAAAAAGGATATTTTCCAAGTCACTAGAAAAGCAAACCACATTTTAGAGACCTAATCTAAAATGATTATGTGCAAATCTCCAAAACTGTCGGTTTTATTTCACTACTTCAAATAAATCCTGCTTTTGAGAATTAATTTATACACTCAAATATTTTTATTCATTTGAGTTCACTAAGGAAGACTATTGTTTTCAATTTCTTTTTAAAGATACGAATCTTCTGAAATCAAAGGGGTGAGTTGAACAATTTTCCCATATTACACATCCCCTGGGTCAAGATCTACAGTTTATAACCATCAGAATGAAGTATGTGTGTGTTCTTTCAGTACATTACTACAGTAGAAATAATGTGAATTATAATTTTGTAGTGCACAATCTAAATACATATTTTAAATTTATTTTCTGTCAATATAATATCTACAAAGGTCTAATATCTGAAGACCACTAAATATATTTAATTATTTTACATACCAACACCTAAGATTTCAACTATTCTGAAAAACTTCCCAGTAATTATCAAATATTAGCCATGCATTTGGTACATGAGACCTCTCTATACACATTCAAATAACATGTATTATTTCATTCATGATTTCCTTAAGACTCAAACAAAGCTAAACTAAATTCTTAGGAATTACTGAAAATTTTTGACAAATAAAGCTACTTACCTTGTTAATGAGAGCAAATGACTGCCAAGTTTGCAAATAATTCAAAACAAAAATATGCAGAACAAAAATAATAGTGGTTAATGCTTATCTCTCTTTGAGGATTATGAAGATGATTATAGATCTATTCTTGACTTGAAATCATGGTGAAAAATTTTATCAATAACCCAAATATGTTTAGAAATGCTAGTAATAAAACACTTTTAGTTGGAGACTATGAGGGTGTATTGATGGAGAAGGAGTTAGTGTCAGATGTTGTTCAAATACATTATCATATTTTATTATATAATTCAGAAATCTTCAAGAACAATGTCCTTCTATTGACCTCTCATAATTTTGTTTTCTTTCATGTGATAGGATTAATCTTTTTGTTGAAAATGATGTTTCAAATATTAGTTTTCTTATCTAGCCATTCATAACACTTAAAATTGTATGCTTAGGTTGATTTTATGACAGCCATGACTAGACAGATTCAAAGACAGATACCAAGTAGTCTATTGACTTATAAATAGCATAGCTGAGCTCCTTGTCTATGACCTATATTTGTTAATATAAACCAAAAAAATGTGTATATGCATGTATACACACCAGAGCAGGTTTTAAAAACCATGTGATTGAAAAATGTACATTAATGACTTTTCTCTAGTTTGCTTTGATTTGCATAAACAATTAAAATTTAAGATGATAGTTCACTCATAAGAACAGATGGTGTACTCTATCAAAAGTTAATATCTTTAACAAAAAATATTTTTTTAGACACACCTTAATTAGTTGGTAGTTTTGGACTCCATTTATTCCAATGTCAGGATCAATGGCTGCCGGAAGAGAATACCTGGAGTTTATAGCCGAGTTCTCTGGAATTGATATGTTGATGACAGTTGTCGGGAATAACGGTGCATTATCATTTATATCTTCTATCAGAAATCGTATCTTAACCAGTCTAAAAATTTCATCTGGCAAAACAGCAACCTCCACTTCGTAAAAGCAACGGGCATCCAACACTATTCCAGCACATAATTTCTCACGATCTATGCGAGCGCCAGTAGTGAAGATCTCACCAGTACCTTCTTCAATCCGAATCAGTGGTACATCCCCGGTTTTGTATACCAATTTGAACTGCATAGGAGTGGTTAAGGACTTGTCGGGAATAAGCGACAAGTTGAGGTCTTTCAACAAGTCGCCTATCAGGACGTTCTCTGGCATTTCTTCTCGGACAGTATAATTCTTCTCCTGGGCGCCAGACTGAAACACGACACATGCTAACAGGACCGCAAATATATACGTCCCGGACAACAAGTCCATACCAGTCTGGATACCAAAGGTACTGTTTGTCAGCCCACGGTATACTGACAAAGAAAACACAGGAAAGGATAGAGGGAGGGAGAAGTAGAGACAGGAAAAAAAAAAGGAAAGAGAAAAAGAAATTATTAGAAAGCCAGCCATAAATGTTCATGTTAACTAAATCTTCTAAATTTAAATCATTAAATGAAATATTAGCATTAGTAGTGATATTTAAATGACAAACTTATTTTGAATCAACTATTACACATATCTATAGTAAAAAGATAAATGAAGCATTGCCTATGGTAGTTAAATGAGATGGGATATTAAGAACAGTGTCCAATATTGCAGATGTGTATATAATTTAATATTGAGGATATTTAAAGGAAATACAAGTAATTTATATATTTTATTCAACACTTAATGATAAATAAAGGAATACTTGTTAAAATCACAAAAATACTGTTATTTTTTGTTGTGCTAGGAATTTCAAACACAATCATTTTGCTATCAATAAGCATTAAATAATATTCCATAATTACAATTCCATGAATAAAAATGTTCAACTGTCCTGAAGAAAGTAAGCAAAATATATTGCTGCATGAAGGATTTTCTTAAGTGAATTCAAAGAAGTGGTCTTCTAAGATAACTTTTAAAACTGGGCAGAAAGAATGTAAAAGCTAAAGGGGGTGAGAGACGCCAAGAAAACAAGGCTCTAAAAATCAACATGATCAAAGAACATAGAGGCTCCCAATGTCCATGATGATGCCTCATGGAAGGACTCACTATCATTGGGGAGTGGGTGGGAGTGGTTTGCGTGATCGCTGGGGTCCAAGGGAGGATGAGGCTGACACGGAATGGGGAGATTGATAGGTAAAATAAGACAGTTTCTAAATTAATTAATACAAAATTCAAAGAGAACACAGGAGCTCACAAAGACTGAGGCAGCATTCTCAGGGCTTTCCCAGGTCTGTTTAGTGTTTTTAAGGCAGGCTTAAGTGTGCAAACTAGTGAATTTCTGTTTCTTGTTCCCTCTCTTGTTCTCTTTTCCTTCTGTTGGGTCATTTTGTTCAATTCAGGTGTGTTGGTTTTTGTAAGACCACTTAAATTATTATTGCTCTTGGAGAGTATCTGGGTTTTGATCTTTGCATTCACATAGTAGCTCACATCCCTGAAACACTCTCGTGAGTTTTAAGGGCACTACATTCAGCTAGTGCGGACAAAATATCCATACACATAAAATAAAAAGAAACTTAAAAATGGAAATCCCAAGCAAATTCTTCCTTTTGGAAACCTTGCAACCATTTTAATTCTCTAATTTTCAGGGTTTACTTTTTATTATTTTAAGTGTTGTGTGTGTGTGTGAGAGAGAGAGAGAGAGAGAGTGAAAGAGAAAGAGAGAGACTTTATTTACATGTGAGTGAGGATGCATTCAAAAGTCAGAGACATTAGATCATCTTACTCCTACTCCTGGAATTACAAGTGATTGTGAGCTATTCAACACAGCCCATGGTAATCAAAGTTGGGACTTCTAGAGGAGTAGCAAGGCCAACAGTCTTGACTGTTGACATATTTTCTCAGTCCCTATTTCTCTAATTCTTTGATAAATTTCAATAATTAGTTTAGATTTTCATGAATTTATTTTTTAAATTTTTGATCAGATATTGATTCCTATTGCCAATTTGACTTGCTAGATATAGTCTTCCTTTACAAGACACCCACAGCTAAACATTGAGCATAACTGGAATCCAGATTAAGGGAGGGAGTATGATAAGAAAATAGTTATAAGACCAGGCTGCAGAAGCCCACAGATATAGCT
The DNA here is from genome assembly GCF_943737965.1 of Phodopus roborovskii. Lineage (NCBI taxonomy): Eukaryota > Metazoa > Chordata > Mammalia > Rodentia > Cricetidae > Phodopus > Phodopus roborovskii. The sequence goes on along the minus strand of NW_026125985.1, from coordinate 167,087 downwards.
GGCCTGAACAAGTGGGAGCAAATGGACCCCCAGACTAATAGCTGGGAAACCAGCATTGGACCGACTAAGACTCCCTGAACATGTGTCTCAGTTCAAAGGTGTGGGCAGTCTAAGGGACCTCTGATAGTGCAACCAGGATGTATTCCTGGTGCACAGAAGGACTTTGGGAGCACATTCCCCATGGAGGGATACTCTCTTAAGCTAGAGGCAGGAGGGAGGGCCTAGTCATGACTCCAAATGACCTGACAGATTTTTTTGATCCCTCCTGGACTGCATCACCCTCCCTGTGGAATGGGCAGGGGAAAGGGATGGAGGGGTGGTAGGGGGCATGGGAGGGAAGGTGGGAAAGAAGAATGGAGGGAGGGAAAGGGAACTGGGATAGATATGTAAAATAAGAAAAATAAATAAATAAATAAAATCTTTTAAAATAAAAAAGAAGACTAAACTCAAACCATCCTATCAAGAATGGTTGAAGCAGACAAGTAGCAGGAAATAAGTCCCAAATTCAGGCATAAAGGACATAGACACTCCCACCCCATCTCCCACTCTTAGAAATCCCTGAAAAAGCCCATAAACACACACAGCATATATGCAGAGGACCTATCCCATACTAATGTTCTCATTTAAAAATAACTTACAGATTTTAGTAAATCTACTCTTAAGCTTTTCTTTTCTTCAAGGAAATACCTTTTTTTTTTTAAGGAAATAACTTGTGGGTTTATCAATATTCCTCAAGTTTACAATTAGTTATTTCACTGCTCTGGGATTGTATTAGAATTGCATTTAAAACGAAACATTAACTTAATTTATCAAAGTATTTTTGGTTTTTAGAATTAAAATGTATACTATAACAACATGCATTTGAAATCATGTTTGAGATATGGAAAAAAGCAGAAGTATCAAATGATGATAGATACATGATCTGCATATAATAATTATTATTCTAAGCAACAACACAAATGCCGAAATAGTTTATTCTGTTTTTTTTACTTTTAGAGATATTGAACTCTTTCATGGAAATGACAGAATAAGTTATAAGAATTGAAACTGTCTTACACTTGTTGAAAACCTCTTTATTCTACAAAACTATAAACATTTTTGTGCATTATCTCTTCCTTTAAACTCACAAACAAAACTAAAGTCTGAAATATTCATGATACAAATTGCTTTGATCAGTAATTGATCTAATGCATAAAAGATGAATGAAATCTTAGATGTCAAGTTTCATTGAGACCCAAAACTTTTACTTTCAACATTACAGTAATATTAAAATTATAAGTATATAGATATAGGCAGTCCCATATAGTAGCTCTTCTCATATGTAGCTGTTAAAAGTAAAATTGCATCTTAAAATGCAAGGGTTTATTTTAATTTAGATACACTTCAGTCTTCAATAGCTAAATCTGGTTGAGGACTACAATATTGGGCAATATTAATTATACAGTATTTCTACCATCACAAGTAATTCTATTAAATAGTTATTAACTTAGATTAAAATGTTACTACTTTCTATGCATGTACCCCCAGAATGATGAAATGTAAAGGAGGATACCGTATTTTTATGTGAGCAGCAAAGATGTAGTCTAAAATAAAATGGCAAAGTAAAACTATTTATTTGCTTAGGAATGAGTTCCATTTTTTATGTTAAATCTTGAAACCATTAGGTAGAACTAGTTTGTGACAATGACAATGTGTTAATTCAATAAAGGATAATACAATGATACATTTTATTTAATATCTTTTTTAATTATACAGATAAAGCTATTAAATTAAATATAATACAACTGAATTCCTGCAAGAAAAATCTTCTATTTTGAAACTATAATTCCTTAAGGATTTTTGTAAAAGTTGCAAAAATTGTATGTATCTATAGCAAAGGTCAGGATGAAACTCACTAACTTTCATAATTAATATATACTAATAAAAATATAAACTGATGTGAATTACTATTATTCATCACAATTAAGCAATCTTGTTCTCTGTTAGTACATTCATATTATTACCTATAGCACTATCTTCTTACAACATTACCTTTCATGGCTTTTTGACTTTTCTTTCACTTGTATAGGCCTGGAAGCTCCTACAGCTTAAAGAAGTTTCCTAGTGTATGATATTTTCATACCATAAAATACTTTTTTGTAATGCAATACCTTGGAAAAATTAAATTTTGAAGAATATATGATATAAGGCATATGTTTCCCTGGCTGATCTAGAGCATACTATGTAGGAAAATTTGACTTTGAATTTGTAACGATCCTCCTGACTCAGCCTTGATATAATAAGAATGTATATGTTTAACCACACCTGATTGGAAAACTGATAGTCTTTTCATTGTATTTACAAATTTCACTTTTCTGCAACACTATTCTTAATTCTCAATATAAAACAAAAATATGGGTGGCTCTAAACAGGAGAGGATGTGGGAAGAAATGGGGAGTATTAAGTTGAGGGAAATCATAATTAGAATATATCATATTACAATAAAATAAAGAAAATAAAAGTATACTGCATGCCTTACACTATGGGAAAACTGAAGTTGAATATATATGAATAAATAATGGCTCAAAATAGAATGGATTTCCATAATGTATTATTGACCAAATATAATCTAAGCAATATCCTACATTGTGATATGTAATGTTCAAATTTTAAAAAGTAAAAAGTAAATAATTACCAAGAATAAGTCAATATATCTAATTACATAAATATTTTAGTATGTTTTATATAATCAATGAAAGTATGATGTACTCACCATTTTCTTCTCATTAACTACCACCATAAATCTTATATTTGTAGCATCAAGGATATGATGCATGATAGACATCACTAATTCCTTTATGATGAGTGACAATAAATGCAGAGATATATGATTGTTCAACATGCTTACAGAAAGTGACATTGTGTACTCAGTACTAAGCAAGTCATTTATATTACCCTTTCTAATACTCAAGAAAACTTACCCCCCTAAAGAAGGAACACAAAGAATTTAGGCTCCAAAAATCCTTTATATGAATTGCAGAATGTTGTAGCTAGACACAGCCTACATGAGAATGTGTCAGTCAACAACCAATCATGGATCAAACTGAGGGTGTTCATGGAGCCATACTCCTCCCTACTGAAATAATCGGTCCTGGTGAATTCTGGGGATAGGTGAGTCCCTGCCTTCAGTTTTGTACACAAACTTGAGCCCATCAACCTCCAAATTACAGTTCCAAACTAGGGCCAAACAGAAGACTCTGGTTAAAATCAGTAGTTCAAAAAGAAATATAAAAACAAAAAGGGATAGGCAGGGGGAAGGAAGGATAACAAGGTGTCAGGAAGATAAAAAGAGAGGGAGAGTTGACAGTGAGCAGAATGAATTAGATACATGTATAGAATTGTCCAGGAACTCAATCGATATACAGACAGCATAAACAAATCACTATTCTTCCAACATTTCATACAGGAAACTGAAACACCACAGCTATCCTAATATATAAATCTATAAATTTATCAATATCTTGCCTTGTGAAAATTCAGACATGCATATGTGGTGAAATATTGTTTATATTTATTACATTTTGACTGAGGATTCCGAGAAGCAAAGTCAGCCTCAAGCTACAGAGATCAGGCAGTGATAACACACACCCTTAATCCCAGCAGCCAGAAGTTAGGAGGTAGTGATACACACCTTTAATCACAGGACACAGGATTAAGAGATAGATGAAACTGAATGAGTCCAAGGCCACCAAGATCTACACAAGAGTGATTCAGGCTAAGAGAGAATCATATTTAACCCCAACATTAGGAAAGTATATAAGACAGAAGCATGGTTTCAGAGTCATTCATTCTTCCAGCCAAACTGAATAGAGATTATAATCTGTGGTTTGATGAGATCTTGTGGATACAGGATCAGGCCATTCAGCCTGAGGAAGCAGTAATAGGCTTGTGGCTGACTTTACATTCTGAATCTTCAGGCAAGCTTTAATAAATCATAATTAATATATCACTACATGCATTCAAACTATAAATGAGCATCTATAAAATAGACCTATGCAAAATAACCAAATAGCATAACCAAATGTAATTTTACTTTTAACTCTTTCCTATACTCCAGAGACAACATGGCCTATTTCTTTTGTTTGAATATGTAAAATGCTGAAGTACATTAACTGCTTCTGTTTATAAGTTTCCTCATATTTCTACCTTTAAAGACACATAATCCTCCCATCACAATGAAATATATACAGCCTTAATGAACACTGATAATTTATTATTTTTGTCTTGTTGTATATAGACTCATTTCATCAGGATAGAATATTTCATAGAGGTGATGACTAAGTGAATTTAAAGATCTTACACAAAATGAATTGAACCATTAGTAACAGATACGACATCATAAATTGGAAGTGAAATCTTCTGTTTTCACTACACAATATGTGTACTCTTCCTTCTAAAGTCTTTATTGGAAAATAATTTCATAAAAAACAAACAGGATTCATTCTTATACAAATCACCAATTATTTATTTTTTCATATTTGAAAAATATTAATAAATATAGAAGAAATTAGGGAATATGTGATATTAAATAATTTAATTTAAATTTGATCTGATAAACTTCATAATTTATTTTATCTCCAGATATAATTGAGTAAATTTATATGCACTTTTGTACATGAATAATTTTTAACATTTCAATATCTACTACATGTAACACTATAGAGTTTCTTTCATTTTAATTTATAGTTAACAATTTCTTTGCTATATATCAATATGTTAACACATTAAACTTTGAAAATACTTTTTCCTATCAGACACAACATTAGCCATATAACTTCCAAGCTAACAATACATATATTCTAAAAAAGAAAAGGAAAAAAATGAATGTCTACTTTTTGTTATATGCTACAATATTAATATTAATGAGAAAATGTAAAATCAATTTTATTTACACAGGTAGGTATTGTTATGTATATAAAACAGTTGGTAGTTAATTCCACCATAAAAATAAAAATGAATTTGTAAATATTATTTAGTATGTAAATTTAATTTTAACAATAAATGAAAATTGTGTTTATGGAATGAAATAAAAGACTCAATAATGAACTATTTTTGCAACATTTTTTGTAATCATTACTAAGTATTTCACACAAAACATTGCTTCAGGGATTGATAAAAGTTTTAGAAGACCATTCATTTAAAGTTATTGCTAAATATATCTGTCATTAACATGAAACACTTGTCAATTTTCCATTCTGATATTTGAAGCCCATTAAATTTATTTTATATAAACCATAGCCACAACAGACTCACTCCCTGGGAGGAAGGTCAATTTTATATTACCTATTGAGATTTTGCTGCATGGCCAATTGCTGGGTTGGTTGGTTGGTTTTGCATTCAATATTTATTGATTTCTAGCTGTATGATTTCAAACATCACTATGGTTTTCTGTGTCTCTGTTTAAAATAGGATAATACTAGTTCATACTTCATAGTGGTACTGTAAATATTCAACTAATTAATGTATGTAAAGAAATTAGAAAACTTCCAGAAATGTAAAAATATGGTTGTTTTTGTTAAACAACAAAACAGTACATAAATAAAAGATTTATATATCTTATATTAACAGCAATAAAGCTAATTCCATGGGGGAAATAATTTCACTCAAATATGCTGTCAGATTCCCTGGATCACAAGTTTCAGATGGTTAAGGGCTCTCAGGTTGATTTTTAGACTCAAATTCAGGTTCTTTGAAAGCACATCCAGTGTTCTTCATGACTAAGCCATTTCTCCAGCTTAAGATAAGTTCTATAATTATGTTGTTTTCTTTTGTCTTGCCTTGCCAGGATCTATTAAGTAGACCTGGCTGGCATGGAACTGGCTATATGAGATCAGGATAGCCTTGATCTCACAGAGATATACCTGTATCTGCTCTCAACTGGAGAATTAAAGCCACTACACTTGTTCTCTATTAATTATATTTTTAAGTATCTATGTCTTTGAATAAAGCATTATTCATGTTGTGCCTCAAAAATGTGACTGAATATGGGAAAGGTGTGGGTTCATCTCTAAGATTTTTTATTGCAGCAGTCTAATTATAATCTTTTGTGTAACAGATCTAAATTGTGAGCAGTGCTGTAGTTTTAGAAAGGTTATGCATCATGATTTCACATTCAAAGCGAGAATACTTTGTCTTTGGCAGGTTTTTCGTTAATTTTAATTGATGTAAAAGTATGTTTAAATTTAAAGATTTTATAGATAGTAATTTTAAGTTGAGCTCTAAAATCACTTTCATGTATTTTACTTTTTTCATATAATTTGGAATGAAAAGCCTTTTTCTTGACATGGTTTTGTTTATTATTCTCATGTTGCATATAAGGACACTGAAGCTGAAAGATATCAAGTAACATGTGCAAACTTGAGTTCACAGCATCTCTCCAAAAAATCTAAAAGATGTAGGTAATAGATATAGAAATAATGGGAGAGTCTTCTGTCACTGATTTAATTTCAAGGAAATAACTTATACAAGGACAAACTGCAAGGGATGGAATACGGCAAGACTGTATTGCCCAAGCTGCTCCTAAGTAGGAAACGTGGTCCTCAGTGTGGTAATCCTGGGAGGTAGTAGGATCTTTATGAGGAAAAACACACTGCATGGAGTTGGGTCAATGAAACTGAACTCAGAAGAAACTGATAGACTTTTTGTGCTACACAGAAAGGTTGTTACAAAATAATTAGTAAACCTAGCCTCACCCTAGCTTCTCAAATCATTCTCTTATGTACAGGTTAGCTATTGACGACAAACTCCATGAAGGAACACAGACACAGATGTAGGGGATTTCCAGGACAGGTGTAGTGTTTAACTTTTTTTCTTTATATTGTTAAAAGTTTTAGGTCAAGACTGACCTCAACTGACAATTTGAGCAACAGTGGAAAGGCTACAATAAATGCCCTTCCCTGAAAATGAGATTGACACCTAACTTATCCACCATCATGGAGCCCTCATCTAGTAGCTGATGGGAACAGAAACAAACAAGCAGAAATAAACACTGAGCAAAATTGGCATTCAGATGCATAGTGAGAGGCCAAGAACAGGCTGCAGAAATACAGAGATTCAGCTGACCTGAACAAGGAGGAGCTAATGGGACCCCAGACTAATAGATGGGAATCCAACATGGGACTGACTCAGACCCCCTGAACATAAGTCTCAGCTATAAGGCCTGAGAGGTCCAAGGAACCTCAAACAGTGGAACCAGGATGTATTCCTGGTGGACAAAAGTACTTTGGGGACACATCCCCCATGGAGGGATACTCCCTTAACCTAGAGACAGGAGAGAAGTTCTAATCCCTACTCCAAATGAATTGACAGATATAGTGAACCCTCCTGAAGAGCATCACCCTACATGTGCAATGGGGAGTTGAAGGGGAAGGGAGGAAGGTCTGGGGGCATGAGAGTGTGGGAAAGAAAGAAAAAGTGTGAGAGAGAGAGAGGGAACAGAGATAGATATGTAAAATAAAAATAAAAACATTAAAATAAAAAAGTTTAATGGCAATTTTACACTTATAAAATATATTTCTTGTTATCTCTTATAATAATATCTCATTTAAAATGCTTGATAGGATTTTAAATAAAAAGATATTATATGAACAATTATGTGTATGTACTATTTGATTTGTTTCTAAATGCTTGAATTCACTGATTTGTTATTTTATTGAAAAAAGTAAATCTATAAGCTCATTAAATGATTTTCATTGATACTCATTGTTTTCAAGAAATTAGTAGGATTAAAATCTTATTTTTAAATATGTAACTTTAGAATGCCTAAAGACTATATATTCCAAAATTCTGTTAAAAATATGAAAAATGAATCCTTTTTTAAAATTGTGTTTGTGAACTATATCATCATTATATGGGAAATAAGGAAAATTCTGATTTTATAAAGTTGATCACTTCAAATTTAAAAAGTTGCTTAAAACCTGTAAGTGTTAATAGCTACAAACTTACACCTTTAAAATTTCCACTAATTACAGCGGCTAATTTTTAAAGGGAACTGTTAAAGTGAGTCAGATTTGCCATAAGTACACTTTCTCAACAACATTTTTTAACAAGAAAAGGACTTTTATGCAAAACAATTCTAAACTGATTATCCATTCAAACATTGCTTTCCACAAACAATTTGCCCTTGGTATTAGAAAATAAATATCAATTATTTGCAAAGTATTAATATATACATATATGAAATGACAAAAAAGATGATAGATAACTAATTTATTACATTTTGAAAATTATATAACCACATATTTCAGTGTAGTATTCATGGCCATATTCAAGAAACCCTTAGCTCCTTTGAAAATAAAAGCATCTTCATTAATTTATAATCTAAGATCTCTCCTTTATACCCTAGCTAACACTTTCAAGTTTTAGCCATTTCTGATGATCCACAGTCATCATTTCTTTAAATGCTATCCAAAACTCACTTCCATTAACAGACTTCCCCAGGATAACAATACATAAGAAATAGCAGGCTAAACAAAACAGTAAAGAAAAAGTTAGTAATAATTGCATAAGAGGCATGCATTTAAAATAGAACAACTATGGTGAAGGCAGCCATCAGTCTTACAGTAAAGAAGGAAATTTAAGTAACTTTAATTGGAATAAGAGCTCATTAGTAGTTACTGCATGTTATGTGTATTCAAATAGTACATTTCCTTATTTTTCATTTCTCCTTTAACCCTTGAAAAATACAGACAATATTTTTAAAGTTAATTAACTGATTTAACTTCATTAAGAAACACTCGTGTTATTTGGATCTACTATACTAATCATAAACCATTGCTAAGGAAATAGGAAATATGATAGCAAACTTTTTCAATCTACCTCTGTTTTCTCCATTTTTCTTTCATGAACTATATATACAACTAACAATTATTAAGCTTCAGGCTTTCAAATTTCAAATTCATACTGTTTTCAGTATATTCATTATGATAAAATTTACATTCCAACTACTGAAAGGTCATGAACATTTTGTAAAGAATGATGATCTAGACACTGAAGAATATCAGATCTGCAAGAGGCCATTAGAATTGGAAGTACTAAGAGAGTTTAGCTCTAGGCCTTCTGAATATGGGCAACGATGTGTGGCTTGGGCAATCTGTGAGCCTATGTTCATGGGACCAGGATTCATCCCTAGTGTTTCAACTATCTTTTTGGTGCCCATTGTTTTTGGAGGTATTCCTTACTCAACCTGTATATAGGGTGCAGGGCCTTGTTCTTGCCTCAATGAGATGTTATAGGCTTCATTGACTCCCCATGAGAAACTGACCCTCTATGAGGAGAGGATGGCATGGGATGCAGGGGACATGGGAAGAGTGTGAGTATGGGAGATGGTGGGAACAGGGACTAGTATGTAACGCGAGAAAAGATTGTTCTAAAAAAAAAAAACTCATGTCTAAAATTAAAAAAAATAATCTGAATATCATAAGAAGAAGTCAGGCATATAATTCACTCCTCCACAGAGGCTTAATAAAAGAAAACAAAACAAAAAGTTTGTGAAGAGGAATTAAAATATATTATTTTCAAAAATATGTGATACCATCACTTTAGAAGATTAGTGAAACACATGAAATTGTAAAACGGAGGATTTACTAGTAAGTCTAAAAAACACAGAAGATTTTGGAATGCATGATAACAACTTATGGTGCATAACTTTCAACAATAATGTAATCTACTAGAAACCACCTAGGCATAATGTTTCATGCCTGTGATTTCAGTACCCATGAAACTAACATGAAATGATTGTTAATTTCAAGCCAACCTGGCTATATACTGAGACCCTATATCATAACTTAATGTTAATGCTAATTCAAATTATATCATCAAGCATGTTCTATTCAATTTAAATTGCAGCATAAAGTACTAATATATTTAGTACACATTTTCTCAATCATCAATCATCAGTGCAATAATGTCCTGATATTTATTTAGCTATTTTGATTTGTATTAATCCACTGAACACATTTTATATGTTAAGCATCAGTAAAAAAATGAAGGAAAGACAATACTTCTAACGAAGATGCTCAAACCTTCAAGACATGAAGAATACTCATGTCTTGAAATTAGTAGTATAGTTAGTAGAGCTAAAGACATGTCTACATGACCCAGAAAGATATTTTCAACATGACCCAGAAATTTCTTCTCATTATTATTGTTTACATTCAATACCCAGAAGAATGGAAAGGTATATATGGAACACATGCAAAACTCCCCTTGCAATATCTCAACTAAAAATCACTTTGGTGCTGTCTCCATAATGCTTTACAAGCAGATGTATGGTGGAGGCAAAAACAAGGGAGAGAAGAAAACGTTTGTTGCATCCAGTACATTGTTATTGAATCTTAAACAAGATATACATTGAAAAGATATGGCTTTAATAATCAGAAATCTTCACTAGAGAGGTAGTTATATTTTTGAAACCGCTGAGAAGTCCATTCAGTTCCAGATATGCCTTGATTCTATATTAATGTATTTGGAAAGTGCTGTTAGCATGTTCTGTTCTTAAATATTGGAGCAAACTCTTCCAAGAATTTAAATTGGAGAGAATTTGTTATGTTTTTTAGCCAACTAAAATAGATGCTTAAACAGAAATGTTAATGTTACCTTGAATTTGTCCCTTAGATAACTGTAAAAACAATAACCATGTAAAACAGAGACTTTGATATTTGCAGTGGTATTATCAAATATCTAAAATTAAGTTATTAAATTTGGTTACTGTAAGTATTGGTTAATGAGTGACCTTCCATTGATAAATAACAGAGTCTCTTAAAAGTAAACTTTTTGAACACTTTTCAACTAAGAGGCTTTATTTTATAGCCTCTCTCTGATTCTTCAAAATTCATAAGTTATTAATTGATATTGAACATTTTCATCTGTATTGAAATAGTGAAGAACATATCAGTAAAGTAAGTTCGTGCTTAGATATTGTGGTATGATAGAATAAATGTAAACTATTTGGGATAATCACATACTACACAGAGACTGGTGACTGTCACAAGCAAAAAAGTTTATTAATAGCACATAGCCCTAGGAAGTAGGTCATTTGCCAATCAAGATTAATGTTCTAGGTAGTTTACAAAACAGCAAAAATAAGTTTTTTTTTAAAAGCTACTGAATAATTTGTAATTATTGTTCTTGACTTCAGTATGTACAAAATTCTACATTAACAATTACCTCTCTAAAAGTGTAGACTAATTTTATCGTTAAACTGTATATTGCATATGCAGAAGAAATTTGCATAGGACACTTCATTTTCAGGGAGATTAAAATTCCTATAACCCCAATGCCTGAATAGTTTCAGACATTAGAAAAGGAAATTCCCAAAGGTGAAGATCATGCCACATCTACATTTACAGAATTGGAGATATCTAGGAGAATGTCACTACCAGGAAAGGTGAGAAACCAAATGCCAATTCTCCTTTTAAAAAAAAAAAGAAGAAGAAGAAGAAAAAACAATTTTTTTTTAGTAGAAACAAAATCCTTTAAGTGGATTTTTTCCAGCATGCACAAGTAGTTCATAATCTTCATAATTCACCTACAATTTTTTTATTTTTGACATATGATAAATAGGGAGAAGTGAGCAATTTCCAAAACTCAATAATCCTTTAGAATATTCATGATAAAATAATTTAAAATACACAATTACAGACCTTCACAAACATAATCAATTTAAATAAATTTAAATAAATACATATCTTTCTTTATCACTTTTATAGTCTTTTTCATCTCTATGGTCTCTTAAATTATTCACATAAAATATTCTAAATTATTCAAGACAAAAATTTTGTTAGCCCTTCACTTACCCAATGAAATTTTCCTATTAACAAATCACGTGTCTGATATTCTTATCTGGGGGAAGGAGTGTTCCATTTAATCTGTCGTAAATCTCACTTGTTTTGAGCATTTGTTTTAGTGTGAAATTGATCTAAATACATATAGTCAGTGAACAATGCCAAAGTGAGCATAGCATTAGTATTCTAAAGTTTAAAATCTCAAAGTATTTTTTAAAATGTTCTTGAGTTTTTACAAATATTGTTTTAAAATCCATACTGCACAGTCTGTATGAGGTCTTCCACATATACATCCATTAGAGGTCATTCATTAATGACAGAAATTAAATTTTTAGGAGAAACAGATCTGAGTCTCAGCAGTATATATCTTATATATATTTCTTTCTCATGGGAGATTAGTATTTACAACATAACAACTATAATTTATAAGCCTTTCAAATATTAAGCAGTTAAAACATTACCAGCAGTAAATTAAATATAAATTTGTTTTATCTTCACAAAGACTTATTTAGAATGTTAGATATATTTATAACTTAATGTCTCAAAATAATGATGCAATCTCTAATAGTAAGGACAATTTTTTGCATACTAAATTTGTCACTTAGTTACTATAAATAGAAATTCTATATTTTCACTTTTTTATTCTATGTTGCTGTTAGTACTTTTTAATATGCTACCTCTTAAAAATGAAATAATGCTCTAAATAAGAAATTAATACATAACCATTGGATATCTTCCCAATGCTTAGCAACATTTTTCTAGTAAATTACTCATTCTAATTAGTGTCTTTTCTTTAATCATAATCTTTTATAAAATGCATATCATTCTCATTATACAAAAATTTATAAGTTTTTGTACATTGTTATGATTAATATGAGAATACTTCCTATGGGCTCATCTATTTGAATATTTGATTCCCAGTTGGTAAACTGGAAGGACTATGATATGTGGCCTTGTTGGTGGAGATGTGTCAGTGGGGGTGGGCTTTGATATTTTCAATGCTCGCAGCAGAACTAGACTCTTGCTCTATGCTTCCTTCTTTTTAAAAAATTTATATAATTTAAACAATCTTATTTTACATATCAATCCCAGTTGCCTCTCCCTCCCATCCTGCCATTCCTCCATTATCCCACGTCCCATCCACTCCCCAGGGAGTGGGAGGCCTTCCATGGAGGATCATCAAAGTTTGTCACATCATTGTGGGCAGGGCCTAAGCCCTCCCCCGTGTATCTAGACTGAAAAATTATCCCTCCGTGTGGAATGGACTCCCAAAGTCAATTTGTGCACTACAGATAAGTAATTGTTCTACACTCAGAGGTCCCTTATACTGCTCAGTCCTCCTTAAAGGCACCCACATCCATTGGCTTGGTTCAGTCCAAAGCTGCTTCCATAGTTTTATGACTGGAGTGCCTGTGCTCTCACCTGTTCAGGTCAGCTGTTTCTGTAGGCTTCCCCAGCATGATCTTGACCACTTTGTTCATCTCTCCTCCCTCTCTACAACTATATTCCAGGAGTTTGACTCAGTGCTTATCTGTGGATGTCTGCTACTACATCCATCATCTACTGAATGAAGGCTCTAGGATGGCATTTAACATAGGCATCAATCAAAAAGATAAGCCTGGTATGTACTTACTCATATATGGATATTAGGCATAGAGCAAAGGACCACCTGCCTACAATCCACACCTCCAGATAAGCTAGGAAACAAGGAGGACCCTGAGAGAGACAAACATGGTCCCCCACAGTAGGAGAAAGGGACAAGAGCTCCTATGCAAATTAGGTGCACAGGGGGTGAGGTGGTGGTGGGTACAGAGACAGGAGGGAGGGAGGGAGGAAACAAAGAAGGTAAAAATTAGGGGGAGAGGAGATCACGGGGGAGCAGGAAGACTGAGTCAGGTGAAGAATAGAGGAGAGCAAGAAAAGAGATACCTTAATAGAGGGAGCCATTGTAGGTTTAAAGAGAAATCTGGCACTAAGGGAACATGCAGAGATCCATAGGGATTACCCACACTAAGAATCTAAGCAATAGTGGAGAGGTTACCTTTAATGCTCTGTGCCTCCTTCTTATGTATAAAATGCAAGCTCTTAGCTAATGCTACAGCTCCATGTCTGCCTCCCTGCTGCCATCCTCCCTACTATTATGGTCATTGACTAACACTCTGAACGAATTAGCAAGCCCCTAATTAAATACTTTATTGTATAAGTTAATTTAATCAAGTGTGTCTTTTCCAGTTAGAAAAATAACTGAGATACTTAGGACATGTAAATATTTAATGGTACAAATATAAAATATTTGGAGTGCTAATGTGATTCACCATATACACTTGTATAAACTGAACGTTAAACCCATGTACATGTTTACTGAGTATTTTTTTGAGATTGGTGCAGTAACTCTTCTTTTAAAACTGTATTTCCTCCAATAAGGCAATAAATAGCCATAGATATATAATTTAACTAAATATTTTATAAATAATGTAAATACTTAGAAAGTTTTACTCTGAAAATATAATTATGCTTTAAAATCACAGTATTTTCCTAGATCAATAATAGTTAATCATAAATTAACAGAAAACACACCTATTTTCAACTTTAATGGCATTATAATAAATGTATAATTTTCTGAATTTATACAAAACTGTTAATTAAATGATAATTTTCATGACACATTCATTTTTAATACAACTTTACTGCTTTCATATAAAATTAAATTATTTTAACTTGTTGAATATTTTTAAAATATTATACTTTGCTGAATAAGAAACATAATACTACTTTTTCTTTTCTTTTTTTTTTTCACCATGTGAGACCTTACTGGCCTGTAAAGCACTATGTATTCCATGCTGTACTTAAACACATAAAAGATTCATCTCACTTTTCTACCTAGAGCTGGGATTTAAAAAGCTTTTACAATCACACCAGATTTACATATCCTTCATTTATACTTACTACTGCTTTCAATAATATCGCCAATTCAAACCCCTCCTAACTTACACCCTGAATATGGGTGTTAGTTAGGAGGACTAGACAGTCTATAGTGCCTCAAGTAGTGGATCAGTACTTATAGCTATTATACGAATGGACTTTGGGAGGCCATTCCACATATAGGGATACTCTCTCAGCCTGGACTCATGGGGGAGAGCCTAGCCCAGCTCCACATGATATGACAGACATTAAAGACTCCCCCAGGGAAGGCCTCACTCTCCCTGGGGAACTGAAATGTGATGGGATGTGATGGGGATTGGGAGGGGGACTGGGAAGGAAGGGAGGGTTCAGGAACTGGGATTGACATGTACAACAAGCCTGTTTCACATTTAAATTAAAACAAACAAACAAAAAGCACACATTTTTGTTGCTCAGCAAATGATATCCATTATTAGTAATCCTGCTATTGATGTGTAATAGAAAAAAATGAGGCTATATAATAGTTTTCTACTAAAGGCTATATGAAATCTTGGTTCCAAGTTTGCAGAGGCATTGGTAATATTCAGCAATTACCAAACCCATTAAGAAAAAAATTACACATCTTTTTCTAAAATTCATGAACAAATAGTAGCGCGAATTTTAATAGAATCATCATTAAAATTGATATACAGTAACTTAGTCATTTTCACTAAGAACACTTAATAGAGCCATGTTTTTATCTTGGGGTAGTTCTCTTAAAATGAGATCAGAGGTCCCAATTTTACAAATCTTACTTTCTCCTTTATTCACAAAAAAATTCTCTAGTAGTAATTTATAATGTAATGACCTTGAGAATTTTTGTGTGTAGAATGTTCAGAACTATCTCCAATGATAACACAATTTAGATACCAACAGTGAAATATATCTCCTTTTCTTCTTTTCCATACATCTTCTAAAATAAAATTTTAATTATCATGTTGAACAATGCAAAACAACATGTTTTATCTGAAAAGGACTTTTAATTTTCAACTTAATATGTTATTTATTTCAAATATCTGAGGAACACACAAATTAAGTGAGTGGGGTATTGCGAGTAGTTTTTCCCCTGCAGGCCTGGACCTACTGTGGTGCCAGCACCAATTAACACACAGAGACCCTGTATTTGATATAATGCTCTTGGCCAGGTACTTGTTTCTTATTGGCTAGCTCAGTCTTAAGTACTAACCCATTTCTATTAATCTAAGTATTTCCATGTGGTCTCATCTTACCAGAGAATGGGCCCAGACCTCTGTCCTCCAGTCTCTACATGCTGACCCCTCCTTACTACTTCCTGGAATCCCCCTTGTCTCCTAGTCCCACCTATCTTGCTTTCCTATTGGCCAACAGTGCTTTATTCATTAACCAGTATGAGAAACATATTTACAGAATTCCATCTCCCATCAGTAGGGAATTTTTTAAAGCATGTATACATGCTTTAATAAACATGGAGAAAAATGTCAAAAGGTATCAGCCTTCGTGATGCTGTAATATTGATTTTGCAGAGAAGTTTAATGCTCACATAGAAAAGGAACATTATTTATCCAAGAGTTATTAAACAGACAGTCAAAATAAAACTTGTGGTAAAGATGTTAGTCTAAACTATATATAGCATAACAAAGTAAAAGAAATGGGCAAAGTCAAGGCAGGAAAAAACATTTGGGCTTATTATCATTGTCGTAGTGCAAGGACTGCAGGGACACTTTAAATACACATGTTTTTCTGTCTTTTTTAAGGAATGCAAACAGGGTTAACACTTTCTTGAGTATGACTGTCTGTATCATGACGTCATCTCTCATTTTCCTTGCAGAAAGCTGTGGAGCACAGAGCATCTATCATAATTGAATGAGGACAATTTTCTGAATTTGAACACATCTCTTTTCTCTAAGAATCACCTCGTCCAGGAAGCCCAGAATTAATGAGACAGTATTTTCAAATACATTAGAAATGTATTGTTTTATTCACATTAAATTATGTAGCATGCCTTAATTGTACATCTGTTTGCCTCCCCTAAACTCCTTTTACTTCAATTGTGTGCTAAGCTTCCATTTGCTATAGGGAGTACTGCATGTGGATGAATGCTATTATTAAGACACTGTTTAAACATAATGCTTAAAAGAGCAGAATGAATTCAACTAAAACATAAACAAAACATTGGCAAAAATTATTTAGGTAATGTTATGTATCGTGACCATACCTGTCCACCTTCAGATTAGTATGTCAAAATATTTCTAATTTTAAAATCACATTTTCACATTAATTTCTATCTCTCGGGGTCTATTCTATGCCATTTTTTTGTAGAAAATATAATATTTATGAAGGTACAATTGAAATTTAGTTGTGACATTCACCGATGAAAGCTTAATTTTAACCAAATTTCATTAATTTGAGGTACTGTGATTAACCCAATCCTCTTATCCAAGCAGCAGAGATGGCAAGTCATTTTGGAAAATCATAATTGGTTATTTTTATCTTAGAACCCAATATTTTATCTGTCTTTGTTTTTTCTCTAAATAATGACACAAACAAACCAGGAAATCATGTGGTGCACATATATGTACATTCATATCACATGAAGAAATTATTGAAACATAAACACTAAATTACACAGCCATTTGTTTATATATATTTTAATTATATGTCTATGTGTGTGGCTATGTGCTTGGTTGACAGAGGCATTTGGCGCTTTGGAGTTGGTCTGTGGGTAGTTATGAATTCCTAAACATACCTGCTAGGAACTAAAGAGTCATCTGAAGAGTAGTCTATGGTGTTAGCATCAATCTACTCCATAGTATATAATCATTTTTGTTGTAATAAATCATCTATGTTAAACCATGTATCTTTATATTGTTAGTTTATATATATATGTATATATATACACATATATATATATATATAATTACATTATCTACAGCATATATAGGGGTGTGTGTGTGTGTGTGTGTGTGTGTATGTATGTGTTTGTCTGTGTATTCACCTGTCTTCTGGGTGCCTGTGTACAAAACAAAATGTAACAAATTTAGAGTACTGGGCAATAAAGATTTCTTTAAGAAGCACAAATACTGGGCAACCTATGAGGCCTCAGGCAGTGGAGCCAGCATTTATCTCTAGTGCTTGAATTGGCTTTTGGTTACCCATTCCCTGTGGAGGGATAGTCTCTCAGCCTAGATACAGAGGAGAGGGCCTGTATCCTGACCCAAATGATGAGGCAGACTTTGAGGATCTTCCATGGGAGGCCTCAGCCTCTCTGAAGATTGGATGGGGTGTGGGATGAGGAGATGGTGCGGGGGATTGGGAGGACAGGAGGTAGAGGGAAATGGATTATTTAATTGTTTTTAATTAAAAAAATAAACCCAAGCAAATAGTACAAATTGTACATTTTGGTCACTGTCATAGGCATTTGAATCCCACCCTGATATGCAATGTGAGGAATTTACTACTCAGGCATTAAAGAGCTAGAAACAAGGAGGAAATAAAAAGGTATTTGTAATTGAATTTGTAGATGAGAATTTACAGATGCTAGTTACAATTTTAACTTACAAATTAATCACCATTCTTCAAAGTAAAAAAATAAGTATGGATGTATATATCCACGTATGTCTCTCCCAAAGATACTAATATCTAATATATGAATATTATATCTCTAAAATATACCTACAAAATGTTTAAAAATATACGAAACTGTTATAATGTCTCATCAGATTTTTAAGGAATATATATATACATATATACATAACTTAATTCAGAAAATAAATGATTAACACATATAGTGTTAAACATAACTAATAAAGCTAAACAAGAGACACTGAAAACTCATATATTTGAATTCTACAATTTTAAGTTTACATGTACACTTAATCAGAAACAAGATTATTGACCAGTATAATTTTCATTTTCAGCTAAAGTTGTTGAGAATTAATAGTAAAGCATATGAAAGGCCTAAAAGATCTTTTCCTGTGTGAATCTTCAGAAAGCATTTAGAGATTTGAATTTACCACATATACCAAAAAAATTGAGGTGTGTCACTCCGCAAAGAAGCTTTTATTTTAATAAGTCATTCTCATATTCTTGGAAGCCCAGCATAGGTCCTCAAGAGAAATGTTATCTTTCATTTAACAATTTATGACATATTATTAACTTAAGAATAATAGAAATTACAACTTTGCAAATGTCAGAAAATGAAACGATTTATGTTTAGCAGATGATGTTTACCTAAATATCTATAAAATTATTTGAAATATTGTTCTAGATAGTCAATTTTAACCTGTGTATTTGAAAACTCATTCCTACAACTCAAAAAAAAAACATATGAAATAAAGTGACTAATAAAAATCTTTAGAGATATTTTCTAGGTTTTATTTCATGTATATATTTGTGTGTATGTGTGTGTATGCGTGTGTGTGTGTGTGTTGTGTGTGTGTGTGTGCCTGTCTGTCTGTATTCTGCATGTCATATGTGCATGGATGCCTAAAAGATGCTGAAAAGAAGACATTGAACTACGTGAGCTGAAATCATACATGGTTGTGGGTCAACCAATATGGATGCTAATTGTCAAAGAGTTGTCCTCTGTGAAAGGAGCAAATGATCTAAATGACTAAGCTATTTCTCCAGCCACAAGAGAAAGCTTTGATGATCTATTCATTAGAAATCTCTGATAAAAAAATATAATAAAGTGTACCTAAATGTTTTACAATATATGCTCTTAATACACATAATTTATACTTTTCTATATAATTTCATAAATGTTACAAATGAAGGAATTAGTAACAAAGACTGAATATTTATAAAAATAAAATTAAATATTTTCTTCTACCTAATTTTGAGGCAATTATAGATCACACCTTTTAAAAATGTGACACTGAAGATGTTGTTATCCAACAATTTAATATATCAGTTTAAGAAATAAAATATAATGCTCATCTCCAGATTGAGATTCGACATGGACAATTTTTCACAGCTCTGAGTTTCCATGTTTATCCTTATAAAGCAGAGGCATTGGTATTCATCTGTGTTTTGTATTCACTTTAACTATGTACTGCAACATAATATTAATTATTTAAAATGAAACAAACCTATCATTTTGAAACCTGCATTTTTCCAATGAGAGACATAAAGGAAATGGATCCAGAGGTAAGTAAATGTGAGGAGGAGCTCAGAGGACTAGAGGAGATGGGAAACTAATCAGGATATAGTGTATAGAACAGAATCCAAAAAATAAAAAGAGGAAAAAAAAAAGAACAGAATCTATATTGAACAAAAGAAAAAGCAAAAATATTATAAAACATAAACAAATGAAACAAACCAAGGACATTCTAAATCTGTGATCAATATCTACATCTCAATATTTTCCTACCTGGATAATAAGCCCAAGGACATGATTAAATAATAAAAATTTACTACATTTTACTTGATTTAAGTAAAAATATAAATTGGTATTTGGAAACCAGTTTAATTCCTATATAAAAATAAAACCAGCAATTAACTTGGAAGAAAATCAGTTAAAACAATTGATTCTACTAGATATGCTGCTATATTCAAGGACTGTAAATAGGCTTAATTCTCCCTCTATGGTTCAAGAGAATATTACTTAAGTGGCTATGTAATGCTATGAGACATTTTGTCCCTCTTGTATTTATCCCAGTGTTGTAGCATGTAGGAATCTCTGAACAAGAATTAGAGTTGAAAACTGTTATTTTTAACTTAAAATTTTCTAAGTGAAACCACGAGAAGAAAGCATAGTTAAGTACCCCTACATCAAGCAGGCCAACTTCGTAATACAAATGAAATAAAAGTGCAATAATCTTTGATAAAAAGATCAAAAAGTAGCTATGATTTAATTATACAAACTAGAACAAAAATAAAACAAAGAAGGGAGAAATCTAGGTTTTTACATTAGACCATTAAAGTATGAGTTTTCACATTTTCCAGCCTGTAACTAAAAATTTAAATGAGGGGGGATTTTATAGAAAGAATATTCCTCCTACAATTAAGGTATCCAAAAAAAAGAGAATATTCAGTATAAACATTATTATTGTTTTGTTTTTCTTCAATGCATGGTATTCTATTGTATTTATATAGTTATGCAGTTAACAAATATATAGAAAAGGAAACGTGTCTAGTAAAAAAACAAATAATAACATCTTTGTGAATAGTAAAAATACAATTAAATTATATCTATTATGTAAACAAAAAGTAAATGTTTATTTTTATTCTCAATAAAACTGTGGTTGTTAAGTAAAAATTACTGATGACATGGCAATATACAGTCTTTTACCTTTGGTAAGTCAACGGACTTATTTATAAAATGAAGACAGTTAGAAAACCTCCTACTAACATAGGCACATATATATGCACCTAAATTCTAAGTAAAGAACAAAAGAAACTTTTGATTAATATGAACCAACAAAAATATGGAAATGTGTAATATTAAAAATGAGAAGAGTAACTGTTTTAGTAAATCTTACAAATGTTGGTAAAGTTGAAAATGCAATCAAATAACATTTTATTTTCAATTTCTGAAAACTTAAGAATTGACATATCAAATGATATTGACAACTTTTACTTATTTTCAGTTATTTAACATTTTTAACTTTACCTGTTCATCTTCATTACTTTCTGAAAAATTCATTCTGTGATCTTTCCATGACATAGTAAAATTTTGCCTTTAATAAATTTGAAAACATCCCTCCTATTTTCTTTCAAATCCTGTATCAGGAATATTTCTATGTTAGGTAAGCACCATAACACTTCAACACAAAAATAAATGAATCTTTCTGTTAACATCAAATTAAGGACATTTAAATTAATAATTTTCTATAAAAGTTTATAATATCAAAAAGAAATATAAGCCTGTTTTATAGAAAATGGCATAGGAGGGAGGGAAGAGGAGGACAGCAAATAAAAGAACTCGCAGACCAATAAATATTATAGTTAATATTATCTGTGTTGACAATGAAAAAACCATTAAATTTTAGATAAAGTTATAAATTTTCTTCTTCCCCTACATGGTACCCCATGTCTAGGGACTGAAGCCAGAGCAGAGCTCATTTTAAACCGTGTTTAAAACTGACATACATGTCCGCAACTGTTAAAACAGAATGTCAGTTAAACAAAAACAAGTAGGAAAATATAACTGAGGGTGATGAATTTTCCATTAACCAAAAAGCTGTGAATTTGTATTTTAAAAAATCACAACCAACCTTTGAAGGTGTGCTTGATGAGCAAAAGTTTGCGACTTTGTTCATTTCATCTACTAAAAGCCTAATGTGTTAGACATTTTTAGCAAGAGGAATAAAAAAACACCTTTAGAATAAAAAATATTTAAATTTCTGTGAATAAGAAAAACATGAGTTCTATACATTGAAAGAAATACTGATTTTTACTGTACATTACAGCTTTACACCAATAAAACTGAGGGGTCTTAAGTAAAAGAGGCAGGTGATTAAAAGTCAGGTGAGTGATGGATATGATACATACAAGTCAGTAAGTCAGACATTTAAAGGCTGAGAGCTTCAAGACTTGTAAATTGATTATTAATTACTAATATATTGGCAATTAAAGTGTAAAGAACTGGTTCACAACTAAATATTAATAAAAGTGCTACCTTAATAAACTGTACTTTTAAAGGAACTTTACACATTTGTTTAATAGCGCTTAGAATATATATTGTCATTTATAATCTTAAATGTACTAATTATCTCATGAGATTCATTACAGAAACTGAACAAGGCTTGCTTCTCTGTCAACAAAGGTTATTTTTGTAATACCTCCTAATAATCTAGTTCTTCCAAGGGAATACATACTCTTATTTCCCAGTGGGCAAAATCATTCACCCTAGATGGTTAACTATTGCCACTAAAAACCTATACAATAAAAAATCTAGAATATTTTTTAAATTAAAATAAGAAATGAATGTGAAATCTCCAAACATTCAGAGTCACAAACATTGCCAAACCACAGATACAGAACACACCCACACCCATTCACACACACACACACACACACACACATATTCAGTGTGTTTTTGTTTGTTTTCTTTGTTTTAAACATGGAGAACTAATCCATAGCTGTAATATATTTTCCTTTTTTCTGCCAAGTACTCTCTCCCAGGCCTACTCTCTCAAATGAGTGTGTCTTTACAAAAGCAAAAGCCAAGGAGCACTGCTCTGATTTCTGAACCCATTTTACATTGCAACATTTTTTTCCTCATTTGGTTTGATTGCATCTTTGTTTTCTAGTTTATCATGTATAGTTTTTAGTAATTATACACTTATGTTACCACACGTTTTAAAAGTCTAAAGCTACAGATCTTACCTTGATTATTCTTAATAAAGCTCAAGGTTGTAGGCATATTGGCTCATACCTGATATCAAGGCACATGAGACCTCAAAGTCAGCCTGGGTTATATAGTGCATCCCAAGCAGACCTGTGCTAAACATTGAGATGATGTCTCAAAAAAAAATGAATAAGAAAACAGCTCAATATACTATCTTTGTGATTTCTAATATTAATTCAAAACTTTCAAACATTAACTTTAATGTTATTATTTTTCTTTCCCAACTTTGTCTACTTAATTTTATGTGGACATAAAAAGGTATTGCATTAGCTGAAGGAATTAGTCTTATTACCTGTCTCGGGCGCTTAAAATGTAAGTGACCTTTAAAAAATAGTTTTATGATACTTTTCTCAAAATATAGAATATTTTAAATAAATTTGTCACAAAAGTATTATGAGATATTCAAATAAGATACAATTTGGAATACAATGAATCAAGGAAAAGTAATATTAAAATGATAATATAGTCATTCATACAGTTAAAGCAAGCTACCAGCACAGTCATCCCTCATTAATAAGAGATGCTATTTTAAGTACAGTACTACTCCTTTTTCCATCGCTTTTGTTTCCTTAGATTCAGTTACCTATGGCCAATCAAAATTCAAAACATTAACATTAGCGTATTTCAAAAATAATTCATAACTTTTAATACAGTATCATTATACTTGCTCTGTAGTTACACATTGTTATTTATCT
This sequence comes from Phodopus roborovskii, assembly GCF_943737965.1. Taxonomy (NCBI): domain Eukaryota; kingdom Metazoa; phylum Chordata; class Mammalia; order Rodentia; family Cricetidae; genus Phodopus; species Phodopus roborovskii. Next base: position 143,298 of record NW_026125985.1, on the reverse strand, counting down.
CATATGGTTTAAAATGTATAAATTCAAATTTACTTGTGAAAAAGGTCTATGGTCTTCATGCTGTTTTAAGGTCCCTGGAAAAAAACATGGAAACAGTTTACACTTAGCATTAAGTAATGTTAAGAGTAATGACATCCAAGGCAATTTTGGCAGACACCCAAGTTCATTTAGCACTTTCAGAAAACATTTTAATCCAATTGGCCCTGTAGTTCACAGAGATTCTCAGGTCGCTACCAAACAAGCTCTGCTGTTGCTATTACAGTATCAGAGCTCCAGAAAGACAAGAGGTCTCTCTGGGAAGATGGTGACTTGTGGTGCCACAAAATAAGACAACATCATCTTTAAGATGATACTTTTTTTCAGTCATTTCCATACACCCTGCCAGAACACACTGTGCTTCCCCCAAAACACAGTTTCAACATGTATATCTTACTTATTTTTAAAGATACATTGAATGCTGTTCCTTCACTTTAATGCTGCTTCTGTACCAAGATAAAATGAACATAAAAAAAATGGAATGCAGACTTTTATTCTATAGATGGTTTAGGAGTGAAGATTTCACTGAGATTAAAGAGCTATTGTGCTACACTGTGAAACAGAAGCCTAGTCATGACAAACGTGTAATTTATCATTTGTTCCAAGCTTTTAGTTTTTTCTGAGTAGAAAAAAAATACACATAAATGTTTTTGCACTGTCTCTTTTTGTGTGTGTGTTCCTTTGACTGAAAAGTGTCAGATACTGAATTTAAAAATGTAAAGATGTGGAAATTTAATTCACTGCCCTGAAATATGAATGACTGAGTGTAACAGTTTTTTAAAATATATTTTATCATTTTAGAATAAAAATGAGTAAAGGTACTTACTGTGAGGCCTGATGACCAGAGTTCACTCCCCAGACTGAAATAGTAGGAGAGAATAGAATCCTGAAAACTGCCTTCTGATTTTTACACATATTACACGATGCTCACACACTAAACACACACACACACACACACACATATACAAACACACACACAAACACAGAGTAAATATTAAAAAATAAATGAGATATTTCAAGGAACTATAACCTGCTAAAAGTAATTAGAACTTTTAGATTGCTTTTGCATTTTTATAAAATATTGACAAACTTAATTATGCGTGTTCCATGTTTTTACTTCCATGCTTTATAAATGCTTGCATGTGGAGCTGTTGAAAAGTTAAACATAAGATGAACAAGCAGCTGGTTTTCATTGTGATGACATCTTCAAATAATTACTTAAACCAAAGACAGATATCAACTTCATCAAATGCAAATAATCATACACTAATTGATTTTTAAATGTGTGATCCTTTGCACAATAACTGAAATTACTTATTTTTGAAATTATATTACATTTGGTTAACCTTTCATCTTTGTCATATTTCCATGATGATGAACTGGCTACTTTCTACTCTATGTATGTAATCAGAGGTGCAGCAGCATCAACAGGCCCACAGTGTTTTTCATGAATGCAAACTTCCAGGTCTTAACCAGAACTGCTGAATCAAAATTTGCATTTTAACAAGATTTCTAAATAATTTGTCTGAAAATACCTTCCAAGAAACCAGAGTTTAAGATAACGATTAATTAGCAGTGAACTTGATTGATTGCAAATTGCCTGTCTACTCTATTTCTTAAAGTACTTTGATGATTTTACAGTTCTCCTTTTATAGCTACACATTTTGGTAAGCATTAGCCTCACATTCCAAATTTGTTTACTCTTCCATACAATTGTGGTACATATACAAAGTGTGTAATGTTCAATGGATTTATAATCTGTTTCCTGTATAATTCTGCTTCGAATTCCTTCACTTTATAAAATGGACAGTATAGAATATAAATACTGTATCTAGTGATCTAGTGATTGTTATATCTACTGTATCTGGTGACTAGGAAAAATTGGAATTAAGAAGAGTTCTACAAACTGGGCCTAATTGAAAGCTAAGGGGGAATACATCAGAGTTAAACTGAGCATAATATTTTCTGATCTAAAGAAAAAACAATGGAGATGTAGCCTGCTTAATGATTTTTATCTTGCTTGTGTGTGTATATATATATATATATATATATATATATATATATATATATGTGTGTGTGTGTGTGTGTGTGTGTGTGCGCGCGTAATATCTTTTCTTGACCCTCTCTTTTGATATAATGTAGTCTTATGTTCTGGAAGACTTTTTATCTTAGTAAACTATAGCCATATAAAACTTAGGGTAATATAAACATTTTACATTCAAAGTGACAAGTAGAAAATCCAACACATTCAGTTTCAAAAAGATTTCATATTTCACTCTAGACTAAAGTACAAGCCCCATCAGCTAACACTCTGGTTGGCCTTTCTTTTCCATTTGAATTTGTGTTTCCTCTCCCTTTCTCCTCCTTCTCCAAGGAAAATACAGCTGTACAAGGTTATTCATGGAAGAAAAGGAAAACTTCTCTTTGAAATATTTAGCCTTCTTAGCTTTCTACCTGACAAATACTCTCTAACACTCAGCATACACTTTGTCAACTAAATGATTTATATTTATATTTTAGAAAAGTACCATCAAAAGCTCTCCAAAGTTATATTTGAACCATCATAGAAATGTCTGTCGAGTAAAAATGCATTTATAAAAATAAAATCATTTTTCAGAAATATGTATCTTAGCTATCTGTAATAAATAATTTCTAATCTTTTTAATTAAAATATGTATATTGATTAATTGATATTTCACTTGGTCTTAGTGTCAAGACACCATTTAGTGTATTTTATAACGTAACATAATATATACAATACAACAACAATTAATGGTGTCAATTTAAAAGAAAGTGTAGAACACAGATCTGAATCAGAGTAGGAAATTACCTAGCTTAATAAAGCCAGATATATAAAGTCTGATAAGATAGCAAATCTATAGTTGTATTTGACCAAAAAGAACTAAAAAATCACATGCAGCAATGTTTTGGAATTCTAAACACACTGGGAAGTAGGAAATGCATGTGCATAAGAATTGGATTCCTGAGTCTATCTCAAAATACCTTATCTTATATGAACTCCTAGAGAACTGTGTGCTGAAGCTATTGGATTCAGTATTTCTGGTAATTGCCAATTCTAGTCTCTGATACCTGTCCTTGACTTGGTGTTCTATAATGTAAAGAGTGGCATTCAATAATAATTTTAATTCAATTTAATTTGAGTATTCATTACTTCTGTGTTGCTGATGTTAATTGTTCCTAACCTGTCATGGAAACTCCTCAAAGTATTTAGTTTCTTAAATCTAAGAGCCATCATTGTTTGCAATCCTGTTCATTACCCACCTGCAATGAATTACAATGCTGTAGAAGCCACAACATTTTTGTTATTGTTAAAGGTAGCTAACAGAGCCAAAGAAAAAGGACGAATGTTATATATATATATATATGTATGTATGTATGTATGTATGTATGTATATATGTATGTGTATATATATGTGTATACACACACACATACACACACACACACACACACACACACACACACACACATATATATATATATATATATATATATATATATATAGTCTTTTGTGAACCATCACAAGACTTGTTATTGCAAAGAGTCTTGCAGTAATTTATAGCTCCTTCATTTTCCATTTAAGCAAATTAGTTCATGGAGCTGAAGTTATTTGCTCAAGGCTGCCCTGTGTGTACGAATAAGTTATAAAATACCCAATGTTCACATAATTTAAAAAAAAATTCCCCCACTCTCACCATGTCAAAATCCTGAGGAAACTTATTAATCCTGAAGACAAAACAATAAACTTGGATATTGGAAGCTTAGTGCCTTTTGTAGGATATGATACAAACTTCCAAACAATGCTTAGCAATCATGTGACTTCAAAGACGGCATGTCTAAAGCAAAACACTACTTAAAAATCATTGACAACTTCCTCCTAAAATAAATTAAAATATAGCACTAAACATTTGCCAACTTAAGTAAACTCAAGCTTAATGGGGTGGTATTATGAAGGGTCATAGTTTCAATTCTTCCTATGAATAAAATGAAGGGAATGTCTACATGTTTGGAATGTATACTATTAGCATGTCAATAATCCTAATATTTTAAGATACAGTCACAAAATTAATGAACAAATTCATTAAATGGAATGAAAATAAAAACCAAGCAGCCAAGTAACAAATGTTTCAATACACATGTAGGTATTAGTCTTTGAGAATTTTAGTTTTTAGCCTAAGGTTTTTGTTTGTTTTGTTATTGTTGTTGTTTTGTTTTGTTTTGTTTTCTATATACAGAACTTGAATAATATAAATTCAGGGAAATATGCGAGGCAAGGGATAATGCAATGGAAAGGCTTGACTTGAAGATTGAATGACATTAATCCCTTTACAATTTACTAATAAAATAGTTCTAATTTTACCTGCCTGACATTCAGACAGCAAAAACAGGGATAACTTCATTTTCTCTTCTGTGAACTTGATATGAAAACAAATAATTACTTTCAAATAAAATAACTATACAGAAATACTGTAAAAGTAGAAGATGCTAGAAAATAGAATGAATCAAATCTGTGGTAGAAAGTAATACTTGACTTTCATTTTATATGAAGTTAGCAAATGAAACGTAAAATCAGTTTAAATTTCAGTTTGTATTCTACGAACAAAGACTTAAAAAGAAATGAGCTTTCCTTTTATAATTAAAAGTAATTTTAGTATTATCAATTTAAACTAAATGATACACTATTAAAACAATTTAACTTGAATAAGAAAACTTCTTATTCCAGGATATCATTTTTTCCTTTGGCTTGCTATTTTTATTATATAAATGTCAATATTCATCATGTGTGAATTAGATGAAGAAACCATTCCTTCATATTTGTGCTGGAAGGAACAACTACCATCATTGTCATTTTCTTAGCTTAGCAATTATACTGATCAATATTTATAGGATGAGAAATAATAAAATGGCCCTTTAAATTCTGCAATAGTAAAAGATCTTCAGAGTATAAAAAATGGAGAAAGTTATGATTCTTGCAAATCATTCTATCAATTCTAAACTGTAATGGAAAAGCCCAAGCTTTTTATTTTTATTTGGATATTAATACAAATTCAATATTTATATATATACAAATTAAACTCTAAATCCACTTTTAACCTAAATTAGTTTTCCTCTATTGATAAGTCTGTGCTTTACTATTGATACCTCATGATCATAAATCATAATAAGTGATGTTTTCCTTTCTTAACTTCAGCTGAAAAATACCATTTCAAAAATTACCAGTGAATCTTACCTATATTTGTTCATTCTGGATAATAAATGATCAATAAAGTCTTCAAATGACAAAACTCTGCTCAGACAATGAAATGAATGTTGGAATATTATAATAAAAAGTTAATAAGTATAAATAAATGTACTTATTATATATTTTGTTTTCCCCATGGTAAAACTCCCATTTATTCTGTGAAACAAAACAAGTTTGTAGGCATTTTTTCCCTACTAATTCCCAACAACATTGAGTAAAACTCATATAATGTAGAGTAACATTCAAATTACTTCCTTTTCTTCCCACATATCAAGAAACTTTGTAAGAATAATTTTGTTTTATACAAAGGGATTCCCTTTTCTCTACTCGTGGTAACTGTATATGTTGGTAGCAGCACAAATTGGTAGGACTATAAAATCTTATCTGCAAGCCTAAAGATGATGATACCTTCCTGAAGTATTTAGATTTATGCTAATACAATAATTTCACCAAGGAAAACATAGCAGGAAATTTAAAAAAAAATGATACTAAAACCAATAAAATGAAAGTCCCACACTGAAAAACAGAGGACATACAAGAAAGGATGGAACATAAACAACAGTGTAAAAATTATGTAGTGAACAATTCAGAAAAGTTGGAATAATCCCCCACACAATATTAAATCCCTAAATACAACCAAAGGAAAATAGGATTTTCAGAGATAATAAAAATGCAATAAATCAGAGGAATTCCACTAAAACTCTTGTTTGAAATTACGGCAGTAAAAGACGCAGAGATAATATTAAACATTTTTAGTGAAGGAAATTTGACAAATTCGTGAAATTTTGAGGTAGTAGAGAATGCTTTATTTATTTATTTATTTATTTATTTATTTATTTAAATCTCCTTCGAGGTTATTGCAGAGGCTAAGAGGCTAAGATAGCTAATGGCAAAAAATAAAAAATAAAAAAATAAAGATAGTTAATGGCCAATAGGATAGGAAAATTTCAGGGTATTAATTAATTAATGCAGAGATAAAGCAGTGATACAAAAAACATGAGTAGAGAAACAAAGTATAGCTACTTGGTAGTGTCTAAGAAAATAAGTAATAGTTAAGAATGTCTAAACATGGCACTAGGATGAAAGCTGAAGTAGTTAGCTGAATAAATGATGTAGGGTACTGAGATGATTCAAGAATGTGTATGAAAAATGGAATAGGGTGAGCAAAACTGTGATTGTAAGTAGTTAAGGAGATGCTGATGTCTAGAACAAAATGTACTTTCTTTTGGTGGAAGATGAAGTATATACAAGATTGGAACAGTATAGTATGATGTATAAAATGATATAAGTATGCAGATAAATAAAGTGAAACTCGTTCCCTCAAAGTAGCATTCCATTTTCAGTTCTACCGATTTATATTAAGCAGTCTTTATGTTCCATGGTCTGGCTATTACTAAAGCTTTTCACCTTATTGGTCTCTATTTGCTATTGCAACTAATCAATTTATTTTATATAATTTAGAGAAAAGCAGCAGCATTTCATGAGCCACCTACTGTAAGATATTTGCTTTCTTTTATTGTTATTAGCATCTTTGGGGGAAAAATCCTTAAATGTGGCCTTAATCTACAAATTACAGAACTATACATACTTGTTAACTCAACAATAATCCACAATTTCCTGCCACCACTATTACTACTGTTTTCTGTAAAACCTTCCATGTCTACTTGGCTAGGCACTGACTAGAAATGGCTAATTTTTTTATAGTCAAGAAGACATTGTTAATGAACAATTTAACCTCCTAGCAAAAATTAATTCCTTCTTCCATTATGCTCAATTAGAGCATTCATCACTTTGGACCCTAGCTTTATGAGAGTTTTCTAAGCTCAATTAGGCCCAGCCCAAACTTTTCATAATCTCTTTTTGATTCTTAGAGTAATAGCTGACAAATTTATGGTTGTGAGGTTTTCAGAGAATAAATAAATTAATGACACCTCCTTTCATATATGTATACCAAGATTACTGGAGGGAATTAGCGTTTATGTCTTTATCGCCTGAATAATTTCCTTCCACGCTAACAGAAAAAGAAACCTGGCTGTCATACATATTTCCTTCGTGTAGTTCAAAGCAAGTGGTTTGTATAAAGTCTGTCTGTGTGCCTTCCTGTGTTCTCCAAGAATCTTATATTGTCCAAAGGCCATTGGAGACTGTACACTTGGAGAAAATGGACAATGCTCTGCTTTTAAAATCCCTTACTATATTTCTTCCTGCCACCAACAATCACAAAGGTCACTATGAGGAATTTCTATCTTGCATAAAGTTTGAGTACCAGGAAGAGGGATAATATAAAACCTGTAATACTTTCAGTCAGGTATTTCAGATGAAGAAACCCAAACATCTATCAGAATATAGCACTTAGGTGATAGAGGGAGGGTTGGTCTTCAGCAAATAATTGAGTTCTAGAACATGAATTTGCCTTTATGCTTGTTATGAGTTCCTTCTTCCTGTCCTTCAAATGTACAACTGAAGTTTGAGGAAGCATGTATCATGTAAAGGACACTTTACATTAAATGAAGGAAGAAAAGGAGTGGGTGATTGAAACCTCACATTTACAGAACTACTGCACAATTCCCCTCTGCCTCCAAAGGAAAATGCAGCAGCCAAGCAGTTTGTTGTGATCCCTTGGAATCTAATTTCCACAGGAATGTGACAGCTGTAGGCATCAGTTGTAGTCCACATTCCCAGCCTGTGCCCCCTCCCTCTTGCCTTGCACAACCTCCAACTGCTCACTAGGTCCCTTCTCTTGGAGCTAAAGAATACATTGTTCACTATCATTTGGAAAGGGGATTTGCTTTGCTTTCAGGAAAGTGGGGTGTTGTTCCTCAAAAAGACTGGAGCAAGCTATAAAAAGAAGCTACAGCGGGCTTCTGTCTAGTAAAAAATCCTATTCAGGAATCTTCCCAATTTGGCGCGTCGGTCTACAGAAGTGACTCCGCAGCCTTAGAATAAAAAGCACCTCGGCTTCTTGCCTGCTGCTACCAAGCCAGAAACATCTCAGTATTCAACTTCCTATTTCCAGCCTAGTATTTTCGTTCACCAGACTCCCCATCCAGAGCATTCACCTTCTTCCCCTCCCCCACCGCCCCATCTCCGCATCTCCAGAAGAAAAGAACTCCCCCCTCCCCCCGAAGAACACACACACAAGAACTTGTTTCCTTAGGTTGCAGCAGGCAGAGACAGAGACCGGGGAGGGGGATAAAAATATCCCTGTATCCTTCCTAATCACCCAGCATGATGGTGGCGGCGGCTGGGAATGAGGGAGAGCGGGGGTCTCAGAGATTCGGAGATTTCAACCTTAGTACCTTGCCCTCCACCTCGCCACTGAACCATTAAATTCAGAAATTCGGTGTGAATAAAAAAAGGTACAAGCTGGAAACTGGGAAGAGCAGCTAGCTGCTGGAAAGAGGGAAGGAGGGAAGGAGCAGAACCCTCAAACTCTCGCGCTTTCAAAAAGCGCAGAGCGCAAGTCAACACATTAAAAAACCTTGGGTGATCCCAGTGACTCTGGGAGGCGCTGGGGGTGGGGGTGGGCTTCACTGGGAAGGAGTTTAGGAATGCTGGGCGCCCGGGTAAGGGGAGCGAGTCCGGAATGTTAGCCTGCTGGCGCCTCCAACCCTCACTAGCCTAGGAGCCTCGCGGCCAGCAGCTGACATCATTGCCAGAAAAGGAGGGGTGGCCAGGACGAGGAGGACCCCTACAGGAACTGCGTTCCTAAGGCTCGCTCTCCGAGGCGCTTGCTACCCGCTTAGCAAACTCAGAGCCCTGGCGGCGGCACCGGGACTCAAGCTGGGCGAGGCGGTTCTTTATTTAGCATCAGGAGAAAGGTAGATTTAGACCTTGGCTCGTCTATCTCCTGGTTCTTTCTCAAAACTGCCCGCACACTGTCGGCTCTGCTTCCAATAAACCAAAGACAAGAAAGGTGAAACATGGACAAATACTGTTAATTACCACCAAGGGCTTTCAAATGTCCACTCACCCAGTACAAACACACAGGCAAAGACAGCCCTAAGGCTATCTCTCTTCGTGACCTTGAGAATGTGTTTCAAACAAGATTAAAAGTGCCTGTCTTTATCTTTCAAAGTTGCAGAGATGCCAGCAAGAGCACCCTCCCTCCCCCCATTCTCTTTTATTCAGTCCTGAGTCACAGTTCTCTCTTCTTTCCTTCTTTCCTTTCTTTCTTTCACTTTTTTTCTTTCTTTCCTATGGAAAGCAAGGAAGACAGTCTTTTTGAATCACCTAGCGCCTTCATTTTTTTTTTTTTTTTTTTCATGTGTTCAGTGTTTGAAAATCTCCGATGGCTCCTCAGGTTGTTTCCTGGTTGCAGTAATAGGACCATGCATAAGGCTCCTCTATCCCCAGGACTCTCCCATCTTTTAGCACCCTTGCCCATGGCCTAGATTCTCAACCACTTTTTTCACACTATCTCCATTGTACATGAACAGCCCCGAGGCCGGGATAAATGTGCCTTTGGAAAGTTTCCTCATAGTGGGGGAAAGAACGCCATCACATTTTTGTTTGGATTGTGTGTTTCATTTTCTTTCTTATTTCTTTTGTCTTAGCCCCACTTCTCTCCCTGATTTACTTTGTGGGTGGGTGCCGCAGTGGTGCAATGTTGGGCTTCCAGCTCCAGAGACAACATTTTGGAAGGGTATCCGGATTACAGAGGCTAGTGTCCGCCTGCAGATGCGTACTCACATACTCCAGGAGAGCACCCAAAAACTCTGAACCCCAAGCTGCAAAGGCGGCTAACCCAATTCAGCCCGGAATAAATCACAAGCAGCAAAGGGGCCATCTTCACTATGCTCTAAAAAGTGTTTCCTAGGGGAAGATGCAGAAAGGAATCCTTCTGTGCTCTCTGAGACATTGACACCCCAGGGACAATTTACTTTGTGACTCTGTGCTCATAGGGAAGTAGTGTTTGCAACCTGAGGTAGACAGTTGCTGCTGAGCTCCCCCAAAGTCCCTAAAGCAATGTGATAGCTTTTTAAAGTCACCTTTTCCAATGACGCGCTTAGCAAGAGGCATTTTCCCAAAAGGGGGCCTCTTTGTAAGTGCTCTGGGAAGATCGTTCCTTTGTGGAGGGAATTGCTTTTTGGGTCTCTCTTGGAAAATGTCATATATTTAAGACATAGGTGGGCGTTCTTTTGGCTAAGGAATCCCAAGCCATTTCTCTGGAGAAAAAGAAACCTTTTTATGTTGGCCTCGACTTAGGAGGTCTTTTTATTTCTCCCAATGAGAAAAGAATACCGGCTTTCAGTGGCTGGTTTATAAAAAGTTGCGTGTTTTAAAAAGGGGGCAGAAATGCCCACCTCTACCATTTCCACATTCGCTGGGTCCCAGAGCAGGCTGAAAAGGTCGAGAACCAAGAGAAGCAAATCAGAAGGACCCTGGGCGTCCTGCTGCACACGTTTTCCCAAGCCCTGCGGCAAGGGTCTGACCCCCAGGGGTTTGTGCTATCAACCTGTGACTCAAATCGGAGCCCCCAGAGAGAGGAGCGCATCTGGGCTTTCTCCGAGGGTCCACCACAGATTCACCCCTGGGGCATTGCCCTTCCTCTGGAATCATTCCTGGAGACCCCCGCCCCCAACAGTCTGGGGCGTCCACTCCTCATTCCCACACTTTTCACTATTAGAGTTTCATTCATCTTCGCTGAAGCTGGCAGAATCAATTAAAGTGAAAGACCTTTTTGCACAGCCTATCTCGGGGAAATTCATGCGCGGACACTTTTCCTGACAAAAGTGAGAGTTTTAGCAAAGTAACCAAACCGAGAGGAGGTAGTTCCAAAAGATTTTCTGTGTGAGCTCACCTCTGGGGTTTGCTCTTTCTCTTACCTCTAGGAAAGAGAACCCGGAAGGGAGGGCACCAGCAGCATCTCTAAAAGCATGCTGTGGCCAACTGTCCAGACCCCATGCACAGGCAATCAATGCGTCCTAAGTGCAGGACAAGCCATGTGTCCCCAGTCTCAGCATCTCTGGCACCCAGACCCGATACTTACCTACTGTTAAGACTCCTTTTGAGTAGAATGAAAGGGAGAACGAAAAGGGAGAAAAAAGGCTTCCGCCCACTCCACGGAGACTGCGATAGCTGTAGCAGGATCTACCGCCACAGCTCGCAGTCCGCGGAGCAGCTGTTCGTCGTGGAGGCTGGTTGTGAGGCTAGTGAGGCCGCCCGGGCTAGCTGGGCTGCTTGTGTCGCCTAAGTAGCTACTGCTACTGCCACTCCGTGTACTCTGATAGTGTGGCTTTCTGCTTTGCTGCGCGGGCCACTGCTGGCTGCTCTGGCTCACAGCTCCTCCCGCCCTGACAGTTCGTTGACTGCATCGAGCCACTGCCGAGGCAGCCCTTTTCAATGGCGAGGGGGTGGGACTAGACAGGAGGGGGAAGGGGGACAGAAGGGGGGTGAGCGAGTGGAAGGCGGGGAAGAGGAATGAACTAGTGCCCTAGCCGCCTGCTGGGAGGGGAAGGCGTTGCACCAACTGCTGGGTACCCCCCTTTTGTCCCCACTTCCTGCACCCAGCAACCCACTCCAGCTCAGGAGGCGGCCTCCCCCAGCGGACGCTAAACCCCTGGAGTGGTGCGGGGGCGAGACTGAGGTAAGCTTGGGAAGTAAAGCTTGCAGCCCGGAGAGGGAGGGGAAATGCGCACTGCCTCCAAGCTCCTTTATGGGGCTGGAGGCTTAGGGGAACTCACAGAGGAAAATAAGAAGGGCATGCATTTCTGCCCGCAGTGGTCCCCTTCTCCTGGCACTTTAAGTCTCCCCTTGAAGTTTCACTCCTTTATATTATCTTACAGAAGTTTGATGCTTCTTTTGTTTTGTTTTCTTGGTCTATGTCTTTCTCTTGATCCCTTTCACTCCCCTGAGCACAGCCTCTGAACCTGCACACAGCAGCACCATTTTCTCATACAAAGGATACCTTGAGCACACTAGTGGAAGTACTGGCAAGAGCCAGGAGAAGCCCCAGTTTGAGCCAATCTCCTGCTTCTGAATAGGTCATATTCAACTGTGAGCAGTCTCTAATACCTCAGCTGCCTAGGTTTGCACTGAGCCTCCAGTGTGGGTGGGGTGGTGTGGTGGAGGAGGAAAGCCAGCATTTGGCTATCCTAGAGAGCAACTAAAAGAGCATTAAACAGGTCCCTATATGTTGCCCTGCAGTTGGGGGATCATGATGTGAAGGACACCAGCACAGTTGGGAGTCAGGAAAGCATACCAGACAAGAAAGATCCCAGCCTGGAGCTGCAAACCCAATGTGTGCCAATAAGCTTGGCAGCCCAGTTGGTGATGCCTGGCTGGCACGGGGTATCAGGTCTTCCAGGAGCCCTAAAGCAACAAGGGACACTGTGTAAGGTTTCTGCGCAGATATGTAATCTGTGTATAAAGATACAGTAACTGATTTCCTACCTATGGAATTATGTCAAAACAAGTTACAACAGCCAGATATCTGTGATTGGTATCTGAAAGAGAAAATCCTTATATTTATCTAGAGGCCAGAGAATGAGACAAGTGAATTGTCTATAATATTATGTACAGAAGGTGTGCATTTTAGAAGAAGAACTTGGATTTCAGGCTCTCCACTTCAGTTTTAAATAGGAAATTTCTTTTTGCTTTTGGGCTTTTTGTTGTTTATTTTTCTAAGTAAAAGGGAGAAAAAGTACGCTGCTTTCAGGCACTAAAAGCTGGTATTCAGTTTTCACTTTTGTATTTTGAAGAGAAAATAGAATGAAAGGTTGCATCTGCAAAGGAACAGATGTTAAAAAGGAAGTAGTCTGCTAGTTATTATTATTATTAGTTGATCTTCCCCAAATAGCTTTTTTTTCTAGAAAGTTTCTCTTAAGGGCAAATCTTTATGAATCCACAAATATGTATCATTCCACTAAGTCCTACTCTATTTTCCTAACCCTTTCATAATTTCCATTTGTACTTTTTTTTAACTTAAAATTTGCTTCCAAAAATTCTCAAGCCATTTTTCCTGTTGTATTTTTCTTATACCTGAAGCCACTGCTAAAAGAAAGCCGTAGCATGCCCATTCAATGCAGTCTGCATGAAATGAAATAAAAGACAAGAAAATATTTGCTTATACAGACAGGTCCAGGAAGACACTTTACCATTATATTTTATTCCTGTTGTACCTCTGACTTCATTATTCATAGTACCTATGAATGCTTTACCCTCTTTTTCAGAGTAAGGCAATGTGTAGGGGATAAAATCAGATGCTGTCACATAATTACCGGTCTGACTCTTGGATATTGTGACACTATCATAAGGGATGGCAATATCTCGATGAAAATAAAATCACTGATGGATCTAGAAGAGTGACGCAAAGTTATAGCATGGGGATACTTTCAAAGTACAAACAATTCTCCATAACACCTATGATAGAGATCAATCATTCCAGTAAAGATTTTCATCTCATTTTGGTGTAAAGGGAAAGAACTAATCATTACCAGAATTGTATTAGTGGTATTGTTAAATCTGTTTTATAATTCCTGAACTGATACTCATAAGCCACAGGTAATTTGCACAAAGATGTTAATCTAAACACTCTAGTCTCTGCCACTATGTTCCGAGTGGATTATCTTTACATTTACCAAATGAGGGCTTTATAGTATTCTTCTGTAGTGTAGGGCACAGTATTACTTTTTATATGTATAGTCCAAAAGAAAACCATCTCAATGGAGTAGAAGCATTACTTATATACCAAGGAGACTCTACAAGTAGAACTAAGTAACCCAGAAAATCATCTGAGGAAAATAAAATGCAGTTTGTTGACAAGACAGAAAGAAATCCACATCTGAAAATAATAAAAGAAATTTCCCCATTTTGTCTTTGCCTGTATTCTGACTGATGATGGCACCAGTGCGCAATGGAATAACCAAAAGCTGGGACACCTGGCAAAAGCAGAGTGAATTCTATCTCTGATAGAATTGATGCAGACCCTGCTATGCCTGCAGAGAGAAGGGATCTCCTTTTCCAAATGAATCTATGGAATTCTTGCATTATTAAATAGCCCTAATAATCCTCAAAAACCACTCCATGAGGCAGATATTATTAGCTTCTTTCCCCTTTTATTTTGGTTTTGTTTTAACATAAAAAGAAATTAGAATAGATAAAATGCCTAAGATTTTATAGCTATAAAATTTAGAGTTGGAAAACTACTCAACATATACTGTTTCCAGTACTTTAGGCAGTCTACTTGCATATGGTTTTAAGATTGTGGGCTTACAGATTTTCATAATGTAAATTCTACAATAAACCTTATAATTAATAAAGTACTGTGCCAATGTATTTGTTGAAGGAAATGATAGAAAGAAACTACTATTTACTGCATTTCTTCAGTGTTCCAATTAGAAGCCTGAACAATGATTCTGCTATGTACATAAAAGTGTAATTATGATACTCTATACCCTGTAAGTATAGAAATATGTGTACTGTCTTAACTTTAGTCATTATAGTATTATATGATTATATAAATGACCGACGAGGTTTCTTTTTTAAACTTCAGTGAGGAAAGTTGTTTCTCAGATCTTGAAGAATTGAACACTGAGAAAGAATGTGTTAATTTGAAGAAGGATTGAACATCCATATTTTCCTAGTAAACGGATGACTATTGGCACTTGGCACTGTCTGCTACTTTATATGTCAGTCACTCTACCAAATCCATTTTTTGATATGTTATTAGTGAGGACAATGCATTTATCATATTTCAGATTATTGAATAATCTGCTTTGGATTTGCACTCCAATGTTATCATTGTGCAGGAGAAAAACACACTGGACTAACCATGTAGATTAATCAGAGCAAGCACATTGTGTCTCTTACATGATAGCTGATTTATAACAAAATTTCAGCCATTTTGTGTTGTGTTGAACAACTTTTGCTATACATGATACACAAATTCTGTCGTTAATAGATGATAGTGGCTATTGGGAAAGTATATAATACAGAATAAGATGTATTATCTATATTTCTATGCTTAATATTAAATCCATAAGACTTGTAATTATTAGCAGTCAGTGATACTCAACTGTTAAGAAAAGGACAGTAGTTTTAGACTAAACAGGAAATCCTAGAACCTCCAAGTTCTAGCAGTGTGGTTGCAGACATATAAACCTCCAGGACAGAATTGTCCAGGGAGATAGCCACTTTCCATGTGTGACTGCTGAATCCATGAAATGTGATTCTCAATTTAAGATATGCTGGGAGTATAAAACCCATAACCAATTTTGAAGATTTCTTAGAATGTGAGCACTCACATGCATACATGAAATATCTCAATATTGCATATCACTATATCTATGTAATATACATGTTCTGAGTAATTATTCAAAGTAATTTTTATTATTGCAATGTGTGTGCAGAAAATTTTAAAGCTGTATATGTGTACTATTAAAACATTTAGGAACAGAGTTGTTTTCTAAAATGTTTCTGTTCATTCATCTAAATGTGAGGCTAACATTACCCACTTTAACATACCTATGTAATTTTTTATCCTATTCTACCCAGTATGTTCAGCACTGCCAGAGACACTAAATTAGGGAGCTGTCATTCTCCAGTATACTAACAATAAAGATACATACTAATATCAGGATGATACTTTAATATTCACGAATAATAATGTATGTATAAATTCTCTGAAATGTCTAGAAACTGTTTTCAACTACAGAAATTCTTACTACTACATCGTTTCTACAGAAACAAATCAAAGTAAGTCTGACAGAAGTAGAAGTACACAAAAAGGCAAGTGAATTCATGATGAATCTAAATGAGGAGAAATGGAAGAAAACTTGTTTTTACAGTCCCTTAAGCTGTTAATAGTTTTAACTGCAAACATTTTTTTTTTCTTTGCATTACTAGCTGAAAGCCATATGCATAGCTTAACTGGAGACACTAGAGGGTGCTATTAGTGAAATCTTAGAAAAATAGTCTTATAACACCCAACCCCCTCTCCACTATTATAGATTATTATTATTTGAAATGGGCATACCTGTGAAATGAAACTCACAGTTCTCGATTCCCTCTTGGATATAACTTATAAGGTTGAGCTTTAGCTTTCTTTATTTTGCTGTTGCTGTCATAGCTTCATTTTTTTTTTTTTTTTTTTTTTCTATTTCCTTTTACTCACACTGCCCCTTTCATTTTCTCAGGGCACTACCATATTACCAAAACAATATTAAATGTTTGCAGTAGTTCATGGGCAATTAGGTGTGAAACATTTGAAATAGTTATTTATTTCTAACAACAAAAAGCTGAAGGAGGAGGGACAAGAAATAAAACAAACAATATTGGGTTACTCAGGGAAGAATGATTTTATAGCCATAACTGGCTACTTCAAGCCTTGCTAGTGAAGTAGCACTTCAAGCCTTGCTAGTGAAGTAACTATGGAATAGTTATGAGTGATCAGGCCTTATAAGAGTCTCTTCCCTGCAAGCCTTAACAGTTTCAGACTTTGAGTGGACAAAAGCTGCAGTCTAGTTTTTTTTTTTTTTTTCTACTAAGCTCATGGAATGACAGCATTGTGTGTATCGCTGAACTTTACTGAAGCACAGGACTCTAATTATTGCCAGGGAATGAGTAAGCATAAGTCCTAGTAGTTACTGTTATCCACTAGAGAATGTAATTCTTGTACTGTATTCTCACTTTTTTCTACACTGTTTCAAAAGAAACTGTTCAAATTCTGGGTGAGAATTAGTTGTATTGTGCTGTCATTACGCCAGCACAGGAAGATGTTGTCTCTTTAAAGAATCAAGAATGCAGAATATTAATTACAACTTCTCTCTTTATTTCCTTGGGAAGGATATTGGCTTATGTTATCCAGATGTTGTGCCATGCAGGTAAAAATAATACAAGCTGCTTTGGCTGTGGAGTAAAACAGAATTCTATTTTTCTTGTTTGTTTAATATCTTGCCGACATTCTGACTTTAGTAAGGTGAATATCAGATAATGCTTTATTTTTAGGAAACACACACACACACACACAAACACATGCATGCATGCACTGGAAAACAGTCACACATTGCCAAATCAGTATCCTCAGGCTGATGCAAAGACATATTTTTTCAGGATTTTTGAAATAAACCCAGACTATCTTAAGCCTTCTTCTTAAGCTTCTTTATTTCTATGATATGACTATTTGACAAGCAGATTTAACTTTTCTGTGACTTGTGAAATTATTTCTATTTTCTAATGGATGATAAAAATTATCTTGTGGGTTACTGAAAAATGTAAAATCAAATACCTTTAAAATAATTATGGCTGTCACTTATTGATTAAAAAGGTAATTAATGGCTGGCTATTTTAAGCTGTTTTTCATTGGGCACTCTACTTCAGACTACATGTTTTAAATGAATAGATAACACATTGAACATGATAATAATTTTAATTTCAAATTAAACAGTTTCTAGTTCTTTACTATTAAAACTTACCTTAATATCATTTTCTATATTTGTTTAAAAACTAAAACTAAAACTAAACTGTTCTAAACTGTGAAAATACAGTTAATCTTAACTATTCAATTTCTGTTTCTTTACACATAAGATGAATAATGATGATTCAGTTTGTTTTTATGTAGAAAGATGTGCTGAAGTTTTACTCTTTCTTTAGTAAAATTAATTACAGTAAAAGAGCAAGTGCAACTGAACTCTGTATCAACCCTCTTGTTATCTTCATTGACTGGCCAAATAGTAAAGGTAAAGAAAGGACTTGCAGCATAGATAATGACTCGTTTTAGTAACAAAAGTACAGCATAAAAACTGACTATGAAAATAAAATGCTGTGTATATCTTTTCCACTTTTAAATACTACCATTAATTTCTTACCAACATTTCTAGTTCTGTGATGAGAGAAAAGCTTCATTCTGAAATTTATATCTTTTTACATCTTTTTTTTTAAATCGTATTTGATGTAATGTTTACTTTTCTTATGGTAAACTCAGCTAATTTGAAATTTACTGTCAATTCCATCTCTAGTTGTTTATTTTCTACAATTAGACATGTAATTAATTACTTTTCTCAGGGATGTTACAAGCTATATGACAACAACATTGGAAAAAGGGGGATTTTTGTTGTTTCTTTGGTGAGGTGGTTGTTATGTTTTGTTCTGTTTGTCCACAGATTGGAGGGGTAAATCACAGCATGGAAGTCAATAGGTAGATAGGAGCATCAGTGACAAGAATCAGAGGTAAATGAATACTGTTGTTTCAGCTTACTTTCTCTTTAGAAGGATGGTTTTAAGATGGGTTTTCCTACTTCAATTAACCCAACCTAGAATTTTCCTTGAACATGCCCAGAATTTGTTTCTATGTTGAGCTTTAATTCCAGCAACTTGATAATCAAGATTAACTGTCTCCCTTATCGCCTTCAGTAATGTGAGCACATGTTAGTATCCACAACTAAATCATGCTTCCATACTCAGAGCATGGACACACTGCCTCTTATCCAACATCTGCTTACTCTGAAGCCTGAATTTTAGTGCTGATAAAAATATTCTACATACCACAGCATTATGATATTGCTAGAAAACACTCCAAGCAGAGTAGGTAAAATAACTTCAATATTCTGTGACATTAGTTTCATACTTTTAGGTTTTCCTTCTTGGACAGTGACTTCTGTGTAGGGTTCTGATGTAGATAAGCATGCTGGTAAGAATCCTGAAGTTCACCATAGTAAATAAAGTCAAAGCTATTACTTACATTTGAACTCTTCAACAGAAGTAATGCCCATAATTTTTATCAATTATAAGTTAGTCTTCAAAAGATGACCATAATGTTGTAACAATATTTGAAAAATTACCAACAATAAGAAAGTACAAATAAATGTACATAGAGTTTGAAATTAAAATTTCCAAAGTTACTGAGTGACATAGAGTTCCAACAATCTTAAGCCACTGAATTGTTCAAATCTCAACTTTTTTTTACAGGGATGAGCTGGAAGGCAGCATGGTCAGAACATAATTTCACTGTGGTCTGACAAGCAGGAATGGAGAACTGGGAAAGATACATTTTTAAAAGCACATATACAAGATAAGGTGTGTAAGAGCAGAAGATACCTCTCAATAAGGTCCATAGAGTTAAAAAATGTGCATGTCCATCTTTTTAAATCTCAAGAATTATATAATTTTGATGAAGTATTGAACTTATTAATCCATATTTTTCAAATTATGATTAAAACTAATATTTAATGAAGGATTATGTTACTAAAATATTTATTAAGGAAAATTTTATTTCTAATTTTGTGTCATGCTAGTCTTTATTCAAATGTCTTTAAACACAGACAATTTAAAAAATAAGATAAATTAACAATTTCTTAGAAGTAAGATATATACTATATTTTATAGAGCTATCTGGGACTGACCTGATGTGCAATGTAGACTAACACAATTATCAAATAAACTGTACTTTTAACATTATATTTACCAAGAAGCAATATTTGTAGTTCAATAAAACTTTGTAGTTCAATATAATTAACTTGGTTTAGGTTTGTTTTATTCTTGATAAACAAAAAGAAACAAATAGAAAGCAATATTTTGCCACAATTTATATCTAAGAACTGGTAACTTGGACTCTGTCTTAGGAGAAAATTGGGACATCAAAACTAGGCATACTTTGAGTACTGAGGAAAGGAAAACACTTAAGTATCCTTTAAAAATCTTTCATGTTCTTCCTCCTTCAGTTTTACTACCATAATTGTAACAACTTAACCTATGCTTCTTTCAATTTGAACAAACACTACAGAGTATGAAAATATTCCTCTGGAGACTGGTATGAGAAGAAATATAAATTTTAGGGAAAAAAAGTAATCACGACTTTCACAATAGTATTTATTCTGTAGACTTTGGAAAGAAGAAAACATGGTTAGGTTTTAGCAAGGAGTGGAAAAATACAAATTGGTATTCAAATCCTATCCTTAAAATTCTACAAAAATGTTTGATCTTCCTGGATTCCACTTCAGGTAGAAAAGCAGGCAAAGAAAAGGAGGAACTAAGAAGGAAGAAGAACATGAGAGTGTATATATGGCAGTCAAGGACCATTATGTGACATCAGAGGACAAAATTGGTGTTCAGCAGATTGCAGTGGTATGGAAGTGATAAGCACATTTATTAAGAAGGATATCAAAGGTGAGTAAATAATATATTCTACTAGGGAACATTCTTGTCCTTTTGGTTGTGAGCCTTGGCATATACAGGCTGAACATTCTCTCCAGATATAAGGAATTCATTTGAAATCATATGGAAAATATTTGGTCAGTGGTTCTCAACCTGTGTGTCGCCACTCTTTGGGTGGTTAAACAACCCTTACACAGATGTTGCATATCTCTGAGTGAAAAGAGTAGGAGACAGCTGTATTACTCACCATCTCTTTATTAAACTCATTTATAAATTAATACTTCTAAAGTCACTGCTCATTTCATAAATTTGCAACGTAATCTTTAAAACCTTTCTCTAGTCCATGTTTGATAACTGGGATTGATGGATAATATATGCTAAGTATAACCAAAAGGGGAAAATCAGTAACTTTAATTTATCCCAGAAATGAGTACCCAGTGATATTTAAACAACTCATAATGTGTATCTTCTCTTAGAAGTTTCTGAAACTTTAGTACCATCCAATATGAATAGCAATAGTAATGATTAGTTGTGTTTGTGTGTGTGTGTGTGTGTATGTTTATGTCGGTATGTGTTAATTTCCATCCTCTAGTTGATTTGTTGAACTATAGGTAATACTAAATACTATACAGATTACCTTTTTCCCTTTTGAGGAGAGCTTCATTTTATATATGAGTCTCAGCAATAACAAAGGTGATAGCTTTCTGTTCATTGTAGGAGCCAACTCCCATGGTGGGAAAAACTACAAATTTGTTACATAGACAGGAGAACAAAGAGCACAGCTTGAACAACAAACCCCATGTGTGGTGATAAGCAATATCTGCAAGGTTAGTGAATAGCAAACCTGGCCAAGGTTAATAGCCAGCAGCTAGCCAAAGCCAGCAGCTAACAAAAAGAATATAAAGACAGACAAAGTGGAGCTCTGATCTCCTTGTGTATTGAGAGAACAGCATGTGAATGGCACATGATCCTCTCCACAGTTGGGCCATGTTAATGTAAACAGACTACGGGTTTTAGCAAAGTGATACAGAGATAATTTAACAGTTTCACATAAATTACCTCTTTGCCAATTTCCAAAGATAATTTTATAAAGTTTACAAAAAGCTCCTCATGACAACACTTAGAATATTCTATTTTAGGAGCCCTTCATGTTTGCTTTCTAGCATAAAACTTTAGGTCTTGGAATTTCCCCCACAGTTTCCATTCATTTTTAACTTTATTTTATGCACTAATACTCTTTGTTTATTTTCAATATCTTTAGATCATTACCTCATCATTTAAGGAGGACAAAGATTGAGAGCTATTGTCTTAGGGTAAATTTTGGTGACCACTCTGCATCTGTCACCTGAATCCTTTAGTCTGAGAAAATCACAATGCTCAAAGATCTACATCAGTAAGAGTTTAAAAATTAAAAATAACAATGAACAATAGTATAATGCATTGTAATAACATTTACATAAATGTGGTCCATCTCTCAAAATATTTGTTATAACTCTGGGCCTTGACTGAATGGATTAGTCATACAATATAACTTCATTTCTTTTTATAGTAATTGAAATTAATCTTAGACCACTCCATATATGTATACAACTCACAATATTCACTCTCACTCCCAACTCATTCCTATCTCTGGACCAGACACACAACCTGCTCCTCTTAGGTAATCTCTTTTCCACAGAGCCATACGTGTTTGAAGATATCCTTTGGAGCCTAATTGGCACTGCTGTGTGACAGTATTTCTCCTGGAGAGAAGAAACATACACATTTACTCACCCCACATGGGATTCCAGCAAAAGACCAACCTAGTGAACTAAAGAGTTTGTATTTTTTTTCAAATGAATAAGTCCCTTTCTTTTTTCTCCTGTTTTAGATTTAAATTTGAACCCAAGTTGTTTTACATGTCAACCCCAGTTCCCTCATCTTCCCATCCACCCCTAGCACCCCCACCACACCCCAGCCCATCTCCTTTCTGCTCCCCGGGGAGGGTGAGGCTTTCCATGGGGGGTCTTCAAAGTCTGTCATATCATTTGTGGTAGGCCCCTCCCTATATATCTAGGCTGAAACAGTATCCCTCTATGTGGCATGGGCTCCCAAAGTCCATTTGTATACTAGGGATAAATACTTATCCATTACCAGAGGCCCCATAGACTTCCCAGTCCTCCTAACTAACATCCACATTCAGGGGGTCTGGGTCAGTCATATGCTGGTTTCCCAGCTATCAATCAGACTGGGGTCCATGAGCTGCCCCTTGTTCATGTCAGTTGATTCTGTGGGTTTCTTCAGCCTGGTCTTGACCCTTTTGCTCATCACTCCTCCCTATCTACAACTGGATTCCTGGAGTTCTGATAGTGTTTAGCTGTGGGTGTCTGCTTCTGCTTCTATCAGCTACAAGAATAAGAATGAGAGAACTTAAAAGAGCAGAAATGACTCAAAGACAGCTGCATCACCAAATCCCACTGCAGCATGGATGATTGCTCAAAAAAGCTGGGAATCTAGAACACACTTGCACAGTGTGCAGGCAGTTCAGCAAGATTGAGGGTGTTTCTGTTGGTGTAAATCTCTTACTGGAAACTTCAGTGGTTTCTTCTTCCATTCACTTAGCTTTGATCCTCTGAGTCTTCTTTGCAGCTATGCTTGTCTGTGGGTGACTCCCAGACATCTGTTTATTCCTGAGATGGAGGGGCCTAGTGGTCAGTTTCAGGGACTCTATGATCTGTTATTAGTTGTTTGCCATCTGGATGAACCAGCTTCTTCACAGAATGGAAAAATTCTAATCTTGCAGAAAAGTTAAACAACAGGCAAAGCACTAAGCATGCAAGTTTTTCACAATGAAGAGTAGGGTTTCACTATCCTCAAATTTTCTACCATATTTATGAGTTAAATATTGAAAAGGTCACATCATGTTTAGAGGATGATCTGTGTTTTGCTGTCCTTCATCCTTTTACCATCTCTTGCAACTGTTACATAGTACTGTCCCTGGATCCAGTGTTCCTTTGCCTTAGACAGTGTAGTATTAACATCTTGTTTATGGATGAGCCCACAGCTGTCACTTATCCTCAGCATCTCAGTAGCCATGAATCCCTGTATCTACCACTATTCCTGGTAAAGAGATGCTCTTCTATAAAGGTTCACAGCAGCTCTTGCCTATTACTATAAGAGTAAACATTCAGAAGACAATTTTATGTTATGTACCTCCTTTTATGGGCCTTCACCCTCCCCAGTCTTGGATGGGTTATGGGTCCAGGGTCTTTAGAGATTCACCAGTTTTAATAAATACATTTTCAAAAGAGTATTTTATACTTATACTCATGCCAGGTCTTGGGGACTTGGGATTCCTGATGTGATCAACCACCTTAGTTAGGGTGTTTCAAAGGCAAATAATAAAAAGTTGCATTCTGTGGAAGAACTGGCAGAGGTTATCTGTGCAAAGCAAGCTTTTGTTTACAGAATCAGAAAAGAAAAACTTTTTTAAAAAGTGGTACAACACCAGACAATTACATAAATTAACCCTTAGCAGCCCTTAAAATTTTGGAGAACATTTTTTTGCTTTATAGTTCTCTTAAACACAGTAAACCTTTAAAGTTAGCTGACAAAATACTGTTAGCTATCATAGACATTAGTTGGCTTATAGAACTAGGTATTGGTTTCCACCTCCTCTATGAAGCAGATCTCAAATAAAATTAGAAAAAGGTGTATATCCTCAAAGTTGTCATGCTACTATTGCATAGTTGAGTACAATTTTCCTGTCAGTTTAAGTTTCTTCCTTATAAGAGTCACAGTTGGGCAAAAACAATGATGACTTTCTCCTCTAGCAGACTTCACACTGTCCTCTAGTGAACCAGGAGGCTTGAAGCTTGGTTCCAGCTTACTTTCTCCATGTATTAAAAATTAGGCATATAATAGCATCTGTAGTCCCCATAATACTCTTTAATAACAGCAAATTTGAGACTAAAATTGTTAGTTTCTTTACCCTTAAACACATCCAATGCGAAAAGAAAGTTTTAAAACAGTATGTCTATATACTTGGGTGTATTTTTCTTTATTTTATTAATGCATAGAAAATAATTAATGTTTCCATATGAATGGCTTTTTTCAACTTGGAAATTATATAACATATTTAAATTATGGACTTTGGTTATATGGGCTTAATATCCCTTATGAGCATATTCCATATTTAAAGGATTTATAAACTTTCTAAGAAATAAAATGAAATAGAATTATGCTTTTCACACAAAGTAGATAATTATCAAATCAGTCCTTCTGTTTTTAAATATATACTGAGAATTCACTCTCAGATTAGATACCTTTCCACTTTGAACTACTAAATATATTGTATTTAACACAAAATGAATATTTGTCAAGCTTAAAACATTTTTCCAAAGGAGATGTCATTTTTGATATTTTTAAATGACAAAAGATAAAAAAAAATTGGAACTATTTCCTATATTTTATTTAAAGTCTTGTACTTTGGTTTTATTCATAATGTGCTCTGAGAAGAGAGTAGAACCATACTTTGTATGGTAAAATAAACTGGATGAAACTCCTTTATAAAACTACACAGTAGCTTAATTTTACAAAGTACCACTACCTCATGAGTACTTTGCTTTTCCTACCTGTTGTAGTATTGTGTATATTCTGTTACAATCACAAATATTTTTGCTTATAAATTAAGAGGAAGAGCAACTTCACTTGTAACAATTGGAATAGAATATCAGTTGAAAGGTAGTCAAATCTTGAAGTTTTTCACCTCTCTCTCTCTCTCTCTAACTGTGTGTGGGGGGACTTTGTGCTTGCATGTCTGAGTTTTTTCCTTGTTTTACTCTTTTTTCAGACTGGTAATAGACTTTCTTTATGATAAAAATAATACATGTTCATTAGAATCTTTGTTAATGTCAAAGGGCCTAGTGTGGGTGGAAACATAATATTTTTGTACAGAATTAACTGACCTATATGTGACTGAAGTCAGTGGCCTTGGACTCATTAACACAATGTTATAACTAATTAAACTAATGAATCTCAAAATAATGACAAAATCTAAGTTTGAAACAAGGTTTTTCTTGAACCTGGCTTGTTAAAACTGATGCACATTATTAAGCAAGGATGCTGAAAATGCGTTAATACTTACTGAAATCACAATGACAATCAGAAAGAATTCTCTTTTGTTTTTCCTAGCACTTGTTCACAGATGCAGAGAATATCATAAATTGTCATCCTGAAGTCTATTGGTCAAGTATTCACAGTAATGATAAATGTAAAATATGCTAGCAATAACTCAAAATATAAGGAAGACAGATGATAATAAATGCCGAATATTGTAAAAATATTACTGTTCACCAAAAATGAAAATTAAGTAATTTAATCGTTTATCCCTTTTTGAAATATTTGTTTACATATCAAAGTCCAAGTAAATATAGAATAACCAATCTAGTGCCAGGACCTAATCTAACATGGGAAACTGATATGCATGGCTCATTGATTATTTTGATAATATCTATATACACCTGTTGAAGACTAAGCTGATTAATCGTTTTGATTTATAAGGTGCCAGAAGCATTCATTCAGACAACCATATCAATGTTGACAAACAACTGTCAGTTAAACAATGCATATAAATAAAATGTGTTTTGTGGAACATTTTTTATGGACTGATACTTGATGTTATTTTTAAGGGCTCTGAGATAATACACCAAAGAAATATAGTTATTTTTCTAACTCACAATTTTCTAAACTAATTGCCTGAGGAGTCTTATAGTCTTTTTTGTTCAGAAATATCTATCATTGTACTTGTGAACTGACTTTGTGAAATGGTAAATTCTTTTCCTATTGAAAAATAACATAAAATAAAAAAACATAATTACCTTGTTTTGCATTTGCCTTTGTTTTTTATTGTCTTCTTGATGTTTGAAACATGAGCTCATGTTGTAGCTATAGCTAGCCTCAGTCTTACAGAAATCTGCCTGCTCTGCTTCTCAAGTGCTGAAATTAAATGCTGTCACAACCATATTGGGAAAAATTGTTTAAAGTAGAACAGTAGAGTAATTGATTTCGTATATAAGAACTCTATCCCAAATGTTCACAATCTTTAAAAGCTGTAGAATTTGAATTTAAGCATTTGAAATATTATATTTTACAATATCAGATATTAACAATGAGAATGCAAAATTTGCAGACACAAATAAATAATTCCACTTTCTGGAACTGTCGTAGAAGCTTCCTCCTTGAGGACTAACTAACTTGCATAGTGTCAGAAGATGCTATGCAAATTGCCAAGGAGGAATAGCAATCCATAGTTTCCCAGCTGTGATGCCTATGAACCACAACAATAACCAGCATGGCTAGATATCACTGAAGGTCAACAGTGACAGTCCTATCCTGATGATAACCAACAGCTGTCTCATTAGCCTTGAGACTAGCACAAAAGGAGGTACTGGAAATATGCCCAGTTTTCCAGGACTAGTTATATTTTGGATTTTAGGGGAAAACCTATTACTACATGTTTACAGAACAGCATAATTACTAACTACATTCTAAAACTTACACTTATACCCACAGATAAGCATAGTTCACAGTCATTATCAAAGAAGCTTCTGTTTGCAATGCATAGAGATGATTATAGAAAACTACAACTGGGCAAAATGCAGACAATAGATAATCATGGGGTGCACAGACCCAAATGGTACATCTACAATACAGCCCCTTATACCTAAATGTCAGGGAAAAATCAGAGAAGAGGATGAAGAAAGATGTAAAAGCCAAAAGACCATGTAATTTGTTGTGAGATTGTGTCCTGGAAAATGGACATGGAAGTATCATCCATGATAACTAGCAATATGGCTGTCTAAATAAAATGTGAACAAAGACACCTTTAGGTATCCTGACATAGAATAAGAGGAGAATCTCACAAGCCTGGACCACTAGATATTTAGCAACAGGCTGTTGTGAGTGAATGAATCAGTCTTTTCCAGGGATGGGTATAAGTAAGTTGCCAAATCACAAGTGGCCACCCTGTACACATCACATATGCATCTGTGTAACACTAAATGGACTCATCAGGCTGTGTGTGTGTTGTGTGTGTGTGTGTGTGTGTGTGTGTGTGTGTGTGTAAAACTAAAAATTAAAGAAGAAAAGGTCATGAACATGAGAAAGGATGGGACACAGGAAAAGTTGGAAGGGAAAAGAATGGGTAGTGAATATTTTCATACAGTATTCTAATATAACATTCTAGAAATGAATGTTAACAAATAAACAATTATAAACATAAATGGTACACACTTTATCTGTTGTTATTGCTTGTGCAATAAAAGTTATTTGGTCAAAATCTAATGTCTTTTAAATTACATGTGATCTAATTAAAATTCCCTCCATTGTAAAAAGAATTTTATGCCCTGCTTCATGTCAAATAGGGAAGGACAGAGACATCCAGTGTCTGTTATTTTTCAAGGTGTCTTTGGCTAAAAATATTGTTGGTATGTAAGTGGTATATTGTGTGGTTCTGCAGTCTGGTGTACATCAGTTGCAAGTCACAGTGTGTAACTGATTTTACATGATCATTGTTTACTAGTTAATTTTCTTTTTATTATTTTCTTACAGAAAATAAATTATTTACAGATATGAAAGTAAATGAATACATATTCCATACAATTGAGAATATGAAGTCAGCAATTACTCATAAACTTGTTTTGTTTTAGAAAATTGCTACATTATGTGATTATAAGCTTGCATTTAAATTTGGCTGTCAATAAGCAAGTATCTTCAGTATCTTTAGTAAAGTCACATTTATAAATTACTATAGTTTTCATCATAAGAGATATTGAAAGTGAAAATGAATTTGATTAAGCTTTCCATGGGAAATAAAATACTGAATAGATTGATGACCTTTATAATTTTACTGTCTGAACAAGTCATTCTTGAAACATGAAGGAATTTATAGCATCAATTTACTTGCCTGTTTGTATTTTTTTCTAAAATTAAGTTGACACAGAAGTAGATTTTCAGTTTGTATTAATATTGTGTTTCTAATATGATAAAATAGTCCCTTTTAAGCATTGATAGTTTTATTAGTATGGAAAATGTTTGTCATAATTTTAAGAAAAATAAAATTCTTTAAAGCTGAAATTCTGAATTCACTGACAATATTTACTGGGCTTATACTAAGTGTTTATTCATCAACTGCATAGATTGTCTGAATTATGGCATTATCTATTTTTAATTTCACTTAAATCAAAACATTTTTCATGATCATTTTAGGAGAATTAAACAATCCACATAAATCCACAATAACAAATTTAGCTTTTATCATTTGGAAAAAAGCAAAATATCATGTCTGAGATAAGTAAACTGAATTTCATTGACAGTTTCTTATGGATAGCTCTTGTCAGTACTGAATTCAGTTTTCTTGCTAATTACTTATTATTAAAATATTTATTAATAATTAACTAAATATTTATACACAAATTTTATTGTTTTTTGAGATAATAATAACTTCATGCGATGAGTTCACCAAAAGAAGTTGTTTTCTAAAATGATAGTTTAAATGTATGATTGTTTGATCTCTAAGACTTAAAGTGGAAACAACAAATATATTTTGCAAAAATGACTTTCACTTAACAATTGGGAAGACATTTTTACCTTTTAAATTGTGAAAGTAACAGGGAAAACAATTCAAATGTGAAGAAATGTTTCTCTAGGATTTTTTTGTCCTTAAATATAATATATTTAGTCCCTAGTTATTATCAGTTGTCATAAGTTTAAACAGATATTTCAAAATGGAAGACATGTTTTCATTTAATATATCTTAAAATCATAGGATTTTATTGAAAATCATAGGATTTCATGAGAATGCCCTACAAGCTATAGTACCAAATCAGTATAGAAAGAATTTGGAACAGCAAAGCTGTTAAATATATATACACTGCCTCTTAATTTGTAACATATGCTCACAAATGAAAACATACATTCCTGCTAGGGATTCCAATGCATGTTTTTAATCATGTAGTTTCTCTATCACAGACAACCAAAAATGTTGTAGCACTAGACTTAACAAACCTGCTGAGGTGCATGGGATAAACATCTGTTTTTATGGATTTCAGTGCCTCAAAGGAAAATTGTAATGTTCATTGTATGAGGATAGATTCTAATCATCTAACATTTGCATGGTAATTAGAGTTTTGTCACCAATTTTGGTAAATTCTTAATAAGTAAAAAGTTTATATAGTGTATTCCATCCAAAAAGATCCATTCTCCGTGTTTTAAAGTTTAACACTTGTAAGTTTAATAACTGTAAGTTAAACACATTTTAGAAGTGAATTATTTTGTTTTAATTCCCACAATAATCAGGCATAAAAATTATCTTACCTTAACAAGATATGTGTATCAATCTCTTCTACTAAAATGTTTATTGTTTTTAAAGAGTCCTTCATTCTCACCCTAATGTCGTCTCAAATGCTTTCTCAGTGAGTAAGCCTTTTCTGATGAATGCACATGCAAAATACAATTGAATTCCATAAATCTGGACAATAATAGCAGTAAAATAATAATTTTTCAATTATCCTTCCTTATTAGAAGAAAATTTTTCAGCAAAAAGCACATAAATCTAATGTACTGATGACTTTTGAAATAAAATAGTCAACTAAGACCCATTTGAATAGCATAATTCATTGGGGTAAATATGTATGCACGAGTAGGAATAAACTAAATAAAAGTTCCACAGCAACAATTACTTACAAATGATTGTCAAACATATAAATGTGTCCAAAAAATCACAAATGTTAGAATTTATAAGAATGTAAAAACATATGCTCCAATGATAGAATCACTTTATTGAATAGGGTTGGGTGAGACAAGAAAGGATTACAAGAGGAAGATGTCAGATGGTTAGTGCAAAACTTCTAAAACCTTAGAAATCATAGTTCAGCACTACTATATATAATTCTTTAATTTTTCATAGCACAAAAATTAACAATTTTCTAAAGTGGGAGAATAAATCAAAGTAGTACATCCTAGAAGTGTTTTTATTTAATTTTAGTGGGCAAAACTTCAAACAATCCTTGATTTTACCCTAATGCCTAACCCGGATCTCCATGACCAGGTTATTGAAACACCAAATGAATCTTGCCATCATACTTAATGTTCAATTTCAGTTGAATAAATGATATAAGTAAATATCCAGGTGTTCTTAACCAAATCACAAAACTCTTTTAAAAGCAGAAACTTTCCATGGAGGGATGCTCCCTTAACCAAGTGGCAGGAGAGAAGGCCTAGTCCCTACTCAAAATGACTTGACAGATTTAGATGACCCCTCCTGGAAGGCATCACCCTACATGTGGAGTGGCAGGAGATGGGAGGGGAGGGTGGTTGGGGGGCATGAGAGTGAGGTAAAAATAGAAGGAGGGAGGGAGGAGAGTGGGAGGGAGAGGGAACTGTGATACATATGGAAAATAAAAATAAAAAATGCAGAAACTTTTTAGTTGCATATCATATAAGAGACTGTAAGAATGCAGAAGAAGGGGGATGTAGATTTTTCTGGCTTTGAAAATGGAGGTAGCTAAGTGTGACACATGAATAACTCATACTGGTACCCTCACTCTTACAGCTATGTGTAACTGAATTCTAGCAATGACCTACTTATTCTTGAAGACAAAGTACAGACTGGTCAGCACCTTGATTTTATGTTGTAAGTACAGAAACAAATTGAGTGTACTTGAATGTCCCTTAGATAATGAAGAAGAAGTCTTTTTAATTTCCATTTTGTGACAATATTCTGGAGCACCAGAAAACTAAAGGTGTACTTTTTTTCCTTTTATAAATCATATGAAGAAGGGTTATGACCTGGGACTAGCTCCTTCTACAAACTTATGACAATACACCAAAAAGCAGAGAGTAGTTTTACAGAATAAAAGTCACATTTGCTTTTTATCATCTAAGATACATTACTGTCAAGGGCAGTGGGGACAATTGTTAAGGAAACCTCTGACCTAACATAAGTTGTCATCAAATGTTCCTTTTTAAAAGTTTTTTCCCTTTTCCTTTGAAATTTTATTTTTTATTTCTTATAATCATTTTTACATAACAACATTAAGAATGCTTTCATTGTCAACCTGTTAATGAAATTAATACTTCCATAAATTATTTTTAGTAAGATTTATGATTGTGAATGTCATTAAGTACTTCTTAGAACTAGCATCATGCTTGTTAGAAAGAGGGGATAATTATTAGGTATTCATTTTGGTCTTGCCAATGAAAGCTGGAGAGGGTTAGATTGACACCTAACCTTGTCAACTAAAAACCATGCCTTGTAATTGAAGTAGTTCTAAAAAGAGGGAGGCTAGA
Source organism: Phodopus roborovskii (assembly GCF_943737965.1). Taxonomy (NCBI): domain Eukaryota; kingdom Metazoa; phylum Chordata; class Mammalia; order Rodentia; family Cricetidae; genus Phodopus; species Phodopus roborovskii. The sequence goes on along the minus strand of NW_026125985.1, from coordinate 111,580 downwards.
ACCCTTGTGACTTGAAACATAATAGTAGAGGAATTGCCTTCAGTTTCTCTCCATTCAGTTTGATGTTCGCTGTTGGATTACTGTATATTGCACTTAATATGTTTATGTATGTTCCTGTTATCCCTGATCTCTCCAAGACCTTTATCATGAAAGGGTGTTGAATTTTGTTGAAGGCTATTCTGTCCTCTCTCTCCATATCACTTCAATATTATACTTGAAGTTCTAGCTGAAGCTATAAGACAACAAAAGGAGATCAAGGGATCCAAATTGGAAAGGAAGAAGTCAAACTGTCTCCATTTGCAGACAATATGATAGTTTACATAAGCGACCAAATAAACTCTACCAGGGAACTTCCACAGCCGATAAACACGTTCAGCAAACTAGCAGGATACAAGATAAACTCAAAAAACATCAGTAGACCTATTATATTCAGACAACAAAGAGGCTAAGAAAGAAATCAGAGAAACATCACCCTTTACAATAGCCACAAACAACATAAAGTGTCTTGGGATAATGCTTACCAAACAATAAAAGACATATATAATAAGAACTTTGTGGCTCTAAAGAAAAGAAATTAAAGAAGATATCAGAATATGGAAAGATCCTCCCTTGTTCTTGGATAGGTAAGATAAATATAGTGAAAATGGCAATCTTGTCTAAAGCAATCTACAGATTCAGTGCAATCCCCATTAAAATCCCACCACAATTCTTCACTGAACTTGAAAGGATAATAATCAACTTTATGTGGAAAAATGAAAAGACCCAGGATAGCCAAAACAACAATTTACAATAAAAGAACTTCAGGAGGCATCGCCATCCTGACTTTAAGCTCTACTACAGAGCTATAATTCTGAAAACAGCCTGGTATAGGCACAAAAATAGACACGCAGACCAATGTAATCAAATCAAAAATCCTGATATAATCCCACAAACCTATGAAAACCTGATTTTTGACAAAACTGCTAAAATAATACAATGAGGGAGGAAAGCATCTTCAACAAATTGTGCTGGCACAATTGGATGATGGTGTGTAGAAGTCTGCAGATAGACCCATGTCTGCACCATGCAAAAAACTCGAGTCCAAATGGTTCAAAAACCTCAACATCAATCCATCAACACTGAACCTCTTAGAAGAGAAAGCCGGAGGTACCCTTGATCAAATTGGTATAGGAGAAAACTTCCTGAACATAACTCAAGGAGCACAGACACTGAGATCAACAATTAATAAATGGGAACTCCTTAAAATTAAAAGCTTCTGTTAGGCAAAGGACACAATGGACAAAACCAAATGGCAACCCATAGTCTGGGAAAAGATATTCACCAATCCTACATCTGAGAAAGGGCTGATCACCAAAATATACAAAGAACTCTAGAAACTAGCCAACAAAACACCAAATAACCCTATTAAAAATGGGGTACATAACTGAAGAGATAATTCTCCATAGAGGAAATCAAAAAGGCTGAAAGACACTTAAGAAAGGGCTCAATATCCTTAACTATCAGGGAAGTTCAAATCAAAACAACTTTGAGATATCAACTTAATCCTGCCAGAATGTCTAAAATTAAAAACACCAAAGACAGTTCATGCTAGAGAGGAACACTCCTCCACTGCTGGTGGGAGTGCAAACTTGTACATCCATTTAGGAGATCAGTATGGCAGTTTCTCAGGAAAATGGGAATTAGTTTAGCACAGGACCCAGCAATTCCACTCTTAGGCACATACCCAAATGATCCACATCCATACAACAAAGACATGTGCTCAAAGATGTTCATAGCGGCATTATTTGTAATAGCAAGAACCTGGAAGCAACCTAGTTGCCCATCAACTGAATAATGGGTAATGAAGATATGACACATCTACACAATGTACAATCTACACATCTACTACTCTGCAGAAAAAAAAACATAATGGAATCTTTAAATTTGCAGGCAAGTGGGTGGAACTTGAAGAAACTATCCTGAATGATGTAACTCAGTCACAAAAAGAGGAACATAGTATGTACTCATATATGGATTTTAGACCAAGAGCAAAGGATCACCAGAGGAACTAGGATACAAAATCCCACACAGAGTACATGGGGAGCAGTGAATGGAGAGACAAGTAGGAGAAAGAGAAGGAGAGGTGAGGAAAGCATGTGCGACTAGAAGACTGAGTCAGGGTAGGAATAGAAGACAGAAAAGTGTGTGTATGTGTGTGTGTGTGTGTGTGAGAGAGAGAGAGAGAGAGAGAGAGAGAGAGAGAGAGGGAGAGAGAGAGAGAGAGAGAGAGAGAGAGAGAGAGAGAGAGAACATAAAATAGGGAGCCATTATTGGTTTGCAGAGAACACTGAACCTAAAGAAAGTTCTAGAGACCTATAAGACTGACTCCAACTAACAATTTCAGCAACCCTGGAAAGGGTACCATAAATGCCCTTCCCAGGTAGTGAGATCAATAACTAACATATCCACTATCATGAATCTCTCTTTTAGTGCCTGTTGGAAACAGAACAATCACCCATATCTAAATAATAAGTCGAACTAGAGCTCAGATGTAGAGAGGACAAGATCAGGTCCCAGAAACACATAAAGACAGCTGATCTGAACAAGGAGGAGCTAATGAGCTCCCAGACTGATAGCTGGGAATCCTGCATGGGACTAATTCAAGCCCCCCTGAATATGGGTCTCAGCTAGAAGGACTGAGCAGTCTAAGGGACCTCAGACAGTGGAATCAGTATGAATTCCTGGTGCACAAAAGGACCTTGGGGACACATCCCCCATGGAGGGACACTCCCTTAACCTAGAGACAGGTGAGAAGTCCTAGTCCCTACTTCAGATGACTTGACAGATTTACATGACCCCACCTGGATGGCATTGCCCTACATGAGGAATTGAGGTGGGAGGATGTGAAGGGAGGGTGGTCAGGTGATGGGAGATTTCATTCTGTATATGTTTCTCATACTGGTTAATGAATAAAGCACTGTTGGCCAATAGGAAAGGAAGATAGGAGGGACTAGGAGACAAGGAGGAAATAGGAAGTGTAAGGAGTGGTCAAGATGGAGAGTGTGGAGAGAACAGAACCGCCATTCCTCTGCTCTCGGTAAGACCACATGGAAATACATAGAAATGGGTTAATATTTAAGACAGAGCTAGCCAATAAGAAAGTAGTAACTGGCCAACAGTATTATATCAAATACAGAGTCTCAGTGTGTTAATTGGGGCTGGCGTGGCAGCGGGATAAGACCAGGCGGCGGGCAGGAAAAACCATACCCATTACAGTCAGGGTGCATGTGAGGGGGTAGAGATTGTAAGAGGGAGGGAGGGAGGGAGAGGGACCTGGGATGGACATATAAAATAAAAAAATAAATAATTAAAATTTTAAAAAAGAAACTTATTAGTATTTGGAAAAAAGAAAAGTGCAAAACCATTGGTCCTGCAGGCTGAGTATTTCTGATATATTTCCATTTAAATGAAAGCAGCATTGTTACTCTAATAGGGACACAGGAAAATATAAAATTTCTTATACTTTGCATTGGTATCTATCTGTCCATTAGTAGCTTTTTATTATAGTAACATAGTATTTCAGATTTTTAGATTAAAAAAAATGGGCACTATTACATACAAGTTTGGTATTTTCAAAGGTAACTGAAATTTCCAGTTAATGCTCCAAATAAAATTTTTGTTTATGTAAATGAGTGTGTGTGTGGTGAAATTTTGTTTGTAATCTAACAAACAATGCTTGCCTGAAAGATCAGAGTGCAGAGCTTAGCCACTAGTTATCCATAGTTGCCAGGCAGTGGTAGCACACAGATTTCTTCCTAGCATTGAGGAGACAGAGGCAGACTCATCTCTGTGAGTTCAAGTTCACCCTGAACTACGTGAGATTGAACTAGTATAAAAGAGAAAAAGAATGGGATGAAGAGATGATGGTGGGAGTGGGAGGTAGCAGAAACTGGGACTGGCATGTTAAATAAGATTTTTTTAAAATTTTATATAACCAAGTCCATTTAAATGAAAACAAACATTTATAGACAATATTTGGGAATTTGGGCGTGGTTCTTTCCAAATTACTTCCTGCTGGTAAGGGGAGCTGTCATGGGGGAGTCTAAGAAGATGCAGAAATCCTGGCTGTAGTCTGGAAGGCTGCTTTGTCCAGCTGTTTTGAATGTAGGATCACCTGAAGAAAATAAGATTGTTTTTAATTTAAATAAAAATGAATATAAAAGAGAGAAACAGAAGCACATCTTTGATACTAGCACTTGGGATTACATGCCAATAAGCACAGCAGTAGGGGTAGGGAGGAGGAAAAGTGAGAAGAGGCCAGAGCTCAGAGCTCAGAGCAGTCAGTCTGAGGTTTTTTTTTTTTTTTTTGTAGAGACAGCATTTAGTCTGAGTATTCCTAGAGACACAATTACCCACTCAGTCCTAGGATTTGCTAGAGGTAAGAAATAATGGATGGCTGCTCTGCTTCTCTGCTATTTCTGCATTTACTCCTATATCTGGCTTAGGGTATTTATTATTAAGATAAATTAGAATTCAAGCTACATGTGTGTTTCTGTGTGTTGCAGTGAACTCAGTACATATGAGTGGCAGTATTCATGAAAGTCAGAAGATAACAGACCTTCTAGAAATGGAGTTACAGATAAATGTGAGCCACCTAATGTGGGTGCTAGGACAACTCAGATTCCTTGCAAGTTTCAAAAAGGCTCCTAGCCACTCAGCCATCCTTTCAGTTTCTTCAGATTCATTTTATGACACAGAAATAAAAAGCAATTCGATATAATAAGGGTATAACACATTTTTAATACTTTTTTGTTTATTTTTTGTCAAGCTTCCCTGTTGTGTCATAAATTCTATACCACTAAATATCAGAGGGGGAATCATGATTGACTGGACTCCGTATTAGTTAAGTGAGGTTTATTCGGGGAGAATTCACTTACACATGAAACAGATGACTACCGCAGATTCATGTTCCACAGATGCCACCCTGACCCCTGACATCCAGCCATGCTGCCACCCTGCCACCAGGATGTTCTCTGCAATCCAACCAGGAAACAAGAGAACAAGAAAGCAAGCTGGGGTCACAGACACTAGACCTTTCCTCCCTTGGCCCCTTCATGGTCACACCTGTGACAAGGCTTGTTTGGGCATGGTCAGTGCTACAGGTGAGGGCAGGGTAGAATATCTAGGGTGGATATCTCACTATAACTGAGCTACATCTCCAGCTCTAATATTGAAAATTATGGACAGATTTTCAGTGTATATTTATTTTTACTACTTTATAAGAAATATGTGTGCAGAGAATTTAGCTTTTCCCAAAACAATATCACTATGGTACAAGTTCCTGAAATAGGCCAATAACACACTGAACTTTTGAAAATATCTTTAAAATTTTTGTTCATGGTTTAAAAACAAAATAAAACCCAGTATAAAGATATATTGCTGACTTTTATAGATTAAGAGCCTTTGAAGAAGAAAAACATAATTTTTAAAGAAATACACTAAAATGAAAACAACCTAAATTACCTTATGAGACAGATTTTATAAAGCTATTTGTGGGAAGCCACAGCCCCAAGATGGCACCTGGCTGGATGCCAGGTAGTCTGAGCTTAGCTGTAAACAAGTCTTATTTGGAAGTGTTTAATGGAGCTGGTGTGCTTCCTCCTTCTGTGGCCTATCCCGGATCGCCAGGTGGAATGAGCTGATTGGGCAGTGATCGAATATTTAAGGGCTTGCTGGGGCTGGGGGAATGAGAAGCAGAGCAGAAGCTGATGTACAAGGTTCATGAATAAACTGCCTGAGGAAGAGTCATGGTTTTATTTCTTTGCTGGCGTGACAAGTGGTGGCCCATACAGGGATCCTCTCTCCATGGGTGAATGACTCAGAACTTCCTGCAGTCAGGGTAGTTGACTGGTAAGTCCCAGATAAGGTGGGACCAAGTTAAGGACCTCGGTAAAGAGGCAATAAGGTCTCCGGTGAGGAGCAATAAATTTCCGGGTGTCTGACAAAGCAGAAGGAAAGTATGGGAAATACAACATCATAGCCAGTTTTCCTTTTTCTTCAAGTGCTGTTAAAATTCAAGGGGCTGAAGCTAAAGAAGAGTCCATTAGAAATGTTTCTAGAGGAGGCTGTGGAGGGCAGTCCTCCCCGTAGGTATGGAAGGTAGGGAGACATGAATTATGTTATCCAGTTTTTCAGGATAATACAGGGCAATGCTATCATGAGCCCATTGATTTTAAAACGATTAAAGCACTTGCTGAGTCAGTCTGCACTTAAGGAATAACTGCTGATTTTGCAATAGTGCAGGTGGAAGCTCTTCATGGCCACATGGTGAAACCATTTTGAAGAGTAATGCCACCTGGATTAGAGGTTGATGGCCTAGAGCCCAGGAGAGGGTTAACTCGACTATTCCCCCAGCAACCCAGGTGGGCTCCTTATTATAATCAAATCCTAGCTCAACTTGAAGCCTCTAAACCTTTTGTGTTTGTGATTAGCAATAGCTCCTTTGCAAGCTCTAGTGAGAGAATGCTAAATTGTACACCTCAAGTATGCTTCTATTCTTTATGTTGGTATGGAGGAAAATTTCCTTTGGCCCTTGTGACCAGAATGCCCAGGTATTTTCCTCTTCCGGTAGAGAGCCCGAGCACCATGACCCTCTTTATACAGAGGAAAGATTTTGGAATCACTGCTGCTACCATGGTTGCAATTACAGCTGGAGCTGCAGAAGCCACCACAGCTGCCATTGCCATGCATTCCACTGTTCAGACTGCAGCTGCCTTAAATAACCTGTCAGCGAATGTAGCCACTGCTTTGGATGTACAATCTTCCCTTAATGCTCAATTAAAAGGTGGTATTATTGTCCTGAATCAACGAATTGATCTAGTTCAGGAACAGATTGACACTTTGTGGCAGTTAGCACAAATAGGATGTGAATGAAAGATGACAGGGCTATGTGTGACCACTATGCCATATCAAAAGTATTTGGTGGCTGCCAATATGTGTAACCAGCTTTCTATGTATCTTTAAGGCAATTGGTCCAGCGAATTCCATAAGTTAATGCTGGCCACCTGGGTCGACTTCTCGGTTGCAGAGGGACTATCTACATGGATCACTCAAGCCATCAACCACCTGAAAGAATGGGCGGGAATAGGTGCCCTGGGAGGGGTGCTTATCCTAGTCAGTCTCATTGCCTTATGGTGTATCTGCAGGATGAGGGTTACACCGTGGAAAAGTAATGCCATGATTGCACAAGCCTTCGCAGACCTGGAGGCAGGGCAATCACCTCAGGCTTGGTTAACTATGTTAAAAGGCTAAGCAGTCATCATGCTCAGGATGCAAGACGAAGTACTGCACTTGAGGCCAGCTTCTAGTGGCTTCATGGAGGGCAAGTCTGATTGCATATGGATTGGTATCATAATCCCATCTCTGAGAAAAGATACCGGATGGGTGTGGCAACATCTTGGCTGATAACTGGGCTTGGGGCCATTACAATGTCCCTTGCTCATAAGAGATCAAACCTCTACCCTCGCCTGTTGCATTTGAAACAAAAAAAGGGGGAACTGTGGGAAGCCACAGCCCCAAGATGGTGCCTGGCTCGATGTCAGGTAGTCTGAGCTTAGCTGTAAACAAGCCTTATTTGGAAGTGCTTGATGGACCTGGTGTGCTTCCTCGTTCTGTGGCCTATCTGGGATCACCAGGTGGCATGAGCTGATTGGGCAGTGAGCACATATTCAAGGGCTTGCTGGGGTTAGGGGAAGAATAAGAGAAGCTGATGTGGAAGGTTCCTGAATAAACTGCTAGAAGCAGAGTTGTGGTCGAGTTTCCTTGCTGGTCTAGGTAGACGCAACAGCTATTATTGCAAAGACAGTAATAGATCTGTTTATGCAGTCACTAGAAGTCACTTATATAAATTACTCTATATTCTCCCCTTGGAGTGCTGATACATACACAAAGCACTCAAGCTACATGGAATATGGCAGTTTTCAAAATAACATGTGCACAGTTATTTAAAATGCTCACACTGAAATTTTGCCATTCATGAATTTCTGTTAAGGTATCACTTCTTCCATAAGATCCAAAGATTGGCTTGTTCGCTAAATGATATTCATTTCTTTTTTATGAGTTTCAACTTCCTTTCACCTAATCTGCTGTTTAGAAAGAAAATACAACATTCAAAAGAGTATGTTTTAGTTATTTAATGTTATTTAGTTATTTAATTCTGTAAAGAATGTGATTTTTGGATTATGTTGTGTAAGGCCAAAAATATTGATGGTTAATATGACACAGAAAAGAAATAAAAAATATTTCTTTTTGTCACTAAAACAGAATTTTTGAAAAAAATATTCATTTATATTTAGGCTTACCACTGTGGGGCAGTCACAACTGCTATAACAATAAATTGCTTTTAGTATGATATTTATGGCTTTAATAGAAAACTTTTTAAAACTGTACAATGTTTTGTTGAAGTAAATTTACATGAAATAATTTCTTTCTTGAAAATTTTGTGGCTCATTTGGCTAATGGAACTTTAAGGGGTTGGTTATTACCATTTCTTTTCTTAGTGTTTATGCTTACAATTACTTTTTTTGAAAATTACTCTATATTTAGTTACAACTGAAAAGAAATACCAAAGTAATTAATTATTTGTCATTACTATTAAAAACTGAAATACTTTTTTGGAAAATGTCAAATTGTAAATGCAAACTACTCTACATTTTTAAATGTTGTATTTCCCCTTTCTGTATCATTTCAGTAAGAAGCTGAGGAAATATTGAAAACATTACAGCTACTCACACCAGATTTATCATAAATATGGGCAAAAGGATATCTAACATGGTATGGCACTAAAATATTTAACTCATATAATTATTCTAAGGAGGAGAGATGTCAAAAATGTCCTCATGAAAGCTTTTCAATACCATTGATAATTTTCATCCTAGTAAAGTGAAAACTTTATAAAAATTGGTGGAGTATAATACTGGACATTCCAAAACTTTGCAATAGCAAAACACGTGTCAACCCACAGGGAGACCAGTAACGAAAAAGTAGCAAACAACTTTTTTTTTACTTTATTATTTCTTTTAATTTACATATTGATCCCTGTTCCCTCTCCCTCCCTCTCTCCCTCCCTTCCTTCCCCCTTCCTCTCTCTTACACTCTCTTCCCCCTCACAAGCACCCTGACCACCCTCCCCTCCCATCCCCCCACCAACATTCCAAATGTAGGGCAATGCCATCCAGGTGGGGTCATGTAAACTTGACAAGTCATTTGAAGTAAAGACTAGGACTTATCTCCTGTATTTAGGTTAAGGGAGTATCCCTCCATTGGGGATGTGTCCCCCAAGGTCCATTTGTGTACCAGGAATACAACCTGGTTCCACTGTCTGAGGTCCGTTAGTCTGCTCAGACCTTCTAACTGAGACCCATATTCAGGGGGTGTGAGTCAGTCCCATGCTGGATTCCAAGCTATCAGTCTAAGAGGTGAATTAGCTCCTCCTTGTTCAGGTCAGCTGTCTCTATGTGTTTCTGAAACCTGGTCTTGTCCTCTCCATCTGCATCTGTATTCTAGTTCTACTCAGTGTTTAGTTATGGGTGTTTGCTTTGTTTCAGGCAGGTACTAGATGAGGGCTCCATGATAGTGGAAAAGTTAGTTATTGACCTCACTATCCAGGAAGGGTATTCATGGTAGCCTTTCCATGGTTGCTGAAATTGTTAGTTGGAGTCAGTCTTGTAGGACTCTAGAATGATGGGAGATGTCATACTGTGAATGTGTTGTGTTTCTCATACTGGTTAATGAATAAAGCACTGTTGGCCAATAGGAAAGGAAGATAGGAGGGACTAGGAGACAAGGAGGAAAGAGGACAGGACGTAGTATGGGGGAGTCAAGATGGAGAGTCTGGAGAGAGCAGGACCCCAGCCAGCTCCCTGATAATATGAAACCACGTGGAAATACTTAGTTAGATTAACAGAAATGGGTTAATACTTGGGACAGAGCTAGCCGATAAGAAACAAGTAACTTGCCAACAACACTATATCAAATACTGAGTCTCAGTGTGTTAATTGGGGCTGGCGTGGCTGTGGTAGAAGACCAGCGGCTGGAGGAAAAACCTAACTTGTTACACTAGACCTTTCTTAGGTTTGGAGTTCTCTTAAAACAAATACACCTTGTATCCTAGTTCCTCTGGTGGTGCCATATCTTTTTTAACCATTCTTCAATTGAGGGGCATCTAGGTTGCTTCCAGGTTCTTGCTATTACAAATAATGCTGCTATGAACATCTTTGAGCACATGTCTTTGTTGTATAGATGTGGATCATTGGGTATATGCCTAAGAGTAGGATAGCTAGGTCCTTTGCTAAACAATTCCCATTTTCCTGAGGAACTGCCTATGATCTCCTAAATGGCTGTACGAGTTTGCACTCCCACCAGCAGTGGAGGAGTGTTGCCCTTTGTCCACATCCTCTCTAGCATGAGTAATCATTGGTGTTTCTAATTTTAGCCATTCTGGCAGGAGTAATATGGTATCTCAAAGTTGTTTTGATTTGCATTTCCCTGATAGCTAAGGATGTTGAGCACTTTCTTAAGTGTCTTTCAGCCTTTTAGATTTCCTGTATTGAGAATTATTTCTTCAATTCGGTACCCCAAATTAAATAGGGTTATTTGGTGTTTTGTTGGCTAGTTTCTTGAGGTTTTTTTTTTTTTTTTTTTTTTTTTTTTGTATATTTTGGAGATTAGCCCTTTGTCAGATGTTGTATTGGTGAAAATCTCTTCCCAGTCTGTGGGCTGCCTTTTGGTTTTGTCCACTATGTCCTTTGTCTTACAGAAGTTTTAAGTTTGAGGAGGTCCCATTTATTAGTTGTTGAAAGAAATTAAAGAAGATAACAGATAATGGAAAGATCTCTCATGCTCTTGGACAGGTAGGATAAATATAGTAAAAATGTCAATCTTTTCAAAAGCGATCTACAGTTTCATTGCAATCCCCATTAAAATCCCTTCACAATTCTTCACTGATTTTGAAAGGATAATAATCAACTTTATATGGAAAAACAAAAAACCCAGGATAGCCACAACAACCCTGTACAATAAAACAACTTCAGGAGGCATCACCATCACTGAGTTTAATCTCTACAACAGAGCTATAGTTCTGAAAACAGCCTTGTATTGGCACAAATAATAGGATAGACCAATAGAATCGAATCAAAAATCCTAATATTAAGCCCCACATCTATGAACACCTGATTTTAGACAAAACTGCTAAAAGAATACAATGTGGGGAGGAAAGCATCTTCAAAAACTGATGCTGGCAAAATTGGATGATTGTGTGTAGAAGACTGCAGATATACCCATTTCTATTGTCATGCAAAAACTTCACATCCAAATGGATCAAACACATCAACATAAATCCAGCCACACTGGACCTCGTAGAAGAAAAATTAGGATGTGCCCTTGAAGAAATTGGTATAGGAGACTTCTTCCTGAAGTCCTGTGCACTTCCAGCAGCGCAAACACTGAGATCAGAAAACTTTTAACAGAAAAGAAGGAGGTCTCAGCTGGAGAGCGCCAGTTTCCAGTGAGATCCCACTACCCTGCAAAACCTTCTCAAGTTCCAGCCCAGCCCTCGTCCTCTTCTGCCAGCTATTGGCCAGAGGTGAGTCTGGGCCCAATTGGGGCTGCCTGTCCCCTTCAACCTCTTTTCCCCCCTCCCCCGCCTGAACTCCCTGGATTGGTCCCTGATCCTGCTGCTCCTTTCTCTGGTCCCCATTGAGAGCACCCTTGGAGCTCTGATACACCCCCAACCATCCCAACCTCCAGCATACCCCCCCTACCCTGTGCCTTAACCCACCTACAGTCCTGCTGCTCTGGTTGAGCACTGGGACAGAGGGTTGAGCCAACAGTCCACCCTATTCGGAGACCTCTCAGAGCAACTCCGAACAAAGGAGACCTGACTATCCACACTGGACCACCTGTTATTTCCACCAGCTTGGTCTCTGACCACGCCTCCAGTCCTCTGCTGGAGTACCGGGCCCCTCCCAGAGATCCGCCTATCTCTGTGGGTCCACTCGGAGTTCCTGCAGGCAAGATCCTTGACCCCCAAATCCCAGCCCCTGCCAAAGAACGAGGTCTCAGCTGGAGAGCACCAGTTTCCAGTGAGATCCCACTACCCTGCAAAACCTTCTCAAGTTCAAGCTCAGCCCTCGTCCTCTTCTGCCAGTCATTGGCCAGAGCTATTGGCCAGAGCTATTGGCCAGAGGACCACTGTGAGTACCTGCTGGCATCTTCTTCTGGATCCTCATCCTTGACCCCATCCCTGGATCCCTGTCTGCAGAGAAACCTCCTAGAGAGCTTGGACCACACAGAACTACAGACATTGAATCTTTGATCCACATAAGCCCATCGGGGAAGGACCATAGAGAGAGGGAAGAGACACCACCAACACCTACTGGAAGAAACTATGGGAAGAAGGCAATACAAGAGAACACCTAACAACAGAAAGACAAACATGACACCACCAGAATCTAGGGAATCTACACCAACTAGAATGGAACACAACAACAAAGCAGAGGAAGCAGAAGGGTACGACTTAAAAATCACCATCATAAAAATGATAGAGGCCCTCAAAGAAGATATGACAAAAATCCCTTAAAGAAATGAAGGAAAAAAAAAAACAAAAAAGTGGAGGAAATGAACAAATTCCTTAAGGAAAGTACAGAAAGCCAAGAAAAAACAATTAACCAGGGGAAGGAAATGGTTCAAGACTGGAAAACCGAAATTGAGAAAATAAAGGCAACACAAATGGAAGGAAAGCTGGAAATTGAAAAGCTGGGCAAAAAATCGGAAACCACGGACACAAGCATAACCAATAGAATTCAAGAGATGGAAGAGAGAATCTCAGGCACAGAAGATAAACTAGAAGAAATAGATTCATCGACCAAAGAAAACCATAAATCCAACAAATCCTTAACACACAACATCCAGGAAATGTGGGACACCATGAAAAGGCCAAACCTAAGAATAATAGGCATAGAGGAAGGTGAGGAAGCCCAGCTCAAAGGTGCTGAAAACATATTCAACAAAATCATCGAGGAAAACTTTCCAAATCTGAAGAAGGACATGCCCATGAAAGTACAAGAAGCATACCGAACCCCAAATAGGCTGGACCAAAGAAAAAAGACCCCTCGACATATAATAATCAAAACACCTAGCATACAGAATAAAGAAAGAATATTAAGAGCAGCGAAGGAAAAAGGACAGGTAACATATAAAGGCAGACCTATCAAAATTACACCTGACGTCTCCATGGAAACCATCAAGGCCAGAAGGTCCTGGATAGACGTCCTAAAAGTATTAAGAGAACACGGATGCCAGCCTAGGCTACTATATCCAGCAAAACTCTCAGTCAATATAGATGGAGAGAACAAGATATTCAATGACAAAACCAGATTTTCCCAATATGTATCTACAAATCCAGCCCTACAGAAAGTATTGGAAGGAAAATTCCAACCCAAGGAAGGTAACTACACCCACAAAAATGTAGGCAACAGATAATCCAACTACACCAGAAACCTAGGGTGAAGCAGAACAAATATATTCACAATACCACTGCCAACAACAAACCTAAACCAAACAAGCATCAACAATCAATGGACCTTACTCACCCTCAACATTAATGGTCTTAACTCACCTATAAAATGACACAGGCTAACAGAATGGATACGAAGACAGAATCCATCCTTCTGCTGCATACAAGAAACACATCTTAGCTCCAAAGATAGACATTACCTCAGGGTAACGGGTTGGGAAAAGATTTTCCAATCAAATGGAAATAAGAAGCAAGCAGGCATAGCTATCCTAATATCTAACAAGTTAAACTTCAAACCAAAACTAGTCAAAAGAGATGAAGACGGTCATTTCATATTCATCTCAGGAGAAATCCATCACCACAAAGTCTCAGTTCTGAACATCTATGCCCCTAATACAAAGCCACCCACATTCGTAAAAGAAACACTACCAAAACTCAAAGCTCATATAAAACCTCACACACTTATAGTGGGAGACTTCAATACACCACTCTCAACACTAGACAGGACCACATTCAGAAACTCAACAAAGAAACAAAAGAATTAACAGAAGTTATGTCTCAACTGGGGCTAACAGACATCTATAGAACATTCCATCCAAAGACAAAAGAATATACCTTCTTCTCTGCTCCACATGGAACCTTCTCTAAAATCGACCACATACTAGGAGACATAACAAACCTCAACAGATACAAGAGAATAGAAATAGTCCCCTGTATCTTATCGGACCACCATGCTTTAAAATTGGAATTCAACAACAATACAAATAGCAGAAAACCTGCAAACTCATGGAAACTGAACAATGTGCAATTGCACCACTCCTGGGTCAAAGAAGAAATAAAGAAAGAAATTAAAGACTTTCTAATATTCAACGAGAATGAGGATACAACATACCCGAACTTATGGGACACCTTGAAAGCAGTGCTACGAGGGAAGTTCATTGCACTAAGTGCCCATATGAAGAAAACAGAGGATAGTCACATAAATGAATTAACAGCGCAACTGAAAACCTTAGAACAGAGAGAAGCGAATTCACCCGCAGGAGCAGACGCCAGGAAATAATCAACTTGAGGGCTGAAATCAACAAAATAGAAACCAGGAAAACAATACAAAAAATCAATGCAACAAAGAGTTGGTTTTTTGAGAAAATCAACAAGATTGATAAACCTTTATCCAAATTAACGAAAAAGCAGAGACAGAACATGCAAATTAACAAAATCAGAAATGAAATGGGGAACATAACAACAGACACAGAGGAAATCCAGACAATTTTCAGGTCATACTTCGAAAATCTGTATTCCACAAAAATTGAAAATTCAAAGGAAATGGACAAGTTTCTGGATAACTATCACTTACCAAAATTAAATCAAGAACAGACAAACAACTTAAATAGACCTATAACCCGAAATGAAATAGAAGCAGTCATCGAAAGCCTTCCAACGAAAAAAAAGTCCAGGGCCAGATGGATTCAGTGCAGAATTCTACCAGACATTCAAGGAAGAACTAATACCACTACTCCTCAAACTGTTCCACAAGATAGAAACAGAAGGTTTATTGCCAATCTCTTTTTATGAGGCCACAATAACTTTGGTACCCAAACCTCACAAAGACACAACTAAGAAAGAAAACTACAGACCAATATCCCTGATGAACATCGATGCAAAAATACTCAATAAAATAATGGCAAACCGAATTCAAAAATACATCAGAGAAATCATCCACCATGATCAAGTAGGCTTCATACCTGGATTGCAGGGATGGTTTAACATACGAAAATCTATCAACGTGATCCACCATATAAACAAACTGAAAAAGAAAAACCATATGATTATCTCCCTAGATGCAGAAAAAGCCTTCGATAAAATTCAACACCCTTTCATGATAAAGGTATTAGAGAGGTCAGGGATAACAGGAACATACCTAAACATAATAAGAGCAATATACAGCAAACCAACTGCCAACATCAAACTGAATGGAGAGAAACTTAAGCCAATTCCTCTAAAATCAGGAACAAGACAAGGCTGTCCTCTCTCTCCATAGCTTTTCAATATAGTATTAGAAGTTCTAGCTAATGCTATAAGACAACAAAAGGAGATCAAGGGCATCCAAATTGGAAAGGAAGAAGTCAAACTGTCTCTATTTGCAGATGATATGATAGTTTACATAAGTGACCCAATAAACTCTACCAGGGAACTCCTACAGCTGATAAACACCTTCAGCAAACTAGGAGGATACAAGATAAACTCAAAAAAAATCAGTAGCCCTATTTTTTTCAGACGACAAAGAGGCAGAGAAAGAAATCAGAGAAACATCATCCTTTACAATAGCCACAAGCAACATAAAGTATCTTGGTGTAACACTTACCAAACAAGTAAAAGATCTATATAATAAGAACTTTGTGATTCTAAAGAAAGAAATTAAAGAAGATACCAGAAAAGGGAAAGACCACCCATGCTCTTGGTTAGGTAGGATAAACATAGTAAAAATGGCAATCTTACCAAAAGCAATCTACAGATTCAATGCGATCCCCATTAAAATCCCACCACAATTCTTCACAGACCTTGAAAGGATAATAATCAACTTTATATGGAAAAACAAAAGACCCAGGATAGCCAAAACAACCCTATACAATAAAAGAACTTCAGGAGGCATCACCATTCCTGACTTTAAGCTCTACTACAGAGCTATAGTTCTGAAAACAGCCTGGTATTGGCATAAAAATAGCCAGGTAGACCAATGGAATCGAATTGAAAATCCTGATATTAATCCACACACCTATGAACACCTGATTTTCGACAAAACAGCTAAAATTATACAATGGGGCAAAGACAGCATCTTCAACAAATGGTGCTGGCACAATTGGATGAGGGTGTGTAGAAGACTGCAGATAGACCCATGTCTGTCGCCATGCACAAAACTCAAGTCCAAATGTATCAAAGACCTTAACATCAATCCAGCCACATTGAACCTCTTAGAATATAAAGTAAGAGGTACCCTTGAACAAATTGGTATAGGAGACCGCTTATTGAACCTAACTCCAGGGGCACAGACACTGAAAGAAACAATTAATAAATGGGACCTCTTCAAACTTAGAAGCTTCTGTAAGGCAAAGGGCACAGTTGACAAGACCAAATGGCAGCCCGCTCACTGGGAAATGATTTTCACTAATCCTATACCGACAAAGGGCTGATCTCCAAAATATATGTAGAACTCAAGAAA
Organism: Phodopus roborovskii; assembly: GCF_943737965.1. Taxonomy (NCBI): domain Eukaryota; kingdom Metazoa; phylum Chordata; class Mammalia; order Rodentia; family Cricetidae; genus Phodopus; species Phodopus roborovskii. Next base: position 94,811 of record NW_026125985.1, on the reverse strand, counting down.
CTAGTCAACAAAACACCAAATAACCCTATTAAAAAATGGGGTACAGAACTGAAGAAAGAATTCTCAATGGAGGAAATCAAAAAGGCTGAAAGACACTTAAGAAAATGCTCCACATCCTTAGCTATCAGGGAAATGCAAATCCAAACAACTTTGAGATACCATCTTACCCCTGCCAGAATGGCTAAAATTAGAAACACCAGTGATGACTTATGTTGGAGAGGATGTGGAGAAAGTGGAACCACTGCTGGTGGGAGTGCAAACTCATACAGCCACTTTGGAGATCAGTATGGCGGTTCCTCAGGAAAATGGGAATTAGTTTACCACAGGCCCCGGCAATCCCCCTCTTAGGCATATACCCAAAGGATTCACATCAATGCAACAAAGCCATCTGTTCAACTATGTTCATAGCAGCACTATTTGTAATAGCAAGAACCTGGAAGCAACCTAGATGCCCCTCAATTGAAGAATGGTTAATGAAGATGTGGCACATCTACACAATGGAATACTACTCTGCAGAAAAAAATAATGGTATCTTGAAATTCGCTGGCAAGTGGATGGTACTTGAAGAAACCATCCTGAATGAGGTAACCCAGTCACAAAAAGAGAAACACAGTATGTACTCACTCATATATGGATTTTAGAACTAGATCAAATGATCACCAGCCTATAATTCACATCACCAGAGGAACTAGGATACAAGTTGTATTCTAAGAGATTCATGTAAAGTCCCTCACAGAACTGGGAAGGGACAAGTCCCCCAGACCTCAGGTAAAGTGGGAGAAGACAGCTAATGGAGAGAGAAGTAGGAGAAAATGAGAGGGAGGAGAGGAAGGCATGTGCGACCAGGAGGATTGAGCCTGGTTAGGAATGGAAAATAGGAAAGAGAGAGAGAGAGAGAGACAGAGACAGAGAGAGAGAACCATAAAAGAGGGAGCCAATATTGGTTTGAAGATAAAGTTGAACACAAAGAAAGGTCGAGGGAACTACAAGACTGCTCCCAACTAACAATCTCAGCTCCCGTGGAAAGGCTATCATAAATGCCCTTCCCGGAGAATGAGATCAACAACTAACTTCTCCATGGTGTCCTCAACTAATGTCTGTTGAAAACAGGAGCAAACACCCATACATAAACACTGAGTCAAACTAGAACCCAGAAGCAGATGGAGAGGACAAGACCATGGGGTAGAAGTACATAGAGACAGCTTACCTGAACGAGGAGGTAAGGGCCACTAGACTGATAGCTGGGAAGCCAACAGGGGACAGACTCGGACCCCCCTGAATATGGGTCTCAGCCAGAAGGTCTGAGCAGTCTAAGAGACCTCAGACAGTGGAGCCAGGATTTATCCCTGGTGCACAAAAGGACTTTGCAAACATATCCCCCATGGAGGGATAACTGACTTATTCTAGATATAGGAGAGAAGCCCTAGTCCCTACTTCATAGGACCTGTCAGATCTATATGACCCCAACTGGATGGCATTCCCCTACATATGGTATTGTGGTGGGGGGTGGGGAGGGGAGGGTGTTTAGAGTGCATGGGAGAGGGTAGAGATGGCAAAAGGGAGGGAAGGAGGGAGGGAGGGCTGGAGGGAGGGAGGGAGGGAGAGGGAACTGGGATCGACATGTAAAATAATAAATTAAAAAAAAAAAAAAAAACGCTTTGACTCCAAAATTTAAGTTGAAGAACAAGTTACTGTGGAAAAGTATTTCTAGTTTTGTTTCCACAGAAAATGAAAAGATGTGGATTCCTTCGAGACTAATGTGGTTTGATCATGCCAGACCGCCTAAAACAGAGTACAAGCTGATCCTACTTTCCAAACAGCTGGACAAAACAGCCCTACAGGGTACAGCTAGGATATCTGAACTCCTCCTCTCCCCCCCCCCCACCCCCCCCCCCCCCCCCAGGAAGAATTTAGAAAAAAACAAGGCCAAACTCAAAAAATATTTTTTTTATTTTTTTTTTTTTTTTTTTTGGGTTTTTTTTTAAAAAAATAAAAAAAAAAAAAAAAAAAAAAAAGAAAATGTTTAACAATATAACTGTAATAAATGACATACACTCATAAGTCTTGAACCATTGAACAAAATCCAGGGCAAAATTCCAGTGACCAGGACATCAAGTCAACAGGATAATACTAACTAATGAAGAGATTTGTTTTAACTTGAGTGTGGCCAAAGCAATAGACTGAGGACAATTACCTGTATCTGAGTAGGAAGAATAGATCTCTATTGATTTGAAAACAAAGAAGACCTAATTTTCCTGGGCAGTGGGAATAAAAAATAGTTTTGTCCTCAACATTTCTGTTAAAGTTAATTGGCTATGTCACTCATAAACTCTAGACTAACTGTGGTGGAGACTACAGGGAATGAACTAGGATCTCATTATGTGGGAGACAGTTGTGACACTTGGATTATCAGATGGGCCCCTGGACTTGCGACCATGATACAAACTCAGGATGTGAACTAGCTTGTTGGAGTCCATTCGCTATGGTGGGATGCTATGTTTAGCCTTAATGCATGGAAAAGGGGCTTGGCCCTGCCTCAACATACTGTATCAGGCAAGTGGAGCCTTTAACCTTCATCAATGAAACTTCTCTTACAACAGATTGAGACCAGTAAATAAACCTGCATCCAATCAAATGCAGTATTGTAGAGCTCAGGCCAAATGGATTCATCTACAAAATGCACTTGAACTTAAGTCTCAGGAAACATTACACAAAAGGGTGTGGAAAGATTGTAAGAAATAGAGGATCTGTGAGTTTTCTGGAAGAATGTTTATCCTAGTAATGGAAATAACCAATATGACTGCTTAAACATAAGTTGAACAGGACAATATTCAAGCGAAGGTGAATAGAGAAATGTCTATGGGTTTTTAATACTACAGGAAGTCCTGCAGGCAACAAAGAAGTAATAATCTTCCCCAGGGAAAATCAAAATTGATTATTTAATACCAAATGATAAGCCCTGATAAAATACATTTAATTAATGTTATTAGGTAGTGAACAGATTTTATTTCTGCATTTCATTTAAATAGGTATCATAGGCTCATATATTTGATTGTTTGGTCACCAGAGAGCAGCAGTATTGGCGTTGTGGCCTTGGAGGAGGAGGTATGTCACTGGGGGGTGAGGTTTGAGGTTTCAAATGCTCAAGCCAGGTCTGGTGTCTCTCTCTTCCTGTTGATATAGATGTAGAACTCTCAGCTCCTTCTCCAGTATGACGTCTGCATACATACCTATAGTTAGGGACAGAGGTGAGCCAGTCCAGAGGGCAGGAAAGTGGGAGAGCTGACTCCATCCATGCTCCTCTACCTTGTGATGACATTGATGAGAGAAAGATGTCCTCTACCTTCTGCCCCTTGCTATCTATGACAGACAAGAAATCTGTCCCTGGGGTCATAAGACTGACAGAATTAGACCTACCCTATACCACTTGTAGCACACAGGAAAGTGGGCCCTGTACCCACCTGGGCAGCACACTATAGCTGACCTTGTTTTCAGCATTTGTGGTGTGCCAGTCCTGAAGGAGTGAAAGCAGGAGAGTTGACCCAACCCCCTTTATATGCTGTCTAATATTATTGGCATGGCCCTGCAAAAAGTGTGGGGCAAAACAGTAGAGCTGGCCCTCACTGGTGATATGAGTAAGGGGAACACTAACTTGAGGGTCTCAATGTAGGAGAACAGGCCCTGCTCCTTGCTACAGGCTGCATTCATTGGTGAGCTAGCTAAGGCAGTGATGGAGAGCTCATCTGTGTAGTGATGAAGGAAAGCTAGTAAGCTGACCCAGCCAGCTACCACCCAAGCATAGAAATATGAGTTGGCTCAACCCAACTTACACCGAACAAACCTACAGACCCAGAAGACATGGGGGAGAAAAAGGATATGCAAGAACAGCCCCAGTGAGAGCCCATTATTGGTGGTATAGCAGAAACCAGAGGCCTCTAGGCAGACCAACCACTTGAGCTAATGAAAACTTGTAAGTAATGATGAACAGACTAAATGGGAAACTATGACTCAGGAGCCACACTAGAGCCTCCACAACAAGATTCTTCCTTATTTTTGTTTTTGTTTTTATTTGTTCATTTTTAATTTGATGTATTGTTGGGGGAGGTTAAAATGGCTGAGGGTGGAAGTAAGAGGGCATGGAGGTAAGTGGGATTGTATTCATGATGTGAAATGTACAAAAAATTCATAAATGTAAAAAAAATAAAAGAGCAGTATACAGAGATTTAGGAAGGGGGAAACGGGAAGGGGAACATGATGCAATTAAATTATAATCTCAAATAGTAAAGAATTAATTAAAACATAGTTTGAAAATTATTACTCAGCACGGGGGATCCTCCAGAAAGCATGTAAGAGTAGATTTGGAAAGCAATTCTATTCTTTCTATGTATTATTTATTCAGTGCTCAAATTGATTTGAAAATAAATAATTAAAACTTTTCAATGACTGTAGGGAATAAGGAATTTTGTCACAATATTCATTTAATGAAAATGGGTTTCAGATGTATTAAGTAACCTGTTTAAGTTCACACAAAAGACTGAGATCTGTGAGGGAAAATTGTGAGAAAAAAGAGAGTAGGATGCCTGGGGACAATGCAATATAGATTTTAAATGCTGAAGAAAGAACGTGAACCTAAAAAGTAGGCATGGAACAAAGGGGGACCAAACCCACATGTGTGGTGATATCTTGTTTATATTGTAACAAATAAAGCTTGAGTGAAGATCATAGGGCAGATCTAGACTCTAGTTAACCATAGAGATCTGGAGGTCTGTACAGGTAGACAGGAAGTTATATGGCTAGGAAAGAGAGTGAGTAATAGAATTTGAGGAGAGTGGTGCTCAGTCCCTTTTCAGGTGGGAAGTTGAGTCGATAACGTACCTGTAATTTTTCTCCTTCATCTCTGTGATCTCTCAGGATTTTCCCATATATCTGACTCCAGGCTTTTATTATTAAGCCCTAGTAGATCAACAGTTGTGAGTTATTCAAGAGAATTAGAAAATCATACAAAATGTCTTTACTAGCCCCAAAAATATGTTTCCAAAAGTTTGTTGGATAGTAAAAGATGTTCCACTTATAATATTGTCCTCATTTAAAAGTTTTCAAAGACTTTTCTATCAGTTAATTATTTATTTACTTGAATTAACCAAACACCAGTTGTGGTGATATTTTGTTTATGATCGATTAAAACTTGCCTTAAAATCAGAGTGCAGAGCTATACTGTTAGTTAACCATACACACTAGGTCACTAGTTACTCATAAAGGACAGACAGTGGTGGCCACACCTCTAACCCCAGCACTCAGTAGACAGAGCTAGTAATAAGGATGTGAAACTTTTTTAATAGCAATGTGGTATACAATGTAAAGTTTTAAATATTGATATCTTTCTAGTTTTCAATTATAATACTAATATATGTGCTTAGCAACTTTCATTCCTTAATGTTATTTCACATCTAGTACCCACCTTAGGCAAGAGCCAAAATTTAAAATTAATATGTTTCTTGTATGGTAAAATAACTACATGATAGACTAAAGGTATATTATATATATCAAATATTGAAATTCTCTGTTTTTATTTCCAATAATGGAAAAATATACAGTGCTTTTATATATTCTTGGGTATGGGATAGATACATGATTATAAGTTATAAAAGCAGTATATGCAGGAATTGAAATAATTCTTAAAAATTTATAATGAAGTAGACTGAAATTTTCCAATAACAAAACTTTCATATATATATATATATATATATATATATATATATATATCCCTTATTTCTCTACGTGAACTCTAAAAGTCATGAATCAATGATATGAAGTTTAAAATAAGCAGTTAAATTCTGCAATTGGTATATTTACAAAAAATGGGAAGTTTTGTAACATGTTTTCTTAGGACCATTGCTATTCAGGCATATATATATATTTAGGCATATATATATATATATATATATATATATATATATTTATATCAAAGTAAAAAAATATAAAAGTATTCGTGAGAAATGTTTGACCTGTTTATGTGTCTGTGTTTGTGTGAATGCATTTTATTTTATTTTTATTATTTAAAACAATGTTATTTAAATTATAATTATTTTCCCTTTTCTTAAGTCCCTCCAGGCCCTCTACCCTCCCTAATCATCCAACTTTTTTATTCAAAACAAAACAAAAACCCAGTTAACAAGACACCCCCATCCAAGAAAATACAATGAAATACCCTGCCAAAATACTAAACCAAAATATAAAAAAAATGATAGCACAGAAAATCTTTGGAGTCCTGTTTAGTCAGCTACTCCTAAACATGAGGTCTGTCCTTGAGTGTATTTATTTTTTAACCCAGTGTTACTCCACTGATTTTCCCCCTCACAGTAGATATAAATGACAGTTTAGTTGCTAACCTTTACCCTACTGGCTAGATTTTCTTATTTAATTGTTCCTTCTTTAAAAAAAAAAAAAAGACAAAAACTGATGTCTGTGCTGATGTCCATGGCCAATATTGCAACCAAAGGCCATATGGATGCCCAAGTTCTGGGATACCACCTGTGTCCATTTTCGGGTCTGAGAGACCAGCTTCTTCCAGAGCTATGCAACCTGGTTCCATGGTTTCATCTAGGCGTGAATTGCTGCCAAGAGTCTGTGTCCATGGCCCCACCAGAGCTAGATTCTGTATTAATGTCTGTGGCTCCTCAAAGGCTGTGCCACTACCTGGAATGATACTGAAGTTCAGGTTCCATGCTAGGTCCATACTGATCTGAGAAGTTGGCCCTGTTAACCAGGATCGTGTAGGTATCTGTGCCAATTCTCCTACCGATGACCATGTCTGGGTTCATGGTCCTGCTGCCATTGGAGTCTGTGTTGATCCACTGCCTGAGTCACCACAGGGGCCCATGAAAAACATGTGATGAATCATGTTTTGAAATTCTAGGACTATGCTGAGCTGTCCCAACCCCTCACTTGCCTAGGGAAACTCCATACCTTCAGAGAGATGATCCTAACCATTGTGGCCCTAGGATATGGACCCAATGTCCCAGGCCTGGAGAAGCTGCCCCACCTTTCATAAGAGAACTGGCCCCCAACACTTGGGAAAGTTGTCCCCATCTATCACCATGGATGTGGGAGATTTGGTTCTGCCACTCATCTGAGGTTGGTGGTCCCAGAAGCCAGGACTGATCAATTGAGCTACTACTCAAGGACACATCCAGGGATTTGAGTCAATACTTCCCAATATCTTCCCCATCCACAACCTGCTGGGGCATGAGAAAGACTGGTCCGACAGAATCATAGCCCATAGATTCATGATCTCCAGGACTTTGATGACAGCAGGATATTTGAGATGAGTTTCAGTAAAGGGACTAGTATTTTTTGTACCAAAATCAGATGCCTTGAATCTGACCAACAACACAGTACATGTGAACATTTGCAAGTAAAGCTGCTTGGACAAAATGTTGTACTGGATGATACATAGCATCTCCCAAATGTCACTAAGGCAAATGAGCAGGCAATGGACGGGCAGGAAAGATGGGCAAAGAAATTGAGGAAATTAGGTTTCTTTTTTTTATGCTTTGTTTTTATTTGTTTGGTTAATTTTGTTTGGTTGGTTGGTTTTTAATTGATATTCTTATTTGTGTTTTTACTTATTATTTCTTATTTCTACTATTTCTTTTTAGATTTCCTTGAGGAGGAGATGATTCAACTTTGAAGGGCAGATACAGAGGGACTGTGAATGAGTTGGCTCATGGTGCATGATGTTAAATTCCTAACAAGTAAATAAAAGTTTTGTTTAATATATGTATGTATGGATATCAAAATAAAATATAATGTTAAAACAAAAATTATCACATCAATGTTAGATAATGAAACTAACAGAAGGAACAGAGCTCCAGTGAAACCACAAAAATCAGAGACTCACTTGTATACACGCAGGAATCATATAAAAACACTGATCTGGATGCTACCATATATATACTGAGGGCCCAGTGTAGCTTCATGTAGGTCCGTGCTTCCTGCTTCAGTCCTTGTGAGATCATATGAGCTCTGCTCATGCTGTTTTAGAGGGACTTTTCCACCTTGTGTTTTCAGTCATCTCTTGTCCTTAAACTACTTCCTTCTCCTTTTCTGCAGGGTTTCCCTGATATTTGAGGGGAGAGATTGAATGGAGACCTTAAAATAAGGATTGAAAGTTCTGTTTCTAACATGTGCTTTCCAAATTCTAGTGCAAAGAAATGTAAGGCTTTTATTTAAAATGCAGATTATGTTTTTATAAGTCTGATGAGTAATTTGAAACTGCATTGTTTGTTTGAGACAAGGTATCACTATATAGCATTGACTGGTTCTATGTATGATGAACAGGTTGGCCTCACAGTCATAAGGATCTGCCCTTCTATGCCTCTGAAATGAAACTGCATTTTAAATAAGTGTTAATTAAGGCAGATATGATTTACTAACAGACCACACGTTAGAGCTAGAATGCAATTCAATAAAATATTTTTAACTTGTTGATCAGATAAAAGGTATATTTACATAAAGTTACAGCTGCTTTCAACCATAAAATACATTCTCTTGTTACTGATTTTTATTAATAGTTTATACTGTGTTTCTTTTTATTGGGGTTGGTGTATTAATGTATTATTTTCATTACATTATTTATATTTTGCTATCTGTTTTATTAGATACTATTATAATTTAAATTAAGAACTTTTTCCTATCCTAGCCTCACAGGGAATATTGGAAGAAGGTTTAGTTTTGGAAAAAAGCATGTAACATTTTCTTCTACGTAAGCTGACAAGAAAGCAAGTATAGAGAGTACACTTTTCAAAACTCCTCTCTATCATGATGTCATTTCCCAAACGGCTTGCAAAACAGCAAAGTAAAAATTTGAAGTTGATTAGCTTTCCAAACTTGATTTTAAAGGGAAAGCTTTTATAATAGAGTCAGAGTATTTAAACCTAGCTCCAGTCTGGAATAATGACCCATTCACAAAATCTCATAACTTCAAAGTTGTGGGAAAACAGAGAATTGATTTTGTTACATCTTGACTTAAGGTCAGAGAGTTTAAACCCATGCATGCTCTTTCAAGGTTAATAAACAGGATGTCCAGCCTGAGGTATGGCTCCTGGAAGATGTTTGACCTGATGTGTGGTCACTGGATAGCTTGCCTGAACAACAGAATACTTAGTTCAGGAAATGGTTGCTTGATGGTTTAGATATTAAAGAGGTAATTATGTCCATTTGTTCTTTGTATCATTGGTAAGGATGACTTTTACCTTCTTCACCTTTTGATTTTTATATATAACGAGATTGAACAATAAACTTGAGGTAAATGACAGCATTCACTGGATGTCCTCTGATGGGAGATGCCATTCTGTAAATGTTTCTCATGCTGGTTAATGAATAAAGCACTGTTGGCCAATAGGAAAGGAAGATAGGAGGGGCTAGGAGATAAGGAGGAAAGAGGAAGTAGTAAGGAGGAGTCAATATAGAGAGTCTGGAGAGACTAGAACCACCAGCCGCCTCTCGCTGGTAAGACCACATGGAAATACATAGAAATGGGTTAATAATTAACACAGAGCTAGCCGATAAGAAACTAGTAATGGTTCAACAGATTATATCAAATACAGAGTCTCGGTGTGCATTATTTGGGGCTGGCACGGCGGCGGGACAGGACTGGCAGCGGGAGGAAAAACCATACTCCTTACAGTCTTCCTGATTCTATATATTATCTTTAGTCTTTTCTTTCTTCAATCCACAATCCCCTCCTCAAGAATGAATCAGACTAGTGGGCTGGACCAGACATAAAGGATGATACAAGAATTCAAAGCCATCTTGAGTTACATAATGAATACCTAGGCCAGTATTTGCTATTGAGTAAAATCTAGTTCAAACAACATCATTCACAATAATAAATCAAACAAATTTAACAATCTAGTTTCTAGAAAACAAAATCAAATAAGATTATGATATTTTTGTGAGTATTCTGTGATTATCCCAATTCATTAATATAGATATTACAATATCTATATTATTGTAATAATCAAAGTCTTCACTTTGATTATTTAGAACATTTTATATTTTTATAATATTCAGTATTTGCCTTAACTTAATTAGCATGTTAAATATATTCAATCATACCTTATTATTCATTGCCAATTTGTATTTACAAATCTGGCAATCCATGTTCGAATGTGATTGGTGTAATTGAGTAACTATACTAAAGTATCTACTCATTGTAGATTTACTGTAAACCAATTCCTTGAAAATTGTGTATTTAAAAAATTAGGCTTTAAGTATATTGTAATGGGAGGCTATTAAAGAATCACTTTTCTGTTTTCCATATCAGAACTTCAGTATGTTGCTATAGAACATGAGGTGTGCCCTGTGTGTGAAATTGCCAAAATATAGGTTGTAATAACATGTAGTATTACATATAATTATAAACAAAATGAAAAACATAGAGGCAGACCTAGTATCTGTAACATTGAATCTTAGAAATAAATTTGATGGTTCTAAATTTGATGGTGTCTATGTGTGTTTGGGGTATGTTGTTGCAGTGGTTGGCAAGTGAAATTAAATGAGTTGCATAAAACAGTTGACAAGTAAATATGCTTTACATTTTTCATAGTTTAGTTTTTCCTACAGTAATTTTTTTCTAAAAGTTTGGGTCATTATTAATACCTAGAAGAAGTAGATAGAAATTAAAACAAAAAACAGGATCAAGGAGAAATATAAATGGCCAGACCAGAAATTAAACATGCGTCTCAACTGTTAGTAGGACACTATCAGTGCCATATCTAGTTTGTGGGGTTTTCTTTTGCTACTTTTGCCCCTGAATGTGATACACTGAGGGAGCAGAGGTTTCCTGAAAGAAATTTATTCACTTTTATTTGGTGACTAATCAATCTAGTATAAACCTTTTTGCAATATAGATTTCCTCCCTAACTCAGAAATGCCACTTTCATGTCCTTACAAAAAAATGTCGCTGGAAATCCTATGTTAATAATGCATGGAGTATCTATTGATGTAAAAGCAACAGTAATGTCTTTCAGCTTTAGACAAATGACAACAGGCCATTTCATTTACACTTCATCACATTTCTAGTTTCTGAACTATGTAAAAAGAAGCCATACCAGCCAATGACTTTATTGTTTTGCTTTGGTAATCTTGTAAATTTGTGTTCACCAACATTGTGCTGGCTTACTTAACTGGATAGCTAGCATATGTTACTTGCATAGCAGAAATACTTCCTTTGAAAAAATTCCAGTAGTGTCTAGATATTTATGACACTTTTTGTTACAAACAACTTGGAATCACTATCTCATACAGTCTGTCTTTTATTTGAATTTATTTTTCTTTATGAAGAAATGTATTCTTGGAAGCAGCACATTATTTTTTCCTGTGGATGCCAGATGCCTTTGGCGACACAAATATGATGTTGGAAAATAAAAAAAAATAATTTAATGTAGAAATTATAGTAATTAAACAATTTTCAGAATTTATTTTTAAAACTTAAGGCTGCTAATATAGAAAACCTACTTGTGGTTCTTATAGCCCACCTATTATAAAATGTATCATTCCTTAATATCATTATGAGGAAAATTTTCTGTCCTATTGTCTCAGTGGTTAAAAGACTTTCACCTAAGCAAAACATGTTTTATATCTCAGGGAAATGCTGTAAGTCAATGTTAATGGAATTTTGTTGTTAAGAACAAAGCCTGTAACTGTGATATCTTTTTTAGTTTCATATTTTGCCTTACTAATATTTTAGAGCATTCATATCAGTGATGCTAGTGCTAAAAATATGATGCTTCCTGAATTTGTGACATGATTGACTGCTATTTCAGCTCTTTGATAAGAATATTCTTAATCACTTATCCTTTACTTGTTTCTTTCTGTTTTACTTCTCCACCCTTGAATCTATCACTAAGATACTCTATAGCTTTGTTTAAAGCTTAGATCTATTCACATGCAATCTAATTTCAACCATTTATGAAATCTGAGGTAGTCATGTGAGAAGTATTATTAATTTATATTGATGCAGAAACAGAGGATTAGAAAATCCAAAGAATCTCTACTTCTGCATCTCTCAGCTACTGGATGAAGGTTCTATGATTGCATTTAAGGTATTCATCAATCTCATTATAGGAGAAAGGCATTTAAGGTATCCTCTCCATTAATGCTTAGATTCTTAGTTGAGTTCATCCTTGTGGATTCCTGGAGATTTCCCTACTGACAGATTTCTCTTTAAACTTATAATGGCTCTATTTATTAAGGTAACTTTTTCCTGGTTCTCCTTCTCTGCTCTTCCCCCTACTCAGCATTCCTCATGTTCTACCCTCCTCCCTTCTCCCCTTCACTTTTTCCTTCCTCCCTCTCCCTGTGCTCACAATTTACTCATGAGATCTTATCCCTTTCTCAGTGGTACAGATATGTCTTTTTTAGGGCACATATTGTTTGCTAGCTTCTCCGGGGTTGTGGTTTGTTGGCTAGTTATCCTTTGCTCTATGTCTAATATCCATTTTTGAGCGAGTACCAGGTTGTTATTTCTCTGTCTGGGTAGTCTCACTCAGGATGGTTTCTTATATTTCCATCCATTTACCTGGAAATTTCAAGGTGTCATTGTTTTTCCACTGAATAGTACTCAATTTTGCAAGTGTATCATGTTTTCCTAATGCAGTCTTTGGTTGAGAGTCATCTAGGTTGCTTCTGGGTTGTGACTGTTACAAATAATGTTGCTATGATTCTATGAATATGGTAGAACAGATGCCTTTGTGGTATGGATGGGCATACTTTTTTAATATGCCTAAGAGTAGAGTTGTTGGATATTGAGGTAGGCTTATTTCCATTTTCCTGAGAAATTGGCATACTCTTTTCCAAAGTGGCTGTACAAGTTTGCAAACAGCAATGGAGGAGTGTTCTCTTTATCTACATCCTCTTCAGCATAAGCTGTCATTGGTGTTTCTAATTTTAGGCATTCTGTCAGGAATAAGATGGTATCTCACAGATCTTTTGACTTGCACTTCCCTGATACCTAAGGATGTTGAGCAATTTCTTTTCTTTTTATTTTTAAATTTATTTTTTTTTATGTTACATGTCTATCCGAGTTTTTTCTCCCTGTCTCCCTCCTTACCTCCCTTCTTCTCTCTTACCATCTCTCTCCCCTCACATGCATCCTGATCACACTCTTCTCCCATTCACCCCCCCACTCCACTTGTAGGGCTATGCCATCAAGGTGGGGTCATGTAAACCTGACAAGTCATTTGAAATAGAGACTAGGACTTCTCTCCTGTCTCTAGGTTAAGGCAGTATCCCTCCATGGGGGATATGTTCCAAGGTCCTTTTGTGCACCAGGAATACATCCTGGTTCCACTGTCTGAGGTTCCTTACACTGCTCAGGCCTTCTAGCAGAGACCCAAGTTTGGGCATCTGAATCAGTCACATGCTGGATTCTGTGCTATCAGTCTGGGGGCCTGTTAGCTCCTCCTTGTTCAGGTGAGCTGTCTCTATGTGTTTCTGCAACCTGGTCTTGTCCTCTCCATCTGCATCTGGATTCTAGTTATACTCAGTGATTACTTATGGATGCTTGCTTCTGTTTCTAGCAGGTACTAGATGAGGGCTCCATGATGATGGATAAGTTAATTGTTGATCTCACTACCCGGGAAGGGCATTTATGGTAGCCTTTTCACTGTTGCACAAAATCATTAGTGGAGTCAGTCTTGTAGGTCTCTAGATCTTTCCTTAGGTTTAGTTTTATCTTCAAATCAATAAAGGCTCCCTTTTATGTCTCTCTCTCTCTCTCTCTTTCATCTTCTATTCCTATTCTAACTCAATATTCCTAATCGCACGGGCTTTCCTCTACTGCCCTTCCATCTCCATTCACTGCCACCACACTTCTGGGGGACTTGTTCCTTCCCCCTTCTCTGAGGGACCTTCTATGAATCTCTTAGAATACACCTTCTATCTTATTTCCTCTGGCAGTTGTAAATTATAGGCTGGAGATACTTTGCTCTAGGTCTAAAATACAGATATGTGCTAGTACATACCATGTTGTCTTCTGTGACTTGGCTACCTCATTCAGGAGGGTTTCTTCAAGTTCCATCCACCTCCCTGGAAATTTCAAGATTCCATTACTTTTTTCTGCAGAGTAGTGTTCCATTGTATAGATGTGCCACATCTTCTTTATCCATTCTTCAGTTGAGGGGCATCTCGTCTATTTTCACTCTTCTTTTCATAGACATCCAGTTTAACCAGCATCATTTTTTGTGGATGCTTTCTTTTTTACAGTGTGCATTCCTGGCTTCATTATAAATCATAAGATATGCAAATGTGTATGGATTTATATTTTTAACTTGGAATATTTGCTATTCATTGAGCCTGTTTGCTATTTATAAATCATGGTGTTAGTTCCATGTTATTTTATATATTGTCTCGTAATATGACTTGGAGACATAAGGTATAAAATAGAAAGTTTGTTTTCACTGACTATGAAGCATTTCTTCTTTTTGCATCCTAGAAGACATTTTCTTCTACCTGACAGTTAACTAGCAAATTTCCACTAATTTGGCAACAAATGCATATAATTTTAAATATGTCTCATTCGTATAATTAGGACTTAAATGAAATACATTACCAAATAATACTAGGATACCCATGTAAAGACCTGGAAAAAAAATGACTCCTTGTTATTTTACAGTGTTTAGGCATATGCTCTCTCTCTCTCTCTCTCTCTCTCTCTCTCTCTCTCTCTCTCTCTCTCTCTACTTTATTGTTATCTTGAAGGTAAAGTAAGTTAAATCAATGGTTCAGTTCTTTTTCTCACCAGAGCTGAAAATGATAACTAAATCAATAAAAGACTAAAAGTAAATGACCTTTATTAGTTTTCTTTTGTAAAGCTAATTACTTAAGACGAGATTAAGAAGGGTTCAATAATTTGAGATTCATTGGTGACTTGCAGTAATCAGTAGAAGGAAATCAAGTACTTCTGAGTAAAAATAATATAATCACTTGAGAAACTGTGAATGTTATACATTTTATCATTTATGAAAAGATGCTATTTCATATCATTATACTAAGGCCCAGTCCTTGAGAATTCATGAAAGGGTGTTTTCAGAATCAATTAACTTCCACTGAGGAAAATTACAGCACTAGCACTCTAATTCTCTTAAATACTACTTAGCTGTCAATGCAGAGACCATATATTTAAATCTGATATTTTAATTATATACTCCAAATTCAAAATGTGCTTTCATTTGCAATAGTCTTTTATTTGAATTATTCATACCTAAGAGAAAAACATTTATATCATAAGATGCTCTATTTATAAATGTTTACCTAGAAGTATAGGGGCAAAGTTAAGTGATTTCTAAAGGTGTGGTGAAACTTTGCATGTGTCCCACATATTATTCAGTGAAAAACACACTTCACCCTTGCTCTTTCCAAATTACTTCCTGCTGGTAAGGGGCGCTGTCATGGGGGATTCGAAGAAGATTCAGAAATCCTGGCTGTAGTCTGTAGGGCTGCTTTGTCCAGCTGTTTTGAATGTAGGATCACCTGGTACTCTGTTTCAGGTGGTCTGGCTTGATCAAACCACATTAGTCTGGAAGGAATCCACATCTTTTAATTTTCTGTGGAAACAAAAATAGAAATCCTTTTCCCCAGTAACTTGTCCTTGAACTTAAATTTTGGAGTCAAAGCATTTTTTTAAATTTAATTTATTATTTTACATGTCCATCCCAGTTCCCTCTCCCTCCCTCCCTCCCTCCCGCCTTCCCTCCCTTTTACCCTCTCTGCCCTCTCACATACACTCTAACCACCCTCCCCTCCCATCCCCCCATCCCATAAATACATTTTCTAGGGTAAAGTAGGAGGTATGGAATATTTTATAGGGGTAAATATATTGTTATAATTAAAAGTCATTTTTTCCTGTAATTATTTTTTCCTTTTGTCAGGATATTTTTACATTAATTTTTACTTAAAAGGAATCTATTTTGCATACCAATCACAGTTCGCTCTGCCTCCCAACTCCCCATTCTCTCCACCAAACCCTATCCACTCCTCAGGAAGGGTGAGGCCTCCCATAGGGGATTATCAAAGTCTATTACATCATTTTGGGCAGTACCAAGGCCCTCCCCATGTATCTTGGCTGAGAGATTATCCCTCCATAGGGAATGGGCTCCCAAAGCCCATTCATTCACTAGGGATAAATACTGTTTCCACTGCCAGAGGCTCCATAGACTGCCCAGATTCTTCAACTGACACCCATGGTCAGAGAGCCGGTTCTGTCTATGCTGGTTCCCCAGCTCTCAGACTGCGGTCTGTGAGTTCCCACTTGCTCAGGTCAGCTGTTTCTGTGGCTTTCCCCAGTATGGTATTGAACCCTTTCCTCATCATTCCTCCCTCTCTAAAACTGGATTCCAGGAGTTATACTTAGTACTTAACTGTGAATCTCTGCTTCTGCTTCCATATTACTTCCTGTCTGTGCAGGACACTTCTATGTTTAACTAGTGGCTAGCTCTGTCTACTGATCTTCAGGCAAACTTGATTAGTTAAGATTATAAACAAGATATCACCACACTAACACCTAATTTTATTGAATATATATTTATTACTGTGAGCTCCTTCATTTTTAAATAAAATGACCACACATGACTATGTTGAAAACAGGAAATCTTTGATATTTATGAGACTATAAAAAAGAAATAATATACAAAAGAATGTGTTGTCAAATAAATTAGCATTTACTGTTAACAACTAAAGAATCAGTTGAAAATGCTCTGTAATAGGCTTTGAGTGTAAAAGCTTCAGAAATGAAAAGCTACTTATTTGTAGTTGTTGCTTTAAAGGTTAGTTGTGTTCATGTTCAAAATAAATAGTTTGCTAAAGGGAAGAGGATATAAAAGTAAGGACATTATTTATATTATTAGTAGATTATTAGAAGTATACTTTTAACCCCTAACATATAACATTGTAAGCATGTTCCTCTAGCACTCTTTGCATTATATACTAGTTCAAGATATGATGAAAATAAAAAGAAGTTTCAGCCATAAGAGACAATTGTACTGATTCATATTTATAAAGAAAATGCTATTTTCTTACACATTTCTTTAGAAATCAAAGTTAA
Organism: Phodopus roborovskii; assembly: GCF_943737965.1. Taxonomy (NCBI): domain Eukaryota; kingdom Metazoa; phylum Chordata; class Mammalia; order Rodentia; family Cricetidae; genus Phodopus; species Phodopus roborovskii. The sequence goes on along the minus strand of NW_026125985.1, from coordinate 77,707 downwards.
CATATATCAACATGATTTTTGAATTATGAATCTATCAACAGATACTAGATTTAATTATGTCATATAATAAGCATTACTGTTCTTCACTAATACAAGCACATGATTTTCATTGCTGAGTGAAAGAATACTTTTTCTTTAGGTATGTCTCTTAATCATTCAGACACAAAAGAAGATAAAGCATCTTTTGTAGGAAGTAGCATATGTTTGTTATGAAGGCAAAGAGATGACATTAGATCTATGTAGCCTTCTGAAGAAGCATATTCAATAGAAGGCAGTATTCTAATTTATAATTGGAATTATATTTATGCTATTATATATTTCTAAATGATTTTTATATCTACCTAAAAAAACTCAAGTTCATGTTGGTCTGTCTACCTGGATAAGTAATGTTTTGATAGGAGATCAATTCAAAGAAATTTTTATGTATCCATAAGCAAAACGGGATTGACCATGTTTTGCCATGATACATCTTGTGATTTATCATGATACATCTTTCAAATTTATCACATTAACTTAATTCAAAAAGGTTACCATTTATATTTTTAGTGAATAAAATGAAATGACTATTAAAGCTTATATGCAAATATTTAAAATTTTATACTATTATAAATTTAATATTTCAATAGTTGTTTGGAAGAAGCTGGTGCATTTGTAATATATGCATACTTTTGTATGTTTAGAATTATTGGCAGGCAGATAGTTGGACATTGATTAGTTAATCAGTGTTGTATTTCTTTGAAGAGACACAGAAAAAAAGTAAAGCACTTTAGTGTGGTGTGTTTACAGTTTGGAAGATTATCCCATTGTTATCAGGGCAGAAAGCATGACTGCATGCAGGCAAACATGGTGCTAGAGAGGTAACATTGAATTTTACCTTCAGATCATCAGACAGCAGGAAGAGAGGGAGACACTCAACTGGCCTGGTTTGAGCATCTGAGATCTCAAACCCTACCCTTAGTTACACTTCCTCCAACAAAGCCACACCTACTTCAACAAGGCCATACCTCACACTACCCCAAAGGGCCTATGAAAGCCATTTTCATTCAAACCAGTACATTTCATTCCCTGGTCCCTGTAGGTTAATAGTCCTATCAAAATGTAAATATATTTAGTCCAACTTCAAAATTCCTAATAATCTTTCTCAACATCTGCACTGTTTAAGAGTAAAATGTTTAAAATCTCTTCTGAGATTCATATAATCCCTTAATTCTAATCCTCTGAAAGATCAAAATGAAAATGCATATAATAAACTTGCATATATAATGACATAGACTATCCACTGACAATTTTAAAAGGTAGAAATAGAGCATAGCAAAGCAACACTAAAAACAACCTGCATCCCCTCTGCATTCTGCAACTCCATGTCGAATGTCAAAATACACTTCAGAACTTCAACTCCTTTCAGCTTTGTTGACCTCAACATTCTCTTCTTGGGGTTGTTCAATGCCATGTCAGACTTTTTTTTTTTTTTTTAAGCAGGTAGTTCAATATTCTTGAATCTCCAACATCTTGGGTTCACCAAGGCAAGCTAGATCTCACATTTGGAACTTCACGCAATTCCTTTTCAACAAATGGAAACTTAGCTGAGTGTGACCTTTTCCTGGAGTCACCATTCCCTTTATTCTATCTAGTAACTGGCTTTTTATTTTTTAATTTGTTTATTTATTTTTTATTTTACATGTCGATCCCACTTCCCCCTTCCTCCCTCCCTTCCTCCCTCCCTCTTACCCTCTCTGTCCCTTCACACAGCCTGACCACCCTCTCCTCCCACCTCCCCACCCCAATTCCACATGTAAGGCAATGCCATCCAGGTGGGGTCATGTAGAACTTTTAAGACATTTGAAGTAGGGACTAGGGCTTCTCTCCTGTCTCTAGCTTAAGGCAGTATCCCTCCATGGGGGATGTGTTCCCAAGGTACTTTTGTGCACCAGGAATACATCCTGGTTCCACATTCTGAGGTCCATTATCCTCAGTCCTTCTGGCTGAGACCCATATCAAATGGGGCCTGAGTCAGTCCCATGCTGGATTCCCAGCTTTCATTCTGTGGGCCTGTTATCTCCCCCTTGATCAGGTCAGCTGTCTGTATGTGTTTCTGCAAACTGGTCATGTCCTCTCCATCTGCATCTGGATTCTAGTTCTACTCAGTGTTTAGTTATGGGTGTTTGCTTCTGTTTCCAACATTTACTAGATGAGGGCTCCATGATGGTGGATAAGTTAGTAGTTGATCTCACTATCTGGGAAGGGCATTTATGGTAGCCTTTCCATGGTTGCTCAAATTGTTAGCTGACAGCAGTCTTGTAGGTTTCTAGACCTTTCTTTAGGTTCAGTTTTCTCTTTGAACTAATAATGTCTCCCTCATTTATGTTATCCCTCTCTCTCTCTTCTGTCTTCTATTCCTAGACTGCCTCAATATTCCTAGTCACACGTGCTTTCCTCTCCTCCACTTCTCTTTCTCCTACTTGTCTCTCCATTCACTGATCCCCCACTTCCCATGTGCTCCGAGGGACTTGTACCTTTCCCCTTCTGTGAGGGACTTTATATGAAAACTCTTAGACTACACCTTGTATCATAGTTCCTCTGGTTGTGTGAATTATAGGCTGCTGATACTGTGCTCTAGGTTTAAAATCCATATATGAATGAACACATACCATGTTCCTCTTTTTTTGACTAGGTTACCTCATTCAGGTTGGTTTCTTCAAGTTCCATCCACCTCCCTGCAAATTTCAAGATTCCATTACTTTTTTATGCAGAGTACTATTTCCATTGTGTAGATGTGCCACATCTTCATTATCCATTCTTCAGTTGAGGGGCATCTAGGTTGCTTCCAGTTTCTTGCTATTACAAATAATGCTGCTATGAACATAGATGAGCACATGTCTTTGTTGCATGGATGTGGATCATTTGGGTATATGCCTAAGTGGGGGATTGCCGGGTCCTGTGGTAAACTGGCTTTTTAAAAATGTTTTTATTTCCAAAGGATTCAGTGCCCTTACACTCTTTTGTTATCCTTTTTTCCTCAAACTGTACATTTTTTAGTGCTCATCATTTTCCCTTTCATTTTTTTTATATAAGATAGGCAAATAATAACCACATAACAGAGTCAATGCTAGGTTGTTTGGAAATGTCTTCTAACAAAGTTATTAATTTCTACCTCTTCTGACTTTTAATTCAAGCATACTTTTTTTGTACAAAGGCAGAATGCAGGAATGCAGCCATGTTTTCAACAAAATATCACAAATGCAGTTTCTAGTTCATGTACAAATAATCACCTCTAAAACCTCTTTGCTAGGTCCACACAGTTAAATTCAATATCAGCAATACTGTAATTAAAGCTTCTACTAGTATGGCCCATTAAACCAATTGCTTTTCTACTCGTAGTCTCAAAGTGCTCCATTCCTGATAAGAGCAAGTTCCACCCTATCACAACAGTATCCCAGTCCCTGGTAACATCTTCTGTTTTAATTAGGGTTTTTATGGAAAAGAGACCAAGACTATGTCAACTCATTTTTAATATAATTTTTATTTAAATTAGAAATAAGCTTGTTTTACATATCAATCCCAGTTCCTATACCCTCTTATCCTTCCCTGTTCCCCCCACCAATCCCCATCCCATCCCCTTTCTGCTCCCCAGGGATGGTGAGGCCTTCCATGGGGAGCCTTCAAAGTCTGACATATCATTTGGAGCAGGGCCTAGGCCCTCCCCCATGTATCTAGCCTGAGAGAGTATACCTTTATGTGATGGGTTCCCAAAGTCCATTTGTCTACTAGGGATAAATACTGAACCATTACCAAAGGCCACATAGACTGTCCAGTACTCGTAAATAAAACTCATGTTCAGGGATCTGAGTTTGTCCTATGGTGGTTTCCCAGCTATCAGACTGGATGGAGTCCATGAGATCCCCCTTAGTCAGGTCAGCATTTTCTGTGGTTTCTTCAACCTTGTTTCGACCCCTTTGCTCATCACACCTCCCTTTCTGCAACTCTATTCCAGGAGTTCAGTTCAGTGTTTAACTATGGGTGTCTGCTTCCATCAGCTACTAGATGAAGGCTCTATGATGTCATTTAAGGTAGTCATCAGTCTCATTATCAGGGAAGTGCATTTAAGTAGTCTCTCTACTCTTGCTTAGATTGTTAGTTGAGGTCATAGAAGAAGGCATTTACTTGAATCTAGCTTACAATTCAGAGGTTTAGTCTATTCTATTTAAGGCAGAAAGCATTGCTGCACACAATTATCTATGGTTCTGGGAAGGTAGCAAGAAAAATACATACATAAGAGCAATCAGATGGAAGGGAGTGAAACAATGTTCTTGGCTTGAACATCTGAGACCTCAAAACCCACCCCAGTGACCATTACTCCAACAAAGCCAGACCTACTCCCAAAAGGCCACACCTCCTAATACTGCCACTCTCTATGGACCTATGGGGGCTATTTTTATTCAATCTACCACAAGTAGTTAATTAAACATACAAATATAAACAAAATAATGCACAACTGTGCATTTATTTATATGATACTTTGATTTGTGAAATAGATGCCTCAATTTTTTTTGCCTCTTCTCTTAAATTACTTCCTCATAAGTGAACTAAAACACAAACTTTCTAATATGTGCTATCCATTTTTAAGGTACTATGAACAGAATACTTAATTTATATATAGAAATTAATGCTTTTGTAAGTTAAAAACTTGAAATGGCTATATTCTGGAACAAAATATCATGCTTTCCAGTTTGTGCTATAGACTCAGCTGGTCTTGACCTCAGAGATCTTGGCTCTGTTTCCTAAGTGCTGGGCTTAAGGGCATGCACTACCACTGCCTAGATAATTCTAATTTCTAGTAAGGAATATCTAAGTGCTCTGATAGATAGGTTGTGGTTGTCAGTGAAAGTTAGCATAAACAGGCAAAAGTAAAATGCTTTATTCTTTTGTGTCCTTTTATGTGAGCTACCATCATAAGAAGGATTTTAGATTTAAGGTAGGTCCTCCCAACTGAAACGTTCCAATGAAGGAAATGTGCCAGAGGTAGGCCAAGCTGCTGAACTACCCTGATGTAGCTCAGATGACAATCATGATAAGCCATCACAAGTAAGCTCTTGTGATACTTGATACAAAACACATATCTTTATCATGGTTTATTTATGAATAAAAACAATAACTAGATCATAATTGGCCCAATATGACTATGCTATTTCCAATGTCAAATGAGTATATATTTAAAAATTGATATTTTAGCCAGATGGTGGTGGTGCACTTCATTAATCCCAGGTTTCAGGAGTAAGAGGCAGATGGACCTCTGTTAGTTCAAGGCCAGCCTAATCTACAGAGATAGTCCCAGGATAGGCTTGAAAGCTAAACTGAGAAACCATGTCTCAGAAAACAACAACAACAACAATAACAACAACAAAAAACAAACAAAAAACCCAACCCCCCCAAAACACTGATATCTCAAAGTAGGGGTGTTGAGGAATGCTTAGACTTTTGGTGTTACAGAAACTGGAAGTGTTTTCCTAGATTCATAGAGGATCATTAAATGGTAATAATTATTGGAACCATCATTCCCATTTTCACCTCTTCACTCCTGGATTCATGTGTTCTGGCTGTGGAAGAAACCAAACAATATATTGGATGTTGACTCAAATATTACTGCCCTCTGGAGAACTCTAACCCGTTTTCCACACTACTACTACCTAATTGTAGTATGATAAATAAAAGTTTGTCAAGCTGAAGATCAGAGAAGCAAAGCAGGTAAGCCACTACCTCTTATCTATATCTACCTAAAAATAAAGGGGTGATCCTCAAACTCCCCCCACCTTCACTGCTCCTTAGATTCACTCAGACTGCTATGCTTCCCTCCAGGTGGCTAGAGAAGAATTCTCAGACAAAATTCTCTTCCTTTTTATGCATCTCAAATCTGGGTATAAAAAGTATGAGTTCTTATTCACTCTCTGGTAGCCCAGGGTGGTTTTGGACTCAGAGATCCATCTACCTCTTCATTCTGAGTCCTGAGATTAAAGGTGTGTGCCTGGCTTTCATAGCTAACTGGTATATCTGCTTTGCTATTTTGACTTCCATTGACTTTAATAAATCACACCTGAACTGATACTGTAACTGTGTCTTCTAAAGGCCATTCAACTGTTATAGTTAGCTACCTGCTTCACAACAGTGAAGTACATGGAAAGACCAATGGATTGATTAGTAACAAAGCTTGCATTAGTTAACTTTCTATTGCTGTGAGAAAAAACACTAGGGCGATGGTACATTATAAGAAAATGTATTTCCGTGGGGAGAGGTAGGCTTGAGGGAGGAGGAAGTTTGAGTCAAGGAAAGAATGGAGGAGAGCAAGAAAAAAATACAATAGAGGGAGCCATTATAAGTTTTAAGAGAAATACGGCACTAGGGAAATGTTCAGAGATCTACAAGGATTACCCCAACTAACAATCTAAGCAATAATGGAGAGGCTACCTTAAATGCCCTTCGTTAATAATGAGATTGATGACTACCTTATAGGCCATCTTAGAGCCTTGTTCCAGTAACTATGAAAGCAAAAGCAGACACCCACACCTAAACACAGAGCCAAACTCCTAGAATCCAGTTGCAGAAAGTTTAACGTGAGCTTTGAGTTTTAGTAGTGTTTCTTATAAGGATGTGTGTTCTTTTGTATTAGGGGCATTGATGTTCAGAACTGAGACTTTGTGTTGATGGATTTCTGTTGGGATGATTGCAAAATGACAGTCTTCATCTCTTTTGATTGATTTTGGTTTGAAGTCTAACTTTTAGATGTTAGGATAGCCACACCTGCTTGCTTCCTGTGTCTAGTTGATTGGAAGATCTTTTCCCAACCCTTTACCTGAGGTAATATCTGTCTTTGAAGCTTAAATGTGTTTTTGTATGAATAAGAAGGATGGATTGTGTCTTTGTATCCATTCTGTTGGCCTGTGTCTTTTTATAGGCAAGTTAAGACCATTAAGGTTGAAGAATATAAAGGACCATTGATTGTTAATTCCTGTTTTTTTTTTTTTTTTTTTTTTTTTTTTTTTAATTTGTTGTTGGCGGTTGTATTGTGAATACATTTTCCCTGCTTTTTACCATGGGTTTTGGTGATGTGGGATTTCTATTGCCTATGTCTTTGTGGGAATTGTTAACATCATTGGGTTGGAGTTTTCCTTTGAAAACCATCTGTAGGGCTGGATTTGTAGATACATGTTGTGAAAATCTGGCTTTGCCTTTAAATATCTTGTTTTCTCTATCTATAGTGATTGAGAGTTTTGCTGGGTATAATATCCTGCGCTGGCATCAGTGGTCTCTTAGTACTTGTAGAACATCTATCCAGGACCTTCTGGCCTTGAGAATTTTCATGGAGAAATCAGGTATATTTTTGATAGGTCTGCCTTTATATTTTAGCTGGCCCTTTTGCTTTGCTTCTCTTAATATTCTTTCTTTATTCTGTATGTTGTGTGTTTTCATTATTATGTGTCAAGGGGTCTTTTTTCTTGGTCCATTCTATTTGTTGTTCAGTATGCTTCTTTTACTTTCATAGGCATTTCTTTCTTCAGATTGGGAAAATTTTCTTCAATGATTTTGTTGAGTATGTTTTCTGCACTTTTGAGCTGGGCTTCTTGCCTTCCTGTATGCCTATTATTGTTAGGTTTGGCCTTTCCACACTGTCCCACATCACCTGGATCTTTTGCATTAAGGATTTTTTGGATTTAAGATTTTCTTTGGTCAATGAGTCTATTCCTCTAGTTTATCTTCAGTGCCTGAGATTCTCTCTTCCATCTCTTAAATTCTGCTGGTTATGCTTGTGTCTGTAGTTCCCAATCATTTGCCTAGCTCTTCTATTTCCAGCATTCCTTCGGTTTCTGTTTTCTTTATTGTCTCTATTTCAGTTTTCAAGTCTTGAACTGTTTCCTTCACCTGTTTGTTTTTCTTGGCTTACTGTATTTCTTTAAGAGATTTGTTCTTTTCTTCCATTTTTTTGTTTGTGTTTCCTTCCATTTCTTTAAGGGATTTTCTCACATCATCCTTAGAGCCTCTATCATTTGTTTTAAGTCATTCTCTTCTGCTTCTTCTGCTTTGGGGTTTTCAGGTCTAGTTGGTGTAGATTCCCTAGATTCCGGTGGTGTCATGCTTGTCTTTCTATTGTTAGGTGTTTTCTTTTATTGCCATCTTCCCATCACTTCTTCCAGTAGGTGCAGATGGGGTCTCTCTCACTGTCTATATGGTACTCCTCCGTTGGGCTTAGGTGGTTCAGAAGTTCCATATCTGTAGCTCTGGCTAGTCCAAGTTCTCTAAAAAGTCTCTCCTCAGACAGGGGTCCAGGGATGGGGGTCAAAGATCAGGCTCCAGCAGAGGCCCAGTGCAGGGGGTCAAAGATCCAGCAGGCAGGGACTCTGGATGGTCCCATGGGGATAGGCCTAGACTGGCAATGGGGGTCAGAGATCAGGCAGGTGGGGTTTTAGTGTGGTCCCTAGTGGAAAGGCAGATCTAGTGTGTTCAGAGCAGCTCTAGGAAGTTCCCCAAAGGTTGCAGGATTGTTGGATCTGCCCTCTGTTCCAGTGTTCAACCAAAGTGGGTGGGGAAGTGGACAGGGTGTAGCAAAGTGGGGGCTGGAGGGAAGGTTTTTCATGGGTGGGAGAGTGGTTGTGTTTCAGAGCAACAGGAGAGCTCTTGATGTGGACAGGACACTGTGCAGAGCAAGATTTGGGGCTTATACTTGGAATTCTCAGGGAAGGGTATGTGGGGGATTCAAACCGAACTTGGCCCATACTCACCTCTAGCAGAGAGCTGCTAATGGGAGTCAAAGATCCAGCAGTCAGGGACTCAGGATGGTCCTCTAGTAGATCCGTTCATTTTCTAAGGGAGACAAAAAGTGGATGGTTGTGTTGTGATGGGATGATGGGAAACCATTATTAAAATACTTTGAATGAAAAGAACTATTTTTAAGCACAGAAAATGATTTCAAACAAATAAACAAGGAAACAAAAAGAATAAGTTTTATTCTCAATTTCTGAATCTTGCATATGTTAAATAAACTTTGTGTTTTAGGTTCCTGTGGCTTTCCTTGTATTGGAAAGACCATTATTAATCAACAAAGCCTAGTTTTCAAATTTCACTTTATCTGGGAAAACCTTCTTGCCTCCCCAAGGCAATTGGGCTTTTCCTTATTTTTTTTCTCTGTTTTTGTCTGTACTTTATATGTTTTAGTTTGCAAAATAGTTAAGAGTATCAAATATTCGATATATATTCATGAACATATAAAAACTAAAATTTGAGTTAAATGCTTAAGGGAAAAAGGGTGAAATACTTCAGATCATAATATTAATAAAATCTGTGTGACTTGCTTGTTAAGAATGGGCTTTGTGGGGGATGAGCAGAAAGGAGGGTGCTTCAATTACAAATTGGACATTTCTGTACTGTGGAGGAAAAGAGGATGAACATAGATAATGATGAGAATTTTTCTTCAGCATCTGATTAAATGAAACCCAGCTCTTCCAAGTCTAACAAGTAAACAAAGTCTTCACCATTCCACAATATCTAATTTTTATTCTCTCTTATACACTTTATTTTCAGGATGTTGTCTCTGTAGAAAAATCATCCAGCTAAACACTAACTCTTAGATAGGAATTGCTGACAAATTATGCAAATGTAGGTAACATAAAGAAATGAAAGATTGACATAAATTAAATCTGTAGTATTCTGATTTTTAAACATTCATTTAGAAGGATTCATTTCTTTAGCAAATAATCTACATTTTCAGTTTTATAGTGTTCCATAAAATATTAATATTTTCGAGTGTAAATGCCATATTGACAAAATAAAAATAGTCAAATCACTGCTGTTGTATAAATACCTATTATTCAAATACATGGTATTCTGCTAATCCACCTAGTAGAGAGTTTGATGGAAGGATCATTTCATTATTTTTCTGCTATCTTCTATTATCCTCTTTTAGAAAAACAGAGGAGTTTACATGGGTTAATATCTTCTGATTGACAAATGACTATGGAGTTTGTTGTTTGAGGCCCAATATAATTTTTTTTTATAGAACAGTATTTTTTAAGAGATTTACACTCAATTTTACGTGTTTTACATTTTTAAAATGAAAATAAATGTAGCATTACTCTACTTATCAAATATTTGAAGAAGCGAGGTTCTACTATAGGGATAGAATTTCATAAGAAAATGAAACTAACAAAATTGTAATTTAGGATATGATATGTATTTTAAAATGGGGAAGGCTGAAACATTGGTAACATACATGTAAAAATTTCTATTTTACTATTTCATGGAAGAGGCAACATACTGGGTGCCTATCATTCAAAGTCATTTTTGCAGTTTTGGCACTGTTGCTCTGAGAAATAACTACAGTGATTGTCTTCCATCTAGTTGCATTTATGTTTCTGTCAGGCATCTAAAAGTAAATTTGTAACTATTGTAATTCCCTTAATATAAATATGAAGAAGGTAATGTGTAGTTTGTGACTTCATGAAAATAATTAGAAAATATTACATTTCCCTTCGTTTCTATTTTGAGAAAGGAGTGACTTGTGGAATATTTTCACAATTCTTTTTTGAAATTCTGGCAGAATTCATCACTGAATGCATCTGGTCCTGAGATTTTTTTAGTGGAGGATTTTAATTAGTGCTTCAATTTTACTAAGGGATATGAGTCTGCTTATTTTAATTTTGTTAGGTGATACATTTCAAACCTTCCTTTCATATTTTCCATTTTTGTGTAATATACACCTTTCAAATTACTATACTTCTCTGATTTCCCCAGTGTCTGTTGTAATCTCCCTCTTTTCATCTAGTTTTTATTCATGGTGGTCAAATAGGATGCAGGGTGTTATTTCAATTTTCTAGTATTTTTTGAGGGTTGGTACATGTGCTCAGTTTTAGAGCAAGTTCAATAGCTCCTGAAAAGGGAAAATTATTCTGTAGTTGTTGTGTTATGCCACTTTGATTTATGGATTTATCTCTAGGATTTCTCTGTTAACTTATCTGGATAGCTTGACTAGTTACCAGAGTAATGTATTTTAGTCATTCATTATTACTGTGTGAGGACCAGGATTTGATTTCAGCAGTAGTTGTGTTTATTTTATGAACTTGAATACCCTTGTGTTTGGTATATTCATATTTAGAATTCTAATATCTTCTATGTGGGTGTTTCCATTAATGGATATGTAGATTTTTTCCTATGTTTTGTAATTATATTTGCTTTGAAGTCTATTTTATCAGATAATAGCATAACCTATGCCTGTTTGCTTATGGCTTTCATTTGAAATGAGTTTTCTATCTCCTTTCCCTAGAATTTCTGTTTTACATCCTAAGTTTTTCATTTTCAATTTCAGTTTAGTTTGAGGTTTTTTTGTGATACTTCTATGTTTTGTTATAGTTTCATTTAGTAAGTTGTTTTCATTATTTCATTAATTTGTTTGTAGTTGGACAGACTTCAGGAAGGCATTCATTAATAGATTGCTCAATATAATTGAACAGACACATGTGTTCCTGTGTGTGTGTGCACACGTGCGTGTGTTCATGCATGTGTGTGTGTGAGTGCATGTGTATTTTAATTACTAGTTTCAGTCCTTGATCTGTGCCTCATATAATTTGCATTTCTCAGGGCCTGTCACAACAGGGTTGTTTTCCTTACGGTAGCCTATTATCTTCTTGGTTCATGTTAGTATTTTGTGTTGTGATTTAGCATCTGTAACTATGACATTTGATTTGTTTCTTGGATGCGTGTTCCAGTCTCAGTGTTATGGCTGTATATTCCCCAAATTCTAGTCAAGTATAGTATCATTGTGGTCCTTGATAGGGAGGAGGTCTGGGTCCTATCCAATTTTAGTGTCTGTGAGTTTCACACCAGTTTGATGAGGATCATCAAGACTTGAGGGTGGCTGAAGAGGGCTTTGGGGAAGAACACTGGGGATTCTGCATCTACACAAAGAAGCAGAGTCCCTAAGAGATAAAGATGGGCAAGGAAGAGCATCTTATGTTGGCAGACTATAACTTAATGATTAAGGATAATTTTGGAGAGGCTCTAATTGGAGTGCTGGGAGGAGGTTAAAAGACACACGCTTCAATAATATAAGACATGTTTACTGACTATGGATCCCTGGCAGTGAATACTTAAGTTTTGCAGGGGGAATCCCAAAGGAATAGAGATATATTAGGAGTGAAGATTGGAAAAGATGGCATTTGAGAACTAGCGGGACAGTGGTTCTGTTCCAAGAAATTTAACCCCTATCACTGAACATTTTGTTTCTGTTTTATGCCATTAAAACCTAGGCTGGTCTGGTGCAAGGTGGCTAGTTCAGGCTTACTACTTGATGCATAGTCAAGGAAGCCTTGAACATGTGGTCTCCTGTCTTTGTCTTTGAAGGGATGATGTTAAAGGTACATTCTACCTCTTCCTGTTCTGTCTTTGGCTTTTAACCGTTTAACTATAACATTTCATAGTATTAGTATTACTAATTAACTATAACATTTCATAGTATTAGTCATAGTATTAGATATGCACTATTTTACATTATTTGTCTAGCTATTTTCTAAAGATTTAGTTATCATGTAGACAGTGTTCCATCTGCATCTATCTATCTCTACCTGCAAGATGAGGGCAACAGATCTCATTATAGATGGTTGTGAGCCATCACGTGGTTGCTGGGAATTGAACTCAGGACCTTTGGAGGAATAGTTAGTCCTCTCAACCTCTGAGCCATTTCTCAAACTTCCGTTTGGATATTAAAAAATACACTTTGAATTTATTATTCATTTCTTCTTTTAAACTTGTAAGTTTTGAGACAGTTTTCACCAAATAGTCTTTCTTTCTCTTTTTACTCCATCTTTGAACCTGTTACTCTTATAAATCTTATGTTTTTCCACTTACCAGAGGTTGTTTACTCTTTGCTCTTAGGCTTTATTTCAAGTTTACTTATTTAAGTTTAGCTCTTCTGTAGCACACTTCTGCTGTTTCCTTCTGGTTTTTATAATTTTCTTCCTAGAATCTGATTTTGACTGAGCTCCATCCCTACTCATAAGATATCAAAGATGGCTTAGCCAGAAAATGTCCTGGACCAATTAATGTGCACCTCTCCTGCATTTGATTTCAGAGTACACAATGACACCCACCATCCAATCCACATGAACATCAGGCTAAGACCTGGGAGAATTCATTCTGGCAGTAGCTTTGCGGTACTGTTCTTAGGGCATGGCTTTTTGTCTACAGATGTGATCTCTTAAAAGGATGTAGCCAGAGGTCAGGAGCTCTCTTTGGTTATGAAGACCAGGTCAGGTGGCATGAAGCTGCATGTGATTGATTCCCAAGCTCCCTATGTCCCAGCTCCCTATATTCTGATTCATGTACCATATGTATGTATGTATGTATGTATACACACACACACACACACACACACACACACACACATACACACACACATTGAATCATACTATATTGGTTAAATAGAAACATCTTGCACTGCAAATATGGAATATGAAATATCCTGATATTAAGACCCACCTGATAAAGAGTGAAGCTTGGAAAAACTCAATCTTATTTCAGTGGAAGAAGCCTGAACTAGAACACAGCTAAAATAATTCTTTGTTCCTTGAGGGCAATTGATTGGGTGCTTCTTTGGTCTGATTATTTCTTGCTATGTACCTATTCTTTCATTAAATTGGAATGTTTATTCTGTGCTTCTGTATATTGGAAATGAAAGACTTTTGCTTGTATAGGAGTTCACAACTAAGAGAATGCCTTGAGTGTCAGAAAAAATATTGAATCCAAGATGTTTAAATAGTATTTAAAAGATTGTTAAATTTGGGTATATTGGAAGTTCAGTTCCCAAGTGTTCCTCCATGGGTCAGGTTAGAAGCCACAGTATAGTAAAAAGAACTTAGAATTTAGAAAATTTCTAAATCAAGGGCTTACAGAATAACTCAAACATGTACTGTTTGAGTCATGTTATTTATTCTTCTACTGTTTCTAATTCTACTTCTCAAACTTCTAGTTATCCTTTGTTTCAATTCTCCCTTGTTTCTTGTTCATCTAGCCTAAATACCCTTTTACAGGGGGCTTGAAGTAACAATAAATAATTACAAGAGTTATATATCATTGGTCAAAACAAACCCGTTTAACTTGGCAATGCAAAGTCTCAAGGTTCCTGAAATAAGACTGTGTATGGGTCACAAAGCCCTGTAAGGTACGTTTCCATCTCTGGCTTACCAAGCCAGACTTGGTAAGCAACAAAGTGGCATGATATTTTAGACTGCTTTGTGTTAAAAATTTTGGTTAGACACCTAGAACTCTGACATTTTGCATAACTGTAAATTTTAAACTCATGATCTATTTACAAAAACCTTTAGTTTGAACTTGCTCTGAAGTAAAAATGAGCTAATTTTGTGTGTTTGCCTAAGACTTAGGAGAAACTGCTATTATCATGTGTTAGGAACAAAGCAGGCTTATAAGTTCCTCATAGTCCTTGTGGGAGAGTAGATCTAATTATGAAATATATCCTAGTATATTTTCTATATTTCAAAATCATACATGGAATTATAACTCATCTTCCTGACTATGTATGGATAAATGTGCCATAATATTACATGTATACATCACATGAAATTACACACTAAAATGCAAGTATTGGGTAGACACGAAATTGCGTTTGAACATGTGAAAATACAGAAAGGAAAAATAATTTCCAGAAACAGTGGTCCCACAGACCTTGTCCAGTTGGGATTCACCTCCTACAGAAAATCAGTCCTCTGGTTGGTTGACATCTTAATATTAGTTGTCACATGCTACAACTTCCATGGCCTCTGACAGTTAAAAATATGGGGAGTTTTGAAGTTAGACTATGTATTACAAGATGGAAAGGAACCGATGAAGACAAAACATGGAAGATTATGGTTTGAAATAATTTATTTATGTATCAAGTAGACAATGATTAGCTTTGTATGGTTAATACGGATTATTATGTTGGCTGAGTTTAGAATAAGCCATGTGACAAATTCTGAAAATTACTGGAGAATTGTCTTACTTAGTTTTTATCTGGTCTTGCCTGTGAAGAATTATCATCTTGATTAGGTTAATTGATAGGGTACACCCATGCTAAATTTGGGCATCACCTTTCCAAGGTATTGATTCCTTTAATAATTACTACATTTTTTTATGATCTGGCCAAGTCTATACAGAAATGTAACTATCCCAATGAGTTTATTGTCTAGGCATGACTATGAAGGATACTAAATGCATTTAGTGTTTGGACATCTATTAATTTCAATGTGTTTGGGGTATTATCTGACATAAACATGTTACAGGCATTCTCCATAACTTTACCTTTTTTTCCAAGAATTTATTGCATCAATATTGTTCTGTACCACTGCTATTCATTCTTTTGCTTAGTCTTTTCATTAATAATGTTCTTTTTTCTATTTTTACTTGATCGATTGATTCCTTCTTTGACAAAATTAATACTATTCCTTTGCATAATCTCAGTTTTCTTACTGAATATTACCTCTCTGTCTATTCATTTCTACTCCACATTACTTGATATTTCATTTTCATGTATCCTGAATGTTGATAGTACTAAGAAATGATAAGAGCGAAAGAGAATTCTATTGAACATCCTCAGGTCTTTCAAGAAATTTTTGGTCTTTCTGTTGTTTTCTTTCAAATATATTGGCGTAATATAAAAATTAAAGATAGTGTTTACCTTTAAAACTATAGCTATTACTGTGTCAAACATGCTATTATTATCTTATTCAAAATTAGAAATTCTTATACAAGGAACATATGTGTGTTCTCAAATAATTCTAAAATAAAAAACATGTTTTATTTTACTCTTTCTAAAACATTTTACTCAATATAAAAGGGTTCTTTTGGCTGTAGGGCATCACTGTGCATACTGCAGATTATAAGGGTGATGAGAAATTAAATTCCATACTATATATAGTTTTATTTTATAAAGCCTATAGCTATGCCATAATTCATACTGTAGTAATATTAGCCTTGTGCTCACTATTAGGAGGTATATCTTCATAATTTTGATACTGTTATGTATTTGTATTTAAGTTTTATACTGTAATAACAGAAAAATTCAAATACCAGAGGAGAATTCAAATGTGAGGAAAATATGGTGGTTAATGAATGAAACAATGAGGACATAATTTACCTTATGTATGGTCAAGGGTAAGGTTTATTGCAGAATATTTGGTTTTCTTTTTCTTTTTTTATATTATGCTATTTTCCAGTTAGTAGTTTCTTATCAGCTAGCTCTGTCTTAAATATTAACACATTTCTATTAATCTATGTATTTCCATGTGGTCTCAACTTACTGGAGAGGGGGGCTGGCATTCTGCTCTCTCTGGTATCTCCAGGTTGACTCCTCCTTAATCCTTCCTCTTTTCTCCTTTCTCCTAGTCCCTCCTATCTTCCTTTCTTATTGGCCAACAGTGCTTTATTTATTAACCAATAAGAGAAACATATTTACAGAATGAAATCTCCCATCATCTCCTTTTTTTCTGTCTAAAATAAAGAGTTTTAACTTTAACATAGTAAAATATATCACACAACAGTTATCAAATTAAAAACCACAGTTAACAATATTTAGTTAATTAAAATTTAGCAAGATTTAAGAAGTTATTACATCGTCTATCTTATCTTTGTGAGTATAAAGTCTTATATGGAACTTATCTTTATTCTTAATTAAGGAAAACTATAACTATAACTATCTGTTTTCAACTCCATCAAAGAATACAGAAGAATAATATATAAACTCAAGAATTGACAGAGACAACTCATCTGGTCAGTCACCCGAAGTTCTTCTGTAATGTTTCATCTTCAGCCAATAGGTCATAATGTGTCTAGCACACTCCTCAGCAAAGGAGGAAACTAAAGTGTCCAAATTCATTGGCAGTTTGTCTGGCAGACTCTTTCATGAAGCAGGAAATCTGTAGCAATGCCCATCTTGTATCAGCAGTCACTTTCCTGTGGGTCTTGCATACCAAGTTTATACAGCATTAAGTCAAACAGTCCGGACAAGAGCAGTATCTTGTACAAATGGCTAGTCTTTCCATATTGGAAGTAAACTTCATAATGGGATTCTTCGATGTCTATCTTCCTTTCTGATGCAGTTGGTGTTGTCAGGAGCATTTATGTCTCACTGTCAAGAAAAACCCTAAACCATTTTAAATGTCATATTCTGTAGGTCTTTGAAAGGTTTGGAGAATGTCTATCTATCTCAAATATATCTCTGTGTATGTTGGAAACCTAACTAACTTAACTCTAAACTTTGACTATCATAGGAAATTGTCTATAATCTGTACTACGTTATATATTACATTTCTAAATGAGCTATATAAGCATAATAACTAAACTAAAGGAGAAATATACATATCACAAAATTGACCTTAAATTGTATCAATAAATGATAATCCATTCAAAAACATAGTATTCATATCTATACCATAATCCCCTTTTTACCTTTAAAAATAGATTGGTTTAGGTCATTAACCATTTATTACCAACCATTTAAATGAAAACAAATATTTACAAACAATATTTGGGAATGTGGGCATTGTTCTTTCCAAACTGCTTCCTGATGATAGGGGAAGCTGTCATTGGGGATACTAAGAAAATGCAGAAATCCTGGCTGTTGTCTGCAAGGCTGCCTTGCTCAAGCTGTTTTGAATGTTGGATCATCAGGAACTCTGTTTCAGGGGATCTAGCTTGAGCAAACCATGTTAGTCTGGAAGGAATCCATAGCTTTTCATTTTCTGTGGAAACAAAAATAGAAATCCTTTTCCCCAGTAACCTGTCCTTAGACTTAATGTCCTTAGACAATTTTTAAAATATGTAATTTGAATTAATCGAGCAGAATTTCCTCTAACAGTTGTTTCCTCAGCTGTCTAATGATACAAAGACAATATAATGCCATACACTATCCAGATTTTCTTGGTAATTTTCACTTTACATGGCATTTTTCTTTTTCTTTTACTCTATTTCTTCTATTTCTATTTCATTATTTTTTGAAACAGGGTTTCTCAGTATAACATTTATCTGTCCTAGAATTCACTCTGCCTACAAGGTTTACTTTGAAATCACAGAGATGTGCATGCCTCTGTCTCCTGAATGCTGGAATTAAAGGCAGGTGTCACCACACCCAGCTCCTCTCTGTCTTTTTAACTCGTTTTCTCTCCCAAGCCTACATACATTTTAGAACACACTATTATTCTTTAGCACTTTATCTTAATGTGAATCTGTCTTTACTGTAAACCTTTATATTTTTCTGGTCATGAGTCTTTTATCTGTTAGACAACAACATTGCTTAAATGAAAGCCACAGTTGTTTTAGCTGCAGTCTATCCATGATGGCGGTGGCTATTTTAACACCAGCACTGAGAGCTGTGCTCACTGTCTTGGTCTACGCTGCCATCCAGCAGCATGCTGCCAGCCTTGAGATATGGTCATTGCCATTGCCAGCTCTGATACACACCAATAAATTGTTAGCAGAGCTTCTTAAAAGCAGTGAGGTTTATTCCCATTTACGCTGAGTCAGGAAACCTCCCTTAAAGGAGCCACACAAATCTCTGCTTGTCTCTTGCAAAACAGAGTCCAACCCAGAAAATTGCTGTTAGCAAGAAGCCATGCTTGTCTTTGTTCTTTTGTTTCTTAAACCCTTTATTAATCTTTGGTTAAATTTTAAGTGGAAGTTCTTAGTAGCTACATTGTGGCACCATATGTTAGGTTGTTCCCTGATGGTCTGGACCCACTGCCACACCAGCACCAAATAATACACAGAAACTCTGTATTTGATATTATGCTGTTGTCCAGTTACTAGTTTCTTATCACCTAGCTCTGTCTTAAATATTAACCAATTTCTATTAATCTAAGTATTTCCACGTGGTCTCATCTTACTGGAGAGGAGCTGATGTTCTGCTCTCTCCGTCTCTCCATGTTGACTCCTCCTTACTCCCTCCTTTCTCCTAGGCCCTCCTATCTTCCTTTCCTATTGGCCAACAGTGCTTTATTAATTAACCAATAAGAGAAACATATTTACAGAATGACATCTCCCTTCAGGTGGTGGCAGTTCTTTCCCAAATGGCCATAGCTGAATTAAGGATCGACTCCTGAAGGAGGAATAACAGTGTCCAACATTTTTTCAGGAAGATGCATGGTGCTGTCAGGAGCAATAGTGTCTCATGACAATGGAGTACTAATATTAAAACGTTTAAATTCCATGCTCTTCTGGTCTATGAAGTGTTTTATGTTATAATACTCAAAAAACTGTTTCAATTTTCTGGAAACATATGCCGAAGCATTGTCAGTTTTTATTTGTGCAGGTATGCCCATAATGGCCATTACCTCTAAATGGTGTGTGATAAAAGAATCAGCCTTTTCAGAGCTCAGAGCAGTGGCCCACTGAAACCCTGAAAATGTATTTATAATGTGGTACATGTATTTTAATTTTCTAAATTCTGGAAAGTGAAACACACCCATTTGCAATATTTCATTCCTATTTATACCTTTAGGGTTACTACCTGGTGGTAAAGGAGTTTGGTTAGAGATTGAGCAAGTAGGACATTTCCTTAGCTTGTTGCCAAGTGATAGAAAAAATCCATTATTAAACCATGTTTCTTATGAAATTCTGAGTCTTTTAGCACAATTCCTACTAATAACTGATCCATTCAATTTTATCATTGCCCTGTGCTAGGGGACCTGGCAAAAACATATGGGATCAGATTGTGTTTTATATTTATATAGGATGAATCCTATTTCTGATCATATCTTGTAACTGTATGAAGTTAATTCTATATCGTCATGAATAAATTTTCCAGTCTTAATGTGTAAGACAACTCTGTAAGTATTGAGAGTCAGTAACTATATTGAAGGGTAGTGATCTCTTTTGATCTGTACTTTGTGTGATCTAATTTTGTGTAGACCTATTTTATATCTTAAGTAGTTGACAGAATCTCCTCATTGTATTACTTGGGGTGCAATTTGTAATCATCCCCAGTGACATAAATCTTCCTTTACTTTTTCTTTTTTTTATTTAATTTATTATTTTACATGTCGATCCCAGTTCCCTGTACTTCCTTCCCTCCCTTCCTGCCTCCCTCAATTTTACCTTCTCTGCCCTCTCACATGCACAATAACCACCCTCCCCTCCCATTCCCCCACCCTAATTCCATATGTAGGAGAATGCCATCCAGTTGGGGTCATGTAAATCTGACAGGTCCAGTGAAGTAGGGACTAGGGCTTCACTCCTGTCTATAGGATAAGGCAGTTACCCTTCCATGGGGGATGTGTTCGCAAGGTCACTTTGTGCACAAAGGATACATCCTGGCTGCACTGTTTGAGGTCTCTTAGACTGCTCAGTCCTTTTGGCTGAGACCCATATTCAGGAGGGCCTGAGACAATCACATGCTGGCTTCCTAGCTGTTAGTTTGGGGCCCATTAGCTCCTCCTTGTTCAGGTAAGCTCTCTCTATGTGTTTCTGCAGCCTAGTGTTTTCCTCTCCATTTGCATCTGGGTTCTAGTTTGATTCAGTGTTTATATATGGGTGTTTGCTCCTGTTTCCAACAGTATTAGATGAGGGCTCCATGGATAATTTAGTTGTTGATCTCACTATCCGGGAAGGGCATTTATGGTAGCCTTTCCATGGATGCTCAAAATGTTAGTTGGTGGCAGTCTTCTAGTTCTCTAGACCTTTCTTTGTGTTCAATTTTATCTTCAAACCAACATTGGCTCCCTCTTTTATGTTCTCTCTCTCTCTCTCTCTCTCTCTCTCTCTCTCTCTCTCTCTCTCTCTCTCTCTCTCCTGTCTTCTATTCCTAACTGGACTCAAACTTCCTAGTCCCGCATGCTTTCCTCTCCTCCCCATCACTTTCTCCTACTTCTCTCTCCATTCACTGCCCCCGCCACTTCCCCTGTGCTCTGGGTGACTTGTGCCTTCCTGCTTCTATGAGGAACTTTATATGAAATCTCTTAGAACACACCTTGTATCATAGTTCCTCTGGTGGTATGAATTATAGGCTGGCGATCATTTGCTCTAGGTCTAAAATCCATATACGAGTGAGTACATACTGTGTTCCTCTTTTTGTGGCTGGGTTACCTCATTCAGGATGGTTTCTTCAAGTGCCAACAACTTGCTTGCGAATTTCAAGATAACATTATTTTTTTCTGCAGAGTAGTATTCCATTGTGTAGATGTGCCACAACTTCATTATCCATTCTTCAATTGAGGGGCAACTAGGTTGCTTCAAGGGTCTTGCTATTACAAATAATGCTGCTATGAACATAGTTGAACAGATGTCTTTGTTGCATGGCTGTGGATCATTTGGGTATATGCCTAAGAGGGTGATTGCCACGTCCTGTGGTAAACTAATTACAATTTTCCTCAGGAACCACCATACTCCAAAATGGCTATAGGAGTTTGGACTCCCACCAGCAGTGGAGGAGAGTTCCCCTTTCTCCACATCCTCTCCAGCATGAGTCCTCATTGGTGTTTCTAATTTTAGCCATTCTGGCAGGAGTAAGATGGTATCACAAAGTTGTTTTGAGTTGCAATTCCCTGATAGCTAAGGATGTTGAGCACTTTCTTAAGAGTCTTTCAGCCTTTTTGATTTCCTCTGTAGAGAATTCTTTCTTCAGTTCTGTACCACATTTTTTAATAGGGTTATTTGGTGTTTTGTTTACTAGTTTCTTGAGTTCTTTGTATATTTTGGAGGTCATCCCTTTTTTCAGATATTGTATTCGTGAAAAACATATCCCAGTCTGTGGGCTGCCATTTGGTCTTGTCTACTATGTCCTTTTCCTTACAGAAGCTTGTATGATTGAATATGTCCCATTTATTAACTGTTGCTCTCAGTGTCTGTGCCCCTGGAGTTATTTTCAGGAAGTGATCTTCTATACCAATTTGTTCAAGGGTACCTCCTACTTTCTCTTCTAAGTGGTTCAATGTGGCTGGAATTATGTTGAGGTCTTTGATCCATTTGGACTTGAGTTTTGTGCATGGGGACAGACATGGGTCTATCTGCATTCTTCTACACACCCTCATCCAATTGTGGCACCACCATTTGTTAAAGATGCTGTCCTCTCCCCATTGTATATTTTTAACTGTTTTGTTGAAAATCAGGTGTTCATAGGTGTGTGGGTTAATATCCAGATTTTCAATTGGATACTTTGGTCTACCATTGTGTCTACCTCGGCCAACAAGGAAACACGAACATGACTCTTATTCAAACAGCTTATTCAGGAACCTAGTACATCAGTTTCTGCCTCACCAAGTCCCAGCAAGCCCTTAAATGTACGGTCACTGCCCAATCAGCTCATGGCACCTGGTGGTCCCAGATAGGTCACAAAAGGAGGAAGCACACCAGATCCATCAAGAACTTCCAAATAAGGATTGTTTACAGCTAAGCTAGGACTACCTAGCATCCAGCCAGGCACCATCTTGGGGCTGTGGCTTTCCACAGTTCCCCCTTTTATGTTTTAAATGCAACAGGCAAGGGTAGAGGTCTGATCTCTTATGAACAAGGGACATTGTAATGGCCCCACACCCAGTTATCAGCCAAGCTGGTGCCACACCCATCCGGTATCTTTTCTCAGAGATGGGATTATGATACCAACCCATATGCAATCAGACTTGCCCTCCTTGAAGCCACTAGAAGCTGGCCTCAAGTGCAGTACTTTGTCTCACATCCTGAGTGTGTTGACTGCTTAGCCTTTTAACATAGTTAACCAAGCCTGAGGTGATTGCCCTGCCTCCAGGGCTGTGATGGCTTGTGCAATCATGGCATTACTTCTCCACTGTGTAACCCTCATCCTGCAGATACACCATAAGGCAATGAGACTAACTAGGATAAGCACCCCTCCCAGGGTCCCCATTCCTGCCCATTCTTTCAGGTGGTTCATAGCTTGAGTGATACATGTAGATAGTCCCTCTACAACCAAGAAGATGACTTGGGTGGAATTCACATGCAGGATGGAAAGTCTCAGGTCCTGCATTAACTTATTGAGTTTGCTGGATGACTTGCCTAAAAGATACAAAGAAATCTGGTTAGACACTGAATACTTTTGATATGGCACAGAGATCACACATAGCCCTGTCATCTTTCATTCACATCCTATCTGTGCCAACTGCCACAAAGTGTCAATCTGTTGATTCAGGGCAATAATATCACCTTTTAGTTGAGCATTAAGGGAAGATTTTATGACCAAAGCAGTGGCTACATTCGCTGACAGTTTATTTAAGGCAGCTGTAGTCTGGACAGTAGAATGCATTGCAATGGCAGCCATGGTGGCTCCCACAGCTCCAGCTATAATAGCAAACACGATAGGAGCAGTGATTCCAAAATCTTTCCTCTTTCTAAAGAGGGTCATGGTGCTTGGGTTCTCTACCAGAACGGGAACATACCTGGTCATTTACGTCACAAGTGCCAAAGGAAATTTTCCTCCATACCAACATAAAGAATAGAAGCATACTTGACGTGTACAACTTAGCATTTTCTCACTAGAGCTTGCAAGGTGCTATTGCTAATCACAAACACAAAAGGAGGCCAAACACACTCAGTGGTGGGTGCAAAAAACATATTCCTTCCTTTGGATATCAACTTTACTGTGCTTTCAAACAAATCTGATGTATTCCATTGAAAGGAGGCATTTCCTACCATTTCTCCTTCAATCATA
Source organism: Phodopus roborovskii (assembly GCF_943737965.1). Classification (NCBI taxonomy): domain Eukaryota; kingdom Metazoa; phylum Chordata; class Mammalia; order Rodentia; family Cricetidae; genus Phodopus; species Phodopus roborovskii. Next base: position 54,024 of record NW_026125985.1, on the reverse strand, counting down.
GCCATTGGGGAGAGATTAGTACAGCTACCATTATTGCCACAGAGTAGCCAATGATCAAAAGGATTAGAATCTCCATTTTGAGCTGGGTTTTTATTACAATACGGAGCCCATTTGGTTTGCGGGTGAATAGTCGAGTTACACCTCTCCCAGTCTCTAGGCCATCAACCTCTAATCCAGGTGGCATTACTCTTCAAAATGGTTTCACCATGTGGCCATGAAGAGCTTCCACCTGCACTATTGCAAAAGCAGCAATTATCCCATAATTGTTGACTGACTGAGCAAGTGCTTTAATCATTTTAAGATCAATAGGCTAATGATAGCATTGCTCTGCATTATCCTGAAAAACTGGATAACATAACTCATGTCTCACTTCCTTCCATTCCTCCGGGCAGAAAGACTGCCCCCCAGAACATCCTGGAGAGGAAGATATATCATATGGAGGAGGGGTCAGTCCTGGAGCAGTAGGCTCCACCTTACAGGATTCAGAGCACTTCCCCAAAGATGACTTCTCCATTTTCTTTACCAGCATTTTCAGTTCCTCTTCTGATTCTGAGCTACTATCCTCGGAACTTTCCTTTTCTGATTTCATGGAGCACTCTTCTTTCAAATGTTCTGACACCTCTTGTCCCTTTTCAGCAACCTTGCATCATCTATGATCCTTTAGGCAGTTGCAAACAAGTTTCCAAATAGCCTGAGCCCTTCTTTTTAGCGTTCCCTGTTCCCAGGCAAAATCTAGATCTCTCCCAAGCTTGTCCCAGCAAGTGATAGTAAGATTACCCCAGTCAGCATACCAGGGGACCACTGTCTCAACCTCCCCTAGAAACATTTCTAATGTACTCTTCTTTAGCTTCAGTTCCTTAGAATGCAACAGCTCCTGAAGAGCATGTTGTGATATCAAATTTCCCATACTTTCACTTTGGTTACTTTTATCTTGTCTGATCATAGAACTTTATCGCTCCTACTGGAGACCTTATTGCCTCTTTACCAAGGTCATTAACTTGGTCCTGATTTACCTGGGATTTACTGGTCAACTACCCTGACTGCAGGAAGTTCTGAGCAGTTCACCCATGGAGAGAGGCTTCCTGTACAGGCCACCACTCGTTGTGTATAACTCGACCAGCAAGAAAACACAAACACTACTCTTCTTCAATCTGTTTATTCAGCTTCTGCATCCCTCCACCCCAGCAAACCCTTAAATGTGTTCTCACTGTCTAATCATCTCATGCCACCTGGCGATCCCGACTAGGTCACAGAAGGAGGAAGCACACCAGATCCATCAAGCATTTCCGAATAAGGCTTGTTTACAGCTAAGCTCGGACTACCTGGCATCCAGCCAGGTGCCATCTTGTGGCTATGGCTTCCCACACTAGGTGGCATAACAAACCTCAACAGATACAAGAGAATTGGAATAGTCCCCTGTATCTTATCAGACAACCATGCTTTAAAATTGCAATTCAACAACAACACACATCACAGAAAACCTACAAACTCATGGAAACTGAACAATGTACAATTGCACCACACCTCATTCGACGAAGAAATAAGGAAAGAAATTAAGACCTTTCTAAAATTCAACGAAAATGAGGACACAACATTCCCGAATGTATGGAACACCTTGGGAAGTTCATTGCACTAAGTGCCCATACAAAGACAACTGAGGATAGTCACATTAAGGAATTAACAGCACAACTGAAAGTCTTAGAACAAAAAAAAAAAAAAAAAAAAAAAAAAAAAAAAAGCAAACTCTCCCTGGAGGCCTGGAGGTGTAGATTCCAGGATACAAAAATCAATGTATCAATGTGACAAGAGTTGTTTTTTGAGAAAATCAACAACATAGACAAACCTTTATCCAAAGTAACAAAAAAGCAGGGAGAGAGCATGCAAATTAACAAAATCAAAAATTAAAAGGGGGACATAACAACAGACACACGAAATACAGACAATTTTCAGGTCATACATTGATGGCACTTGAAGAAACCATCATGAATGAGGTAAACCAGTCACAAAAAGAGGAACACAGTATGTATTCACTCATATATGGATTTTAGACCTAGATCAAAGGATCACCCGCCTATAATTCACACCACCAGAGGAACTAGGATACAAGGTGTATTCTAAGAGATTCATATAAATTCCCTCACAGAACTGGGAAGGGACAAGTCCCACAGAGCTCAGGGGAAGTGGGGGGGCAGGGAATGGACAGAGAATTAGGAGAAAACAAGGGGGAGGAAAGGAAAACATGTGCGACCAGGAAGATTGAGCCTTTTTAGGAATAGAAGACAGGAAAGAGAGAGTCAGAGACAGACAGAAAGAGAGAGAGAGAGAGAGAGAGAGAGAGAGAGAGAGAGAGAGAGAACATAAAAGAGGGAGCCAATATTGGTTTGCAGATAAAATCGAACACAAAGAAAGGTCTAGAGAACTACAAGACTGCTCCCAACTAACAATTTGAGCTTCCATGGAAAGGCTATCATAAATGCCCTTCCTGAAGTGTGAGATCAACAACTAAATTATCCATGGAGCCCTAACTAATGCCTGTTGGAAACAGGATCAAACACCCATACATAAACACTGAGTTGAGCTAGAACCCAGATGCAGATGGAGAGGACAAGACCAGGCAGCAGAAACACATACAGACAGCTTACCTGAACAAGGAGGAGCTAAAGGCCACTAGACTGATAGCTGGGAAGCCAGCATGTGGCTGACTCAGGCCCCCCTGAATATGGGTCTCAGCCAGAAGGACTGAGTAGTCTAAGGGACCTCAGACATTGGAGCCAGCATGTATCCATGGTGCACAAAAGGACTTTGCGAACACATCTCCCATGGAGGGGTAACTGCCTTAATCTAGAGACAGGAGAAAAACCCTAGTCCCTACTTCACATGACCTGTCAGATCTACATGACCCCAACTGGATGGCATTCCCCTACATATGCAATTGTGGTGGGGGAAGGGAGGGAAGGGAGGTTAGAGTGCATGTGAGAGGGCAGAGAGGGTAAAAGGTAGGGAAGGAGGGATGGACGGAGGGAGGGAGGGAGGGAGGGAGGGTGGGAGGGAGGGAGGGAGAGGGAATAGGGATCAACATGTAAAATAATAAATTAAATAAAAAAATGCTTTGACTCCAAAATTTAAGTTCATGGACATGTTACTGGGGAAAAGGATTTCTATTTTTGTTTCCACAGAAAATGAAAAGATGTGGATTCCTTCCAGACTAATGTGGTTTGATCAAGCCAGATCGCCTGAAACAGAGTACCAGGTGATCCTACATTCAAACTATCTGGATAAAGCAGCCTTACAGACTACAGCCAGGATTTCTGCATCTTCTTCGAATCCCTCATGACAGTGCCCCTTACCAGCAGGAAGTAGAAATATCTCCCATGTTCTTGGATAGGTAGGATAAATACAGAATAATGGCAATCTTGCCAAAAGCAATGTACAGATTGAGTGCAATCCCCATTAAAATCACAGCCCAATTCTTCACTGAACTTGAAACATCTCTGTACATAAAAGAAGTTCAGGAGGCATCACAATCCCTGACTTTAAGCTCTACTACAGAGGTATAATTCTGAAAACAGCCTGGTATTGGCACAAAAATAGACAGGTAGACCAATGGAATCGAATCAAAAAGCCTGATATAAACTCACACACCTCTGATCTCCTGATTGTAGACAAAACTACTAAAATAATACAATGGGGGGAGGAAAACATCTTCAACAAATGGTCGTGGCACAATTGGATGATGGTGTGTAGAAGACTGAAGATAGACTCATGTCCATCACCATATACAAAACTCAAGGCCAAATGGATCAAAGACCTCAACATCAATCCAGGCACACTGTACCCCTTAGAAGAGAAAGTACGAAGTATCCTTGAACTTGTTGATATAGGAGACTGCTTGCTGAACGTAACTCCTGTAGCACAGACACTGAGACCAAAATTTAATAAATGGGACCTCCTCAAACTTAGAAGCTTCTGTAAGGCAAATGACACAGTGGAGAAGACCAAATGGCAGCCCACAAACTGGGAAAAGATTTTCATCAATCCTACATCTGATTTCTAAAACATACAAAGAATTCAAGAAACTACTCAATAAAATCCCAAATAACTCTATTAAAAAATTGGAGTACAGAACTGAAGAAAGAATTCTTAATACAAAAAATCAAAAAGGCTGAAAGACACTTATGAAAGTGCACAACATCCTTAGCTATCAGGTAAATGCAAATCAAAACAACTTTGAAATACCATCTTAATCCTGCCAGAATGGCTAAAATTTAAATCACCAATGACAACTTATGCTGGAGAGGATGTAGAGAAAGGGGAACTCTCCTCCACTGCTGGTGGGAGTCCAAACTCGTACAGCCATTTTGAAGATCAGTATGGAGCTTCCTTAGGAAAAGGGGAATTAGTTTACTACAGGACCCGGCAGTCGCCCTCTTAGGCATATACCCAAATGATCCACATCCATTAAAAAAGACTTGTGCTCACCGATTATCATAGCAGCATTATTTGTAATAGCAAGGAACTGGAAGCAACCTAGATGCCCTTCAATTGAAGAATAAATAAAGAAGATTTGGCACATCTACGCAATGGAATGTTCCTCTGCAGAAAAAAAAAATAATGGAATCTTGACATTGGCAGGCAAGTGGATATCACTAGAAGAAACCATCTTCAATTAGGTAACCCTGTCACAAAAAGAGGAACATGGTATGTACTCACTCATATATGGATGTTGGACTTAGACAAAAAGATCACCAGCATATAATGCAAACCAGCAGAGGAACTAGGATACAAGGTGTATTCTAAGAGATTCATATAAACTTCCTTACCGAAGGAGGGACAAGTCACCCAGAGCATATGGGAAGTGGGTCAGTGAATGGAGAGAAGTAGGAGAAAGAGAAGGGAAGGAGAGGAAAACATGTGCAACTAAGGAGATTGAGCCAGGGTATAAATAGAAGACATAAGTGAAGAGAGAGAGAGAGAGAGAGAGAGAGAGAGAGAGAGAGAGAGAGAGAGAGAGAGAGGACAAAACTAAAAGAGGGATCAATTATTGGTTTGAATAGAAAACTGAACCTAAAGAAAGCCTAGAGGCTTACAAGAATGCTGCCACCTAACAATTTGAGCAACCATGGAAAGGCTACCATAAATGCCCTTCCCAGATAGTGAGATCAACAACTAACTCATCCACCATCATGGAGCCCTCATGTAATACCTGTTGGAAACAGAAGCTAACACCCATAACTAAGCACTGAGTCGAAATAGAATCCAGATGCAGAGGGAAGGACAAGACCAGGTTGCAGAAACACATAGAGAGAGCTGACCTGAACAAGGAGGAGCTAACAGGCCCCCAGACTGATAGCTGGGAATCCAGCATGGGACTGACTCAGACCCCCTGAATATGGGTCTCATCTAGAAGGTCTGAACACTGTAAGGGACCTCAGACTGTGGAACCAGGATGTATTCCTGGTGCACAAATTAAAATTGCGGACACATCCCCCGTGGAGGGATACTGCCTTAACCTAGAGACAGGAGAGAAGTCCTAGTCCCTACTTCAAATGACTTACCTGTCTACTCTTAAGCATAGTAAGCCTAATTTTTAACTTTAAATCGATAAGAAGCTTTATTTTTCAGACATTACATTTTCTACAAGTATTACCAATATATTTAAAATTATAGAGATATTTCTCTCAGAGCATCATGAGTCTAGATGTTCCATTTATTATTTATTTTTCTTTCTTTCTTTATTATTGAAATATTCTGTTGTTTTGACAACCATTAATAGTTACTACAAATATTTAGGTCTGTAAATACTTTTATTATAAAGTTATTGTCTACATTTTAAAAAAAGTAAAATGTGGCTGGATTGATGACTTTGTAGTCAAAAATACTTGCTGTTCTTGTGCAGGACCAAGTTTTGTTAACACAAAACACATTGTATGTCATAGACGATTGTAACTCAGTTTCATTGGATCCAACACCCTCTTTTGGCATCTGTTTATAATGTGTGAGTGTTTGTGTATGTGTGACTGTGTGTGTTTGTGTGTGTGTGCATGTGTGTGTGTGAGTGTGTGTGTGTGTTTGTATGTTTGTGTAGTGCACTTACACACATGCAAGCAAAATGTTCGTGCATAAAAATAAAAATAAATAAGTGTAATTAAATCATTATATTTGTTGAGTGAGTTAAATTTCCATGTAATTATATAGTTTTGTTAAACACTTAAAATAAAATAACATATGTATAATTACCCAAAGTGTAAATGCTATTTGTGTCTTTATAATAATACTGTTGATGTGCAGCGTATTTTAGTAGTTTCTGCTGTGTAAGTACTTTTTATAATAATTCTTCATATGAGATATAATTTGTCAACTAGAATATAATTTTAGTACTAAAATACAGTACTGTTCACCCATGCATAATATTGTCTATTAAAATTATTAATATTACATGACTGAAATTTTTATATGTTGTTTATAACTCTCCTTTTTTTGCACCCTCAGTTCCTAATGATATTTCAACTCTTTAAATGTTTTAATATTGTATATATGTTAATTAAGTAGAATTGTGGAATGTTCATGTCATTATTTTGATTTAGTTCACTTTAAAGAATATCAATTGATGTGTAAATAAAGATATTGAAATGTATATTTATATTACTATTCAGCATTCAAAAATATTTAAGTTTAATTCTATGCAAAACACAGGTTAAATATTTCATATATTTGAATGGTGCTCAGAATTTTCATTCATATAAAATCTTGATTAATGAAACAATATTCATCAAAATTAGTGCTATCTATAATATAGAAATAAAAATTAGGAATCTATCTTTATATATACACAGATTTATTGAAATAATCTGTTTTACATGCTTTGATTTTGTTAACAAGTGCATAATTGTATATTATTTATTTTTATTTTAACAGTTATACTTTGATCTATTTGAAAATAGATGATAAGTAATGACATTCACTAAGAACAAATTATGGATGATATTTCCTTGAAATGATTTTGCTGAAAGAGATATTCCACTGATGCTAACCTGAAATCGAGTTTTATCTCATCAAAGATGAAACCCAGAAGCTATTAGAATTCCTTTATAAAAGATCAGATGCTGATCCATGCACAAACTATTTACAGAAATTTCCTCTAATATGAAACATCTGTGGTGGGAGAGAGGAGGCTCATGAGACTAAAAGAAGTAAATGGCTCACAAGTTTCAAGAAATTCCTGAAAGTAAACTGATTTACAATAACACATGATTACAGGAGCAGTAAGAATAAGAAGGAAAGATGCCTATCTCAGCAGTATAGCTACCTGGGAAGACTGTCTAATTTGTCAAGCTCTCAGTAAGTCATGCTGTGGACAACAGGGGTTCAAACTTCATGAGTTGTTACTCATGAGAGGAGAAAGGGGGATATTTGATTATTTTGCTGACTTTGTGCCATCCATGCTCCTGTAAGCAATCCTTTGTCCATACCCATAAAGTACCCCTAGCAAATTAATTAAGTTGGGTTTTGATAAAAAAAAATTTCTTTGGTTCACCAATATAAGGTGAGTAAATTTAATTTATTTCTTCTAGGGAAAAGTTCCAAGTTCTGACGGCATACAAATTCTCTAGATGGAAAAAAATTGGTTAATGACACTGTACTTTATGTCCAAAATATTGTAAATTCATAGTTAAGATGTGTTTTGCTTGTGACAATTTAGGATGAAAGTAATAATAGATTCACTAATAAACCTATTCAAAGATTCATCTCTTTAGAATCCAGTACATATTCCTTTGAAAATCACTGATAAAAGGGCAAATTCACCTGGTATACGGGAAGAGCATGAGAGAAGATAAATTAATCTTGGTAGTAGATAATACTAACTGAACTACATAATACATGGAGTGGAGAGCTGGAACTAAACTAAAGATTTAACTTAGGCCTGCCTTAGTCCACTTTCAGTTTGTAATAATAAAATACTGTCAACAGGATAAAATGTTCTCATGTTCTTTCTACTGCAGTGATAAAGACCATAACCTAAAAGAATGTTTGAGGAGGAAGGGGTTTACTTTCTTTAGTCTTCAACATCACAGTTCATCACTGGGAAAAGATTAAAATTTATCATACCTGTATATTTGGATTCTTTATGTGATTATAGGTATCAGCTATAGTCTTGTAGCATACTCGAGGGAGAGAAAGAATGGTTACTCTGTTTTCATATATATATATTTTAACTCTATGATCATTTTTATGCTTCTACCAAAGTCACATAGCTAAATTTTGCCATATTCCTCTTTTGAATCCAAACTTGAATACATAGATAAAGGAAAGGAAAAGAATTACACTATTTTGATTGTTTCTACTCTAGATTTAAGGATACAAACCTTAAGAGAGTCTTTAAAACAACCTAACAATCCTACCTCATTTCATTTTCTAATGAATTCTCTAAACTCTGATCTGGCCATTTTTCATTTCTCAATTCTTAATAAACCTGTACCAGTTTCATTTTATGTCACAAACATCTTTATTTCTTTTTTCTCTGTTATTAAACAAACAACTAATCATAGAAAGAATAGATCACCATCAAGAAAGCCTAAATGTACATGTGGGTTACCAAATTTGGAGCTGTTGGGCAGGATAAGCACTGATATCCCCAAAGCAATACAGAGTATCAACATTGGTTTTGGTTGATCACAAGAATGTCACATTATTGGTGAAGACTCCACACACTTTGGTCTTAAAATATGAAGAAAACAAGATGAAGTCTCTTAGCAGTTTATAGAGGCTGAGAGAAGTAGTATCCGTTTTCTTAATTAGTGGCGTTCATGGTAGATTGACCATGGCCTAGTTGATGGCTCTACACATATGTACAGATACCACTAATTGAATTTACTGAAACAGAAAGAGCTAGAAAGAAAATGTAGGAGGGATTGAGGGAGATATATGAAGTGGGGAGATAGATGTGGATAGGGTGCTGGAAGAATCTAGAAAGGGAGATGGGAGTAGATATTATTTAAATACATTCTGTAGGTAAATGAATTATCAAAGAATAAGACAACAGACAAATGATATTTTGTTCACCTTTTTCAGGAATAATTGTCAGTTCTCTGCTATCACATCCAAACTTATAAATAGTTGAGGGTAATACTTCCTATGCTTTACAAAACCTCTGTTGAGAAGAGTAGTCATGTACACCTTTTTACTTCATGTGTAGAGTGTGAGGAGTATTTCTTTGCAGAGATAGTATTCTTGGAGCCTGTTCTGAGCAATATAATGCCTTTCTCTATTCCAGGCTTGCTTTGTACTTTCTGATAAACTTTTTTTGTCACTTGAAAACTCACCAAGAGTACCAATTTATCTGACTTTAGGGGCTGAGGAATTGGGTCTTTCTACCTTATTATGATATAGAATATGTGCAGCCATGGGAACCACATAAGCTATAGAGTAGATCCACTGACCAAGAAGTATTAGTCTATTAAAAGGAGATCCATATACCTCTTTCTTATCCTTGCATTAAGTCAGTGAAATGCACATTTAACTCTTGGAATGTGTAAGCCCTGTTCTATGTTAAATGGCAATCTACCCTTCTGACCGTGTAGTAATTTTACAAATTTAGTTTTGATCACACTGTATTATATTCTATACTGTGTCTCATTTTGTCCTCACAGTGAGTAATGAAACAGTTTTCATTGCAGAGCAAGCATGTTTCCTCTTCTCTCTCTCTCTCTCTCTTTCTCTCTCTCTCTCTCTCTGTGTGTGTGTCTCTCTCTCTCTCTTTCTTGTGTGTATATAGATATATGTTCCTTCTACTTCACATGAGAAGTAATTTAATATAAATTTCAATATATTTTTCAAGGAAAGGAGGTACAGTGACATGGTCAAAAAATTACAAGGTCTGTAATAATGTGAATACCAATGCTAAAATTTAAAATATTTAAATTTAGTACACATTAGATAATGCATGTTGAAGATGGCATGCAGTTATTAAGATACAGAGCTTAGATTTGAACTTATATGACTCCAGATTTTTTTTCTTTAGTCACATTTCCTTGTGTATGCAGAGTAACCTTGTCAACTTTCCTTGTTCCTGCTGAGTTTAGAATTTCATTTGATTGAGCAGAGCCAAATGTAGTTCATCTCTGCCAATTAATAAAGTCATTGCTGCTGAAAATGAACTTCATCTACATTTAAGGTATGGGACAGACTTTATATTAGAACAAGATAATGTGCCAGTTAAAAATCATGATTGAAAAGTGTTTGGGACACTTGGAATTGTTGAAAATACATGTAAGAGCAAGGTAGTTATTCACAACTTTGCAGTGATCCACTTAGAACAAGAATATCATGGGATGCATCCAAATAATAATATTTTGCAGCTTTTCCTCACAATGGTCTTCAAAATTCTACTTAAAGTCTGTGATGCACAGATGCTGAAGCTAAATAGTCAGATTCAAAACAACTAGTTTTATGAACAGTCAAGAAAAATCTCTACTTGTGCCTCACTAAAATTTCTCTTCACTAGCTCTACTGTTTCATATTTTCTTCCCAATGTTTACAAAACAAATTGTAATCAGATCACTAAGGAAATAAATTTAACTTGAAAGAAATCTTTTACATAAAACAAAGGCAAGTTAAATAACATGCATTCTCCTGGTAGAGATACTTGAAAAATGACTTATAATTTTGAGTATTTGGTGTATATGAGCTTTAAATAGTCGTTTTCTGTATTTCTCAAACATTGGTTACTGATTAAAAAGTGAAATATCTAATTCAGGTAAATAGTCTATTAACAGAAACTACTGTATTTTAAAGTAAAAGAGGCCCATTTATTAAACCACTCTGCTTGGTGTACATCCAGAACCCTGTCATATATTTACTTTCTACTTTGAAATACAACTCAGAATCTTAGATTTTGTCAAAAAAAATAATTTATTCCATCATTACCACACACTGATAAAAACATTATAGAAAACAATTTTGTCATGAACATAGTTTTTTGAAAGGTTATTTTGCTCATCAGGACACAATCTGGTTATTAACAGAACATTATGCTCATCTAGTAAGAGCAACAGCATGGGCATATTAATGGCTCAGGTGTTATATACAAGCATTTTAGCATTTGGCTAAAGAAGAGAGAGAGAGAGAGAGAGAGAGAGAGAGAGAGAGAGAGAGAGAGAGAGAGAGAGAGAGGTAGCATGACTCCAGAACTCTTTCTTTAAGAATATGATTATTGCCAGGCCCTGTTGTAAACTAATTCCCATTTTCCTGAGGAACCACCATACTGATCTCCAAAATGGCTGTATGAATTTTCATACCCACCAGCAGTGTGGGAGTGTTCCCCTTTCTCCACATCCTCTCCAACATAAGTCATCATTGGTGTTTCTAATTTTAGCCATTCTGGCAGGAGTAAGATGGTATCTCCAAGTTGTTTTGATTTGCATTTCCCTGATAGGTAAGGATGTTGAGCACTTTCTTAAGTGTCTTTCAGCCTTTTTGATTTCCTCTATTGAGAATTCTTTCTTCAATTCTGCACCCCATTTTTTAATAGATGTTATTTGGTGTTTTGTTGAAGAGATTTTTGAGTTCTTTGTATATTTTGGAGATCAGCCCTTTGTCGGATATAGGATTGGTGAAAATCTTTTCCCAGTCTATGGGTTGCCGTTTGGTCTTGTACACTGTGTCCTTTGCCCTACAGAAGCTTCTAAGTTTGAAGATGTCACATTTATTAATTGTTTCTCTCAGTGTCTGTGCCCCTGGAGTTATGTTCAAGAAGCAGTCTCCTATACCATTTTGTTCAAGGGTACCTCCTAATTTCTCTTCTAAGAGGTACAATGTGGCTGGATTGATATTGAGGTCTTTGATCCATTTGGACTTGAGTTTTGTGCATGGCGAAAGACATGGTTCTATCTGCAGTCTTCTATACACCCAAATCCAATTGTGCCAGCAACAATTGTTGAAGATGCTGTCCTTGCCCCAGAACCCTGCAATCCCCCTGTTAGGCATATACCCAACGGACTTTCATCCATGCAACAATGACATCCGTTCAACTATGTTCATAGCAGCACTATTTGTAATAGCAAGAACCTGGAAGCCACCTAGAATCCCCTCGATTGAAGAATGGTTAATGAAGATGTGGCACATCTACACAATGGAATATTACTCTGCAGAAATAATAGTATATTGAAATTTGCAGGCAAGTGGATGGTACTTGAAGAAACAATACTGAATGAGGTAACCCAGTCACAAAAAGAGGAACACACTATGTACTAACTCATATATGGATTATAGACCTAGAACAAATGATCCCCAGCCTATAAATCACACCACCAGAGGAACTAGGATACAAGGTGTATTCTCAGAGATTCATATAAAGTCCCTCACAGAACTGGGAATGGACAAGTCCCACAGAGCTCAGGGGAAGTGGGGGGTCAGGGAATGAAGAGAGAATTAGGAGAAAACAAGGGGGAGGAAAGGAAAACATGTGTGACCAGGAAGATTGAGCCTTTTTAGGAATAGAAGACAGGAAAGCGAGAGAGAGAGAGAGTCAGAGAGAGAGAGAGAGAGAGAGAGAGAGAGAGAGAGAGAACATAAAAGAGGGAGCCTATATTGGTTTGAAGATGAAATTGAACCCAAAGAAAGGTCTAGAGAACTACAAGACTGCTGCCAACTAACAATTTGAGCTTCCCTGGAAAGGCTACCATAAATGTCCTTCCCAGATAGTGAGATCAACAACTAACTTATCCATGGAGCCCTCAACTAATGCCTGTTGGAAATAGGAGCAAACATGCATACATAAAGACTGAGTCAAACTAGAACCCAGATGCAGATGGAGAGGACAAGATCAGGTGGCAGAAACACATACAGACAGTTTACCCGAACAACGAGGAGCTATTGTCCACTGGACTGATAGCTGGGAAGCCAGCATGGGACTGACTCAGGACCCCCTGAATATGGGTCTGAGCCAGAAAGACTGAGCATTCTATGGGACCTCAGACAGTGGAGCCAGGATGATTCCCTGGTGCACAAAAGGACTTTGCGAACACATCCCCCATGGAGGGAAAACTGCCTTAATTTAGAGATTGGAGAGTAGCCCTAGTCCCTACTTCACATGACCTGTCAAATTTACATGACCCCCAACTGGATGGCTTTCCCCTACATATGGAATTGGTGTGGGGGGATGGAAGGGTGTGTGGTTAGAGTGCATGTGAGAGGGCAGAGAGGGTAAAAGTAAGGGAAGGAGGGAGGGTGGAAGGGAGGATGGGAGGGAGGGAGGGAGGAAGAGGGAACTGGGGTCAACATGTAAAATAATAAATTAAATTAAAAAAATGCTTTGACTCCAAAATTTAAGTTCAAGGACAAGTTACTGGGGAAAAGGATTTCTTTTTTTTTTTTTTTTTTTTTTTTTTTTTCCTCAGAAAATGAAAAGATGTGGATTCCTTCCAGACTAATGTGATTTGATCAAGCCATACGGCCTGAAACAGTGTACCAGCTGGACAAAAATAGCTGGACAAAACAGCCTTACAGACTACAGCCAGGATTTCTTAATCTTCTTCAAATCCCCCAGGACATTGCCCTTTACCAGCACAAAGTAGTTTGGAAAGAACAATGCCTAAATTCTCAAATGTTGTCTATAAATGTTTGTTTTCATTTAAATGGACTTGGTTATATAAAATAAATTAAAAAATAATATGATTATTATAATTTCCAAAAAAGAAAGGTTTACACAGAGCTCTTTTTTTATTTTTCCTTCTATATATTTAAGTGAGGAATAATCTTGTTTTACCTGTCAAATATATTTCCCTCTCCTTGCCCTCCTACCTTGACTCCAACCTACTCCTCTATCCTGTCCCCTTTGGGCTCCCGAGGAAGTGTCAGGCCTTCCATGGGGGAAACTTCAAAGTCTGTCACATCATTTGGAGTGGGGCCTATGCCCTCTCCCATGTGTCTAGGCTGAGAGAATATCCATCTATGTAGAATGGGCTCACAAAGACCATTTGAATACTAGGGATAAACAATAATCTACTAACAGAGTCCCCATAGATTGTCCAGGCTTCTTAAATGACACCCACATTTAGAGAGTCTGGGTTGGTCCTATGCTGGTTTGCCAGCTATCATTCTCATGTCCATTAGCTCCTCCTTGTTCAAGTAAGCTGTTTCTGTGGGTTTCTTCAGACTGGCCTTGACCCCTTTTCTCATCACTTCTCCCTCTCTGCCAAGTGGATTTGTTAGACTCATTGCTTAGCTGTCGGTGTCTGCTTCTACTTCCATCAGCTACAAGATGAATGCTCTAAGATGGCATATAAGCCAGTAACCAATCTCATTATAGGGGAAGAGCATTTAAGGTAGCCTTTCCACTACTGCTTATATTCTTAGTTGGGGTCATCTTTGTGGATCTCTGGACATTTCCCTCATTCAAGATTTCTCTTTAGACCTATAATGACTCCCTCTATTTTGGTACCTCTTTTCTTGCGTTCCTGTATTTTTCCTCCAACACTATCTTCCTGCTCCCTCATGTCCTGCAAAATCCTCCTCTTCTCATTTTTCTCTTTCTCCTAACTTCCTCTCTCATGCCTCCAATTTATAATCATCTGGAGAGACTTTTACTAGCCTCTTAGAAAAGCTAAAACATAACCTTTAGGTTATTTCATGTCTCTAACTATTCTTATTATAATAACATTATTTTCTGATTGTTTAACATGATAGAAATTTTTATTTTGATTCATGGTTTGTGAGTAACAGTGGGGTTATCACTATTTCTTTTATGTCTGTACCTACAAAAATATAGTAACTTAAAAAAGATTGTAATAACTAAATTTATACTAGAATAAAAATGTGTAAGAATTAGAATGCCATAATGGATTATGCTGATGTACCAAAAGGGAGATAGTAGATACTTTTTGAAGGTTCATGACCTCAGTTAACCTGGGAAGTTGGCTGTGTTTCCAGTTCTAAACATGATTTCTCTCCTGTGTTTTGAGCCTTATGTGCAATTAAGCACCTGTTGATTACCAACAACATGTTTCTATTATTGCATCTTTATGCATATCTTAATGCTAGTAATATTTGTGGTTCACAGGTGTTGCAGATTAATAGTACTCTTTGATTGCTTCCTTCCCTTGGCAGTTTGCATAGTATTATCTGGAGCCATGGCATTTTACCATCAGAAAGAACCTTTCAGTTTATATTCAACTAGAATCATATGAGTTTTGTGTTATAAGAATATAGTAGCTTTACAATGGCTAAAATTCAGTGAAAACAAATGTATTCACAAGCTGGCCTCAAACTCACATATAGCAGAGTATCTTGTACTTCTGAGTCCCCTGTCCCACTACATCCTTATACCCATTTGTTAAATCCTGGAGCTTGAGCCTACAGCTTTTTACAAACACTACATCAGCCAAGTAACAATCCTAGCCTACATACTTTGAATTTTCAATTTTGTTTTTGCATTTGTGTTGTTCTCCTGAAGACCTATCCTTCAGAAGCCTATCACAACTTATTTTGAGGTCAGTGCTCGTTAGCATTTCTGGTTCAAATGCTTGAATGATTAGTCTTCCCTGTTTTTTTTGTTATTAATTCTGATGAATCAAACTCAGGATATGACAACTGCTAGGCCAGCACTCTAAAACTGAACTACTTTTCCTGTGCATCATATTTTTTATTGCTATATAGCTCAATTGCCCTTGAACTCTTTACATAGCCTGTTATGGCCACCAATTCACCACCTTATGCCCCTGCTTTCCATGTGCTGAAATCACAGGCATGATGTACCACATTCTTAAGAACAGTGTCACCATGTCATAAACAAACATATAATAAATTGCTTTCTTAAATATACATTTTATTTTACTTTTTTATGGTCCATCCTTTATTTTTTGAAACTATTTCGTTCCTTACATACCAATCCTATTTAACCCTCTCTTCCCTTTTCCCACACCCCACCTTCCCCCTATCCAATTCTTAGAGAGATTAAGTCCTTTCATGGGCAGTCAATAAAATGTGTCGTATCACTTTGAGGCAGACTCAAAACCCTCCCTCTGTATCTAGGCTGAACAAGTTAATCTTCCATAGGGAATGGGCTCCAAAAAGCCAGTTCACAGTGACATCCATAAACTGCCAAAGCCACACAGATGTCACCTACATAATGAGGACCTAGTTCAGTTCTATGACAACCCCAGTTGTCAGTCTGGATTCAGTAAGCTCCCACTAGCTCATGTCAGCTGTGGGTTTCTCCATCATGGTCTTGACATCTTTGCTCATATTATTTCTCCTTCCTCTGTTCCACTAGAGACAAGGTGTTTGTCCTAGTACATACCTGTGGATCTCTGCATTTGCTTCCATCAGTTACTATATCAAAGTTCCATGATGAAAATTAAGGAAATTAGCAGGCAAATGGTTAGAACTAGAAAAAACCATCCTGAGTGAGGTAACTCAGACCCTTAAACACAATGAACTTATAAGTTGATATTAGACATAAAGCAAACCATAACCACCCTACAGTCTATAATCCCAAAGAAGCTAGGTAATGAAGATTATACTAAGAGAAACATACATGTATCCCCTGGAAAAGGAAATAGGAAAGATATCCTGTGTAAATCAGGATCTATGGGAGGAGGGTAAAGTGTGGAATGGGTGGGTGGAAGAGTAGAGAGGAGTCAGGGAGAACATGAGGGAATGGGATGGTCGAGTTGGGGGAAGGACAGAGAGGAAGAGCAAGAAAAAAGAGTTCTTGGTAGAGGGAGCCGTTATTGGGTTAGTTAGAAACATGACACCAGGGAAATTCCAAGGAATCCATAAGGTTGACTACAGCAAAGACTCTAAGCAACACCTTTGCCTGAACTGGGCTATACCCTGTAATCAGATTAATGACTACCTTAATTGTCATCATAGAACCTCCCTTGAGTAACTAATGGATTTCAATATTACATGTTAGAATAGAAACTTTGCCCAGGCTTAATTTTTCATTTCATTTGTTTTCCTTTCCAATGCTTAATTAATTTTTTTGTTTCTTTGTTTAGTCATTCAATCAATTGAACAATTATTTCTTTGTTTATGGGGGCGATGATAGGCATATACTGTTATATGCATATGGAGATTAGAGGGTAACTTGCAGGAATTGATTCTCTCCTGCTTTGGGTTTCAAGATATTGAACACAACTTTTAAGTCTTGGATGCAAGTGGCTTTTTCTACTGAGTCCTATTGTGCAGCATTTCTAATGAATATTATAATTTATATTTATTTCTCCTCTTTGTAACTATGATAAAATACCTTCAAATTTTCTTGGTCATTAACTGATTCCCCCACTAAAAACTCATTAACCGGTGAAGATGTAGCATTATTTTCTGGGAAAACTGACATATATAAATTCAATCCCTACAGTTTTTTCTCTTTATTAGTAGTAGGCCAGATTTTGTCCTTGCTCCCTTCCATCCTTCCTTCCTTTCTTCCATCCTTTCTTTCTTTTTCCTTTCTTTTTTCTTTCTTTCTTCCCTCTCTCTATCGCTTACCTTACATCCTTTTTTTCTTCCATTTCTCTCTTTATCTTTCTTCCTTCCTATCTATCTATCTATCTATCTATCTATCTATCTATCTATCTATCTATAAATCTATCTGTCTTTCTCTTGTGTTTTTGCTTTTCTAAGACTTTAGATCACTCTATAGACCATAATGGTCTCAATTGACTATAGGTAGCACTTACTTGGTATTAAAACTGAGAACTGAGGTAGTTTTATTGTTTTTATTTTCTTATCTTAGCCTCTGGTGTTCTGGGAAATATAAATGAGGTAGCATACATGATTCTCCGCTTGTTTTCTTAATTACAATGACGGACCACAAATGAAAAGTAAAATTGCAAATCATTGCTTACACTTATTACTTCCACATTTCTAAATGGATATTATAATTACCAATTCTGGAAAATCACTGCCAATATTTTGAGTATACTGAAACAATTTTGTAAACTAAATGAACAGAATAATAAAGCAATCTGTAGTTTAGTTGTAAAAAGCAGTGTTTTCTATGTATAAATTACTATTGTAGCAAGAATTTAACTGTGTCAGTCATCAAAACAGATTTTTCCTACAATCTAATGTTTCACAGGATGTTTTCATGATCAGATAATTAAATAATTTGGGCATATTAAATAAGAAATTATAACTGCATAAAACCAAAGTGTAAATAATGATCACACAACAAAATATATAATTTCATTTGGAGACTTAAATATTTACTTCCATGAGTTGTTAGTTGTCACCTTTTGTATGGATGAGCAATAATTCAATTATTATTGGAAACCTTTCTGCTTACACATATGTAGGCTGAGCCAAGTCCTTAATTATATACTGTTTATATTCAGGTTATAATTATCAGTTTATATTCAAAAGAACCATTTTTTCTAGATAGACTATTTATGAAGAAATATAGTAGTTCATCCAAGTGATATGACACAGAATGTTACAAAGTTGACTGAATATTCTGATTTTTCGTACATATCTACAGTAGTAATTGTTAGGAATGAGGTAAGTGAAATGGGTAATTATTACTAAATTTTAAAAGAAGTAGTGCTTGGAAACAGTGTTTATGCATGAATGGAATATGACTATTGAAATACAGGGATAATTAGGAAAGACTGAAGCTTTCAAATGCCAAACACAGAGACTTTTATAAGAGTGAGTCAACAATATTAGCACTAATCTTTTGTTTCACTTTTTCTTCTCTCTTTTTAAAAATTTAATTTAGTAAAAATCTTGTTTTATATATCAATCCCAGTTCCCTTTTCCTCCCATCCTGCCAAGCACCCCATCCCCCCATCAAATCCTCTTTCTGTTCCCCAGGGAGGATGAGGCCTTCCATGGGGGATCATCAAAGTCTGTCACATCATTTGGGGCACGGCCTACGCTCTCCCCATGTGCTTTTCCACTTTTTATTTTTTTATTTCATTTTTATAATCCAACCACAGTTCTCCCTCCCACCCCTGCCTGCACCCCCTCACCTCTTCCTAAACTCCATCACTTCCCCTCCAGCACACCCCCAGTCCATTCCTACTTATGGGTAAAGGCTCCCTTGAATAGTCAACATAGTCTGGCACAATAGGTTGGTACAGGGCCAGGTCCCTCTCCCAATGCATTAAGACTGAGCATGGCATCCCACGTTGAGGAGTAGACTCCTAAAAGCTAGCTCATGTACCAGTATTATACTTTGATCCTAGTTACCCTGAGCATGGCATCATACTCTAAGGAATAGGCTCTAATAAGCTGACACATGGACCAGGTTTGTATCATGGTTCTACTCAGGGGACCTTCAGCTAGTCCAAGCTTAAAAACTGTCTTCCACATATGGAAGGCCTAGTTCGGTTCCCTAGAGTCTTCACATTTGTAGGTAATGAGTTCTTGAGTTTCCACAAATTTGATTTGTGGAATTTCATGATTATGAACTCTCTTGCTCATATGTTCCCTCCTTTCTCTCTTCTACTGGATTCTTGGAGCTTGGCCTCGTTGTTGATTGTGTATCTCTACTTTTGGTACCATTATTTACTGAATTAGGACTCTATGGTAATAACTGGAGTGTTCATCAATCGGGTTATAGGGATTGGCTAGTTCAAGCATCCTCTCTACTATTGTTAGGAATCTTAGTTTGGATCCTCCTTGTGGAATATTGGAATTACCCTAGTACCAGGTTTCTCCATAAGCCCATATTGGCACTTGAGATTTATACCTGCCATTGCTCTTCCAATGTATGCCTCCCTACCTAGGCTATCTTGTTACCTGCTGTTCTAATCTTCCCTCCCTTTCCCTTTCTCAACCCCTGCCCCCAGTTTGCCCTGTAGATCTCATGTAATTTCCCTTCCCAGTGTGATCCATGTATCACTCTCAGGGTCCTTATAGTTACCTAGCTTCTCTGAAGCTGTAGATTGCAGTTTGGTTACTCTTTCCTTTATTTCTAATATTTGCTCATGAGTTGAATGCATAGTGTTTCTCTTTCTGAGTCTGAGTTACATCATTCAGAATATTTTTTTTCTAGTTTCATCCAATTGCCTGAAAATTTTATGTGGTCACATTTTTTATCACTGAGTAGTACTCCACTGTACAAATATACTACATCTCCCATATCCATTCTTTGGCTGAAGGTCATCTTGTATGTTTCCATGTTGTGGCTATAAAAAATAAAGTTGCTATGAAATAAGGTCAGCAAGTGTCCTTGTGGTATAATTGAGAATCATTTGGGTAAGTTCCCAAGAGTGATATCACCAAGTCTTGAGGTAGATTGATTGCCAATTTTCCTAGAAATCACCATACTGATTTCCAAAATGGCAGTACAAGTTTACACTCCCACCAGAAGTAGAGGAATGGTCCCCTTTCTCCACATTCTCTCCATCATAAGTTATACACAGTATTTTTATCTGAGCCATTCTGACAGGAGTAAGATGGTATCTCAGAGTTGTTTTGATATACATTTCCCTGAAGATTATGGATATTGAGCACTTTTGAATTGAAAAGACATATAACAATGAATATATGATTTTGTCAAAGTCAAAATGCAACAATGGAAAAAGAAAAACCTCTTGAAAAACTGCTACTGGTATAACCAGATCTAATCTATGGCAAAATCATATGCCCACTCACACAAAGAATAGGTGTCTTAGTTGGTTTGGTTTTTCATTGTTTTGAGGAGGCATTATAAGAAAAGAAAACTTTGGTAGTAAAGGGTTTACCTCATCTTATAGATCAAACCCCATCTATGGGAAACTTTAGTAGGAAATTTTGTAAGAAACTTGGATGTAAGAACTCAATCAGAAGCTATGGTGGAATTCTGCTTGCTGAGTTGCTCTCCCTAGGTTCACCACATAGGTTTCCTATAGACCTCAGGACCATTGAGCCAGTTTTAATACCACATGAAGAGAGCCCTTATATCAAACATTGATCAAGATATTACCCTATAATAAAGTGGCTTAACATGAAAATCTGGTGGATTTTTCTCAATTGAGATTATATTTTACAAGATAACCCTAGCATGTATCAGTGACAAAAATATAACCAAGAGAGTGGTTCAAAATTGAGTGCATTAATGGAGTAAACAGGCTAATAATTGTGACATCAAGGTCGAGATTTTGTGTAGACTTCTCAATAGAGAGACACATACCATCTAATAATTTACAATAGATAGTGTGATAAGTAGATTCAAAATGATAGTTATGTGTTAGAAGAGGTAATTATTATATTGGCCCATGCAGAGAATGGGAGGTAACCCAACCAAGGTTGTCTTCACCATGGATACACTGAAATCTCATTAGCTATATCCTAGTTGATATCAGATCCAATGATGTTGACAACCAAGATGAACCATGATGAACAGGAATCTGGAGAAACTATGATTGTCAGTGTCATAGGTAAAAAATATGAGTTTTACCAAATCATGTGGAGAATATATTTCACTTTGGTAAACTCATATAATATAAAATTTTGATGGATTACTTTCTGTTTTCCAGGAGTATAGGCCTTTGACCGCCTTCTAATTTGTCACCATTTTTTTTTTCAAGTTGCCACTTGTATATTGGGTACAGGACTCAGAATGAGGAATAGAATTCTTGATAATCAGACTTGGAGTGATTTATTTCTTTTGAATGTTTTTATAATAATTTGATTTAAAATATTTGCCATGCTCCTCTGGATTTTTTCATTTTACAGTCTAATTTTATAGACATTTTCTAAAAACAAAAAAAAAATCTCTATACTATTACATTGTATTACATTGTCCTTTCAAGTGAACATTCATTGTAGGAGAAAGAATGTTAAATTTCAGACCCATGTAGAAGAAAATATGTAATACAATTATAAAGTTATAGATTCGTAACTCATATTAGAGCATTATGAGACATAAAATACAGACTAATTATCCATGCTCTTTCTATGAAAGTGAGTTTGGAGAGGTGCATAGAATCAAAGTAGCTGTTGTCCAATAATGTGTTTCTTTTTTCTCATTATCACTATATAGTTTGAACATAATTTCATAATACATAATATTGTAGGAGTCTATGGGAAATTGAGATTGCTCAGTATGAGTTGAATATATATCAGAAGTTAAGAACAAATCCAGAATTGGTTTGCAAGTTCCACAACCAATAGTGGATGTCATCACATTGAAGATCCTTAAAGCTACATGGTGCTTCACTTCAAGAGTATAAAGCTACATGGTGCTTCACTTCAAGAGTATCCAATGCCCTCCTCTAATTCCTGTGGGAACCAGGAATGTGCAGGTAAAACACCCCCACATGTAAAATGAAATAACAAATAGAAAAAGTGTTTTTTTAAAGATGGTTGAATGGTTAAATGTGTGTATCACCAAGCTTGATGACCTGTTTAATGTATGAGACCTAGACATTGAAGGTGAAAAACACTGGCTCCTAAAAGTTGTCCTCTGATTTTCATATCCATACTGTGACAATAATGCTAAGTTCACATACCCACACAGAATAATAAATAAATAAAAATAAAACTATCAGATGATTTCTGTCATACTTTTTATTTTCATTTCCCCTAGTAATCCAAGGTTCATTGTGTCCTCATGGTATACTCTGAAGTATGCATTTGTATCAGAATACGTATTGTATCAGTGTTGATTCAGTAGGAAAAGCACACAATATAAAATTTAATAGATTAATTCTTAGAGATTTGAGTTGGAGCAATTGTTTTTCTGTGAGAATTACTTTTATTCAATAGTATTTATATCTATGTTTATTTAAATTCTGATGGGAAGAAATATTTCCTTTGGCATACATTAAATGTACTAAATAAATAGCTAAGTATTTTGGTTCCATGAAATATTCCTTCTCATGTTCCATCCTACAACCATTATTAGATGCTGAGATCTGATTTATATGGATAGTAAACAATGGATTTTGAATTATGAAAGTTCAATTAAGTATCAGGCAATATTCTGTGAGTGGTATACGAACTTACCTCATTTACTTATAAAATTATTTAAACACACAGAGTATTCCTTATTGAATCAGTATATATAAAGAAAAGAGGAATTGAGTAGAAAACAATTTAAAAGGAATCCATGGAGGACAGGAAAATTGATACATGCTAGAAATTATTCAGTTTGTTAATTATATTCACTATGCTCTTGATAGAATATCTAACTTGTTTAGTTAATAATTCTATTAAGTTATCACATATTTTTTTTTAAAATTTTGATCTCTAAATACAGCCAGATACATATGAATTAGGTGAAATTTTTGAGAATGTTCCTATAAGAGAAAGGGTTGAACACAAAACTAAACATTAGCAAAATATTCACATGTCTAAAAATCATTTCACAATATATGTCTAATATTACTCTGAATAAGATGGTAGATAGTGTTTATGGGAAAAATACAGAGTCAAAAAGAGATTTCCTCTGTTTGAATTTTTTATATCCTTCTTATGTTTACTCTACTCAATTATATATACCAGCAGTTTTTAAATATATATTTTCCTGTTATCCAATTGAAACCTAATTCCAAATAAACACTAATTATTATTGTTCTTGTTCTTACTGACAGCACTCCTTAGATATATCTTACATATGAATACAATTAATCATTATTATATTATTGCATAAAGCACCTGATTTTCCAAGTTATTATGTTCTCATATAAAGATAACTACAATCTCTTTTATATTTTTTTACTGCCACAAACCCCATTAGAGAAGATTTAAAATTCCTTTCAATACAATATTAGATTTAGATTTTAAGAATTCTATAATGTTTTTCTGATGTTTAATATATATTTTATAATTAAAGTAAACATGGCCATTTACAAGAATAGACACCAGATAATGTATTTAGTGAAAACCAGGAAAAATGTTAATCTGCTAGGCCATTAATTTATTAAATTGGCAAATAAGGGTTCACTGCCTTTAAGTTCTACTAAGATAGCCCTTTATTAATGAGTATAAGTAGAAGTTATATAAACATAGGGATTTGTAAATCACATAAAATTTCTCCTGTAGTTATGGAGCACAATCACAATGCTAGAGAATGAGATAACATAGTCTGCCTTCTATTTCTTTCCATGAAATAGAAGTGCAACTCTTTGCACTGTTGCTCAAATGGTTAGTTGGGGTCAGTCATTTGGCTCTCTGGACATGTCTCTGGATTCAGTTTTCTCTTCAAACCTATAATGGCTCCAACTTTTATGGTATCTATCTATCTATCTATCTATCTATCTATCTATCTATCTATCTTTGTTCTCTCATCTATTCCTCCCCAACTCCATCTTCCTAGTCCCAAGTGCTTTCCTCTCCTCCCCTTCTCTTTCTCATACCTCACTGTCAACTCACTGACCCCTACTCTGAATAAGCTCAGGAGATCTTGTTCCATTCCCATTTTGTGAATGACCTTGTATGAATCTCTTAGATTTCTCCTTGTATCATTGGTCATTCTTTGCTCTATGTCTAAAATCCATATATGAGTGAGTACATACTATATTCCTATTTTTGTGACTGAGTTACCTCATTCAGGCTGGTTTCTTAAAGTTGCATCTACTTGCCTGCATCTAATTTGCTTCCAGTTTCTTGTTATTACAAATAATGCTGCTATGAACATAGTTTAACAGATAGATGTCTTTGTTGCATGGATGTGAATCATTTGGGTATATGCCTAAGTGGGGGATTGCCAGGTTCTGTGGTAGACTGATTCCCATTTTACTGAGGAACTGCCATACTGATCTCCAAAAGGGCTGTAAAAGTTTGCATTCCCACCAGAAGTGGAGGAGTATTCCCATTTATCTACATCCACTCCAACATAAGATGTCATTGGTGTATCTAATTTTAGCCATTCTGGCAGGAGTAAGATGGTATCTCAAAGTTGTTTTGATTTGCATTTCCATGATAGCTAAAGATGTTGAGCACTTTCTTAAGTGTCTTTCAGCCTTTTTTATTTCATCTATTGAGAGTTCTCTATACAGTTCTGTACCCCATTTTTGAATAGGGTTATTTCGTGTATTATTGACTAGTTTCTTGAGTTCTTTGTATATTTTGGAGATCAGCCCTCTGTCAGATGTAGGATTGGTGGAGATTTTTTCCCAGTCTGTGGGCTACTATTTGGTCTTGTTTGCTGTGTCCTTTGCCTTACAAAAACTTCTCAGTTTCAGGAGTTCTCATTTATTAATTGTCGATCTCAGTGTCTGTGCTACTGGAATTATGTTCAGGAAGCTGTCTTCTGTACCAATTTGATCAAGGGTACATTCCATTTTCTTTTCTAAGAGGTTCAGTGTGGCTGGATTTAAGTTGAGTTCTTTCAACCATTTGGACGTGAGTTTTGTGCATGGTGGTAGACATTGGTCTATCTGCAGTTTTCTACACACCATCTTCCAGTTGTGCCAGCAGCATTTATTGAAGATGCTTTCCTCATCCCATTGTATACTTTTAGCTGGTTTGTCAAAAATCAGGTGTTTGTAGGTGGGTGGGTTAAAGTCAGGATTTTTGATTCGTATCCATTTCTGTACTTGTCTATTTTGTGGCAATACCAGTTTGTTTTCCTGAGTATATCTCTGTAGTAGAGCTTTAACTCGGAGATGCTGATGCCTCCTGAAGTTCCTTTATTGTACAGGGCTATTTTGGCTATCCCAGGTATTTTATTGTTCCATATAATGTTGATTATTTTTCTTTCAAGGTCGGTGAAGAAGTTTGTTGGGATTTTGATGGGGATTGCATTGAATCTGTAGATTGCTTTTGGCATGATTCACATTTTTACTATGTTTTTCCTACCTATCCAAGAACATTGGCGATCTTTCCATTCTCTAGTATCTCCTTTAATTTCTTTCTTTAATGACACAAAATTTTTGCTATATAGGTCTTTCACTGCTGTAGTAAGCATTACCCCAAGATACTTTATGTTGTTAGTGGCTATTTTAAGAGTGAGGTTGTTCTGATTTCTTTCTCAGCCCCTTTATCATCTGAACAAATTAGGGTTACTCGTTTCTTTGAGTTTATCTTCTTTCCTACTAGTTTGCTGAAGGTGTTTATCAGTTGTTCCCTGCTAGAATTTTTTGGTTCACTTTTTTAAATTATCATATCATCTGCAAATAGTGACAGTTTGGCTTTTTATTTTCTAATTCTTATCCCATTGATCTCCTTTTTGTTGTCTTACTGCTTTAGCTAGAATTTCAAGTACAACACTGAAGAGATGGAGAGAGAGAAGCCTTGTATTGTTCCTGATTTTAGAGGAATCAGCATACTCTCTCCATTCAGTTTAGTGTTGGCAGTTGGTGTACTGTATATTGCTTTTATTATGTTAGGTATGTTCCTGCTACAACTGTTCTCTCCAAGAAATTTATCATGAAAAGGGGTTGAATTTTCTCATAGGGTTTTCAGCATCTAGGGAGATGATCATGTGTTTTTCCTTTTTTCTGTTTGTTTATGTAGTGGATCACATTGATAGATTTTCATATGATTAACCATTCTTGCAACCAATGTATGATTTCTACTTGGTCATGGTGGATAATTTCTCTGATGTGTTCTTTGATTTGGGTGGCCAGTATTTGATTGAATATATTTCATTAATATTTATGAGGGATATTGATCTGTAGTTCTTTTTCTTAGTTGTGTCTTTGTGTGGCTTGGGTACAATTGTAACTGTGCTCTTGTAAAAAAAGTTTGGTATTGTACTTTCTGCTTCTATTGTTTGGAACAATTTGAGGAGTATTGTTAGTAGATCTTTGAATTTCTGGTAGAATTCTTCACTGAAGCCTTCTGTCCTGGGCTTTTTTGTTTGTTTGTTTGTTTGTTTTTGTTGACAGACTTTTGATGAATGCTTCTATTTCATTAGGGGTTATAGATATATTTAAATTGTTTGTCTATTCTTGATTTAAATTTGGTAAGTGATAGTTGTCCAGAAATTTGTTCATTTACTTTGAAATTTCAAATTTTTTGAAGTACAAGTTTTCAAAGTCTGACCATGAAAATTGTTTGGATTTCCTCAGTGTCCATTGTTATGTCCCCATTTCATTTCTGATTTTGTTAATTTGCATGTTCTCTCACTGATTTTTGCTTAGTGTTGATAAAGGTTTGTCCATCTTATTGAATTTTTGAAAATCCAACTCTTTGTCGCATTGATTTTTCATATTGTTTTTCTGGTTTCTACTTTATTCATTACAAGCATCAAATTGATTAATTCCTAGCATCTACTCCTATGGGGTGAGTTTACTTCTACTTGTTCTAAGGGTTTCAGTTGTGCTGTTAATTTTCTAATGTGACTAGTCTCCCATTGCTTCATATGGGCAACTATTGCAATGAAATTCCCTCATAGCACTGCTTCCAAGGTGTCCCATATTTCAAGGTATGTTGTCTCCTCATTCTTGTTGAATTCTAGGAAGTCTTTAATTTCTTTTATTTCTTTTCTGACCCAGGCATGTTGCAAGCGTTCATTTTCCATGAGTTTATGGGGTTTCTGCGATTTGTGCACTTGTTGAATTCCAACGTTAAAGCATGGTGGTCTGATAAAAATCAGGGGAATATTCCAATCCTTTGAATCTGTTGAGGTTTGTTATTCCACTTAGTATATGGTTGATTTAAAAAAGGTTCCATGTGGAGCTAAGAATAAGGTATATTCTTTTGTGTTTGGATGAGATGTTTTATAGATGTCTGTTAAAACCAATTGGGACATTACTTCTGTTAGTTCTATTGTCTCTTTTTTAAGCTTCTGTCCATTGGTTCTGTTAATTGGTGAGAGTGGGGAGTTGAAGTTTCCCCTTACGAGTGTGTGAGGTTTTGTTTGCTTTGAGTTTTAGTAGAGTTTCTTTTACGAATGTGGTTTCCTTTGTATTTGTGGCATAGATGTTCAGAATTGAGACTTTGAGGTGACATATTTCTCCTGTGATGACTATGAAATGCTCTTCATCTGTTTTGATTGATTTTGTTTTGAAGTCTGACTTGTCAGATATTAGGATAACTACATCTGCTTGTTTCTTGGGTCCATTTGATTAGAAGATCTTTTCCCAACAACGTACTCTGAGGTAAGTCTGTTTTTGATGCTTAGATATGTTTCTTGTATTTAGCAGAAGGATGGATTATGTCTTCTTATCCGTTATGTTAGCCTGTGTCTTTTTTAGGCAAGTTAAGAACATTAATGTTGAGGGAAAGTAAGGACCATTGTTTGTTAATGCTTTTTTGTTTTAGATTTGTTGTTGTTGGTGGTATTGTGAATATATTTGCCCTGCTTTACCCTTGGATTCTGGTGAAGTGGGATTATCTATTGTCTATGTCTTTATGAGAACAGTTAAATTCCTTGGGTTGGAGTTTTCCTTTCAGAACTTTCTGTAGGGCTGGATTTCTAGATACGAATTGGGAAAATCTGGCTTTGTCTTTAAATATCTTGTTTTCTCTGTCTGTAGTGATTGAGAGTTTTCCTGGATATAGTAACCTGGACTGACATCCATGGAGTCTTAGTACTTGTAGAATATCTATCCAGGACCTTCTGGCCTTGAGAGTTTCTGTGGAGAATTCAGGTGTAATTTTGATAGATCTTCCTTTATATGTTACCTGGCTTTGTCCTTTTTTGCACTTAATATTCTTTCTTTATTCTGTATGTTATGTGTTTTGATTATCATGTGTAAAGGGGTCTTTTCCTTTGGTCCAGTCTATTTGGTGTTTGATATGCTTCTTGTACTTTCATAGGCATATCCTTCTTCAGATTGGGAAAGTTTTCTCCAATGAATGTGTTGAATATGCCTCTTTGTCTTTTTGTATGCCTTTTATTCTTAGATTTGGCATTTTCTCAGTGTCCTACCCTTCCTAGATGTTTTGTGTTAAGGATCTGTTGGATTTAAGATTTTCTTTTTTTGATGAATCTCTTTTCTCTAATTTATCTTCACCGACTGAGACTCTTCTATCTTTTGTATTCTGCTGGATATGTTTGTTTCTGTAGTTCAGATGGTTTGCCCACTTTTTCTATTTCTAGCATTCCTTCAGTTTGTGTTTTCTTTATTTTCTCTATTTCAGTTTTCAAGTCTCGAACTGTTTGAGTTTTTTCCTTCAACTGTTTGATTGATTTTTGTTGGCGTTTCTTACTTTCTTTAAGAGATTTGATCATTTCTTCCATTTTATGCTTGATCTTTTCCTGTCTTCAAATTTTTTTTTGTTTCTTTTTTCTTCCATTTCTTTAAGAGATTTTTCTCATATTGTCTTTGAGGGCTTCTATTATATTCATGAAGTTATTTTTTAGTCTTTTACTTCTGCTTCATCTGGTTTGTTTTGTTTAGGTCTAATTGTTGTAGAGTTCCTAAATTATGGTGATGTTATACTTGTGTTTCTATTCTTAGGTGTTTTCTTGTATTGCCATCTTCCCATCGCTTTTTCCAGTGGGTGCAGGTGGACTCTCTCTCCCTCTATGCTACTTTTCCAGTGGGCATACGTGGGTCATAATTTCGATGTCTAAACCTGTGAGAAAGTCTCTCTACTGGCAGAGGCCTGGTGATGAGGGTCAAAGATCAGGGAGGCAGGGAATCAGATAAAGCTTCCTGGTCAGTAGCATTTTGATATAATGATATAAATAAATAGTTTCTTCATCAATAAAATATTGTCATAAAGTTCTGGAAGGAGAGCTAGGTTCAATAGCCTATAATGATTTAGGAGATTTTTGGTACCTCATTTCCTGGCAGCACAAAAATTTAAATAACCCAGTTTTGTCTTTTTATTTGTTATGCTCTGGTATATAATGCAGATATAAAGTTTCAGTTTCAAGGTCAATCCATGAGTCATTTTTCAGTTGTCAGTTTTCATATGAATTTTTCAGAAGGTCTATTTTTTTATTCAGTTTCCTAAAGCTAATAGATCAAATGGGAATTTTTATCTGTATGAATATATATATTATATATACATATATATCAAGGAGGTATAAATATGGTAATATGTTAGCTCTTGTTTTCACTAGCAAGGAAAAATTTAAAACAAAATTGCATTATCAGAATATTTTGCTGGTATAAAAGTAGGTAGCATTTGATAATTTACCTCAACGAATATTTATCTATGTAAGTTATTTCTGATTTTTCTTATTGTAAATCTACAAGGGAATATTTTATAAAATGTATGTCCTCAGCATATTGTATATTTCAAGACTAATTGTCATATCAGGGCCATCTGCTAGAAAAATTATACACAACAGTCCAGCAGTTGTTCAGCTGTTGCTATCATACAGTGCAATCAATAGATCAATAGGCTGACATTGAAATGGCAAAAGCAATTGTAACAGTTGTAGCTAAATAAAGTTGGGATCAAACAACATGTCATATTTGCTATTTATTGTCTTAGCATTGATAAAAAAAAGCAAATTTAGGTTGTAAATTATCATATGTTGTAAGTTTATAATGGAGTGTGTGTTGTTTAATCATTGTGATATTTTTCACACATTTATAACCACAATGAGTTTTTGTCCTATATTATGTACTTGCTACTATACTTCCACATTTAAATAACTCATCTGATACATTGTGAACAACTTGCTTATACAAGTCTGTCTAACTGAAATATATGAAACAAAGTCTTAATAATATAAAATACTAATGAAGCATTCAGAGTCTTCATTAGAGATATTCTTAACTAAATCAGAAATTCAAAACTTTGGATATTTTTTAAAGTTTTATTTCATTAGAAATATAAGTGTCACACATTAAAAGATGAGAAATGTGATATATCTTGACAAAATACATAACAGATGACTCATTTAGGACAACTATCTGACTATCCAACTAGTCTTTTTCTTGTTTTTTTTTTTTTTTTTTTTTTTCTTTTCATTGTATTTATTGAGAAATACTCCAGGGAATTCATACAAAAAAGAGGGAGGTAGATTTTGTTAAGAGACTTATAAGTCTCTATATAAATTACCATGTGTTTTAGTCACTTTTCTATTGCTATGAAAAGACACCATGATCAAGGCAAATCTCTTAAAAAGAAACATATAATTCTGTGCTTTCTAACAAATTCAGAGTCTTACTTCATTTTCATCATGAAGGAGAGATAGTGGTACACAGGCAGATATGATACAGAGAAGTAGCTTTTTTTATTATTTAAATTAGTAACAAGTTTTTTTTTACATGTCAATCCTAGGTGTTGTTCCCTTGCCTCCTCCATTGCCCCCTCCAATCCCTTATCTCATCCCCTTTCTGCTCCCCAGGGTTTAAGCTGAGAGTGCACCCCTCTATATGGAATTGACTCCCAAAATCATTCATATACTAGGGATAAATATTGATCCTCTACCAGAGGCCCCATAGATTGCCCAGGCCTCCTAAGTGATACCCACAATTGGGGATTTGGATTGGTCCTTGACAGGT
Organism: Phodopus roborovskii; assembly: GCF_943737965.1. Lineage (NCBI taxonomy): Eukaryota > Metazoa > Chordata > Mammalia > Rodentia > Cricetidae > Phodopus > Phodopus roborovskii. The sequence continues at coordinate 22,735 of NW_026125985.1, read as the reverse complement.
TAAAATATTTACTGTGTGTAGTTAGGCCAAATTAAACAGTTCCTTCCTTAACTTGCTTCCCTTAGTTTTTTGGTATCAGCAGCCTAAAAGTATCTAATGAATAGGTATGTGATGCTGGACTAGATATTGTCCTATTGGCTGAAGAAACAAAAATATTTTCGTTGGCTGATTAGTCAGTGATTGAAAGTATGCAATAATTGAATACTATCTTCTCTGAATGTATAAATAATATAAGGTGATATACATAAAGTATTGTATCACGGTTTAATAAATATCAGGATAAACAAATGAAATGAACAAATCTGGTTTCTCTTCAGATCTTATAAATCTTTCGCCTTTTACAAATAGACTGAAAAGAACAGATGTTTATTTAGGGAGAAATAACTTACAACCTAGACAGATGAACACCAGCAAGGTCCACTGGATGCTCTCCTCTCTGCATTCTGCCAGGAAGAAAGTGTTCCCGGGCTCCTCTTCAGACCTAGTCACTTCCATCCCTGGCTCCACCCCCCCAATGGGCGTGGTCAGTGCCACAGAAGAGGAGAAGAGAATATCTCACTACAATTCCCCTTTTAGTCTAAAGAAAAGTTTTAGGCTTGATTCAAACCTATATTCAAATCAGTGAATAACAAGTGTGCTATAAGAAAAGGAAAATTGAGAACAAAACAACCTACATATCTAGTCCTTGAGTGAAGGCATAACGGAGTTTACAATAGAGTTGTCCTAAGCTGGAAAGCTTAAGTCTAGTATCTAATATATCTAACTAGAACATTTCCCAACTACTTCCTCTTTTCTCCTAGTCTCGTAGTCCTGCCTATCTTACTTACCTTTTGGCCAACAGTGTTTTAGTCATTAACCAATACGAGAAACATATTTACAGAATGACATCTCCCATCAGTATTGAGTAGTAGAAGGTATTTTCTCCTAGAATCAGTCAGTAATATATAATTACATAAGTATTTTCTCATAAATATTTAAACAAAATATGTTGACAACATAGTGATAACTGAAGTTGACCCTTAAGAAATCTATAATGTCTTAAAGTGTATAGATTATTTTAATTATTTGAAAACATCATACATTTATTCAATGTGTTTTGATTGTTCTCAAATCACCTAACTGGCAAAGAAATAGAAAAATTGAAATTGAGGATTATATTGACTAAAAAATATGGATATTTCAAAGTGCTAACACTGTACTAAGAGTCAGCATTTAAAAACTTGGAAATAGTTTATAACAAACTTGATTTTTAATTTAGCACCTATCATTTTGTCTATCTCAAAATATTTTTAAGATACGAGTTTAATGCATGTAGAGCAGTTTAAAGTAGAGTTACACTGACAGAGAGCAATAATTGCAGGAAGTTAAAAAATGTGGTACCATAAGTCAACAAACTAGTAAGATAGTAGATTTATAAATAAGAAATATTATTCTCTTAATAAAGATGAAAGCATATGATAAAAATTCAAAGGCATAATAGCAAAGCATGTCGGAAACAAGTCCAATATATGTAATTTCATTCACACAAAGCATGACCAATACAGGCCATGTCTAGAAAGACATATTATAAAATCACTAGAAAAGAAAATCTATTTGAAGTATATCCTATAAAGCTCATACTAAACCCTAAACATTAAAACCAGTTAGTAATGTCAAGGTAACCTTTGAGTCAGTATCATACATAATAGATGAGGGACACCTCATTAGGCTACTTTATTCGATAATATTTTGTGATTTCAAAGTATTCAAAGACATAGTAGGGGTAATTTAGTTTATGGTACTGACATAGGGCAATGAAATATTCAGTAGCTACAAATTACACAATCTTAAGTCATAATGAATATAAATTAAGATTGATAAAATGTAATAAAGCTTTTTCTGATATGAATAAAATAGCATTATATCATTTTTATAATTAATTATTATGTAGAAAATGAGACAAAAATGTCTATGAAAAGAAACAAGATGCTAAGAATTTAAAGACTTGAAGCTGACAATGCATATATGAAAATTTTATCCTAAAGAAGTAAGTTACTATAAGTACAAATATTTTCCACCTGTTCTCCTCAAATGTGTTCAGACTCTAATCTTGGAACTCATGACTATGTTGCTCTGAAAAAGTTTTCAGATGTGATTAAATTAAGATTCCAACACTAAATCCATGTAAATGAAGCAAATGGGCAAAACACAGAAGGTGACATAGCAGCAGAAACACAGATGGGAAAGGAGTGAGACAGCAGATGATGGAATATGGGAAATTCTATAATCCAGAATATATATGGAAGTGTGCTGTCTTCTTGGGGCCCAACAGTATATATAATTTTTCTGAGAATTAACTATTTTCAGTGCTTCAGACTTAACCCAAGGCATTTCATCTGTCAGGCAATCTATCCATGCAGGTAAATTTTCAACTCCTAGGTATTTGCCTAGGGAATCTATGTTATACTTCTTCCTTCTATGACTCAAAGGTAAATAGTTGTTATTGCTATAAATCTTTTTGAAAATGGAAATTTAAGAAATGTAATACAGTTGCATGGATGTGAATCCTTTGGGAATAGGCCTAAGAGGGGGATTTCCGGGTTCTGTGGTAAACTAATTCCCATTTTCCTGAGGAAACACCGTACTGATCTCCAAAATGGCTGTATGAGTTTGCACTCTCACCAGCAGTAGAGGAGTGTTCCCATTTCTCCACATCCTCTCCAACATAAGTCATCATTGGTGTTTCTAATTTTAGACATTCTGGCAGGAGTAAGATGGTATCTCAAAGTTGTTTTGATTTGCATTTCCCTGATAGCTAAGGATGTGGAGCATTTTCTTAAGTGTCTTTCAGCCTTTTTGATTTCCTCTATTGAGAATTCTTTCTTCATTTCTGTACCCCATTTTTAAATAGGGTTATTTGGTGTTTTGTTGACTAGTTTCTTGAGTTCTTTGTATATTTTGGAGATCAGCCCTTTGTCAGATATAAGATTGGTGAAAAACTTTTCCCAGTCAGTGGGCTGCTGTTTGGTCTTGTTCACTGTGTCCTGTGCCTTACAGAAGCTTCTAAGTTTGAAGAGGTCCCATTTATTAATTGTTTCTCTCATTGTCTGTGCCCCTGGAATTATGTTCAGAAAGCAGTCTCCTATACCAATTTGTTCAAGGGTACCTCCAACTTTCACTTCTAAGAGGTTCAATGCGGCTGGATTAATGTTGAGGTATTGATCGATTTGGACTTGAGTTTTGTGCATGGCGACAGACATGGGTCTATGTGCAGTCTTCTACAAACTCTCATCCAATTGTGCCAGCACCATTTGTTAAAGATGCTGTCCTTGCCCCACTGTATAATTTTAGCTGTTTTGTCAAAAATCAGGTGTTCATAGGTGTGTGGGTTAACATCAGGATTTTCAATTCAATTCCATTGGTCTACCTGTCTATTTTTTTTTTGCCAGTACCAGGCTGTTTTCAAATCTATAGCTCTGTAGTAGAGCTTAAAGTCAGGAATGGTGATGCCTCCTGAAGTTCTTTTATTGTATAGGGTTGTTTTGGCTATCCTCGGTCTTTTGTTTTTCCATATAAAGTGGATTACTATCCTTTCAAGATTGGTGAAAAATTGTGGTGGGATTTTAATGGGGATTGCATTGAATCTGTAGATTGCTATTGGCAAGATTGTCATTTTTACTATGTTTATCCCACCTATCCAAGAGTATGGGAGATCTTTCCATTTTCTGGACATCTGTTCAACTATGTTCATAGCAGCACTATTTGTAATTGCAAGAACCTGGAGGCAACCTAGATGCCCCTCAATTGAAGAATGGTCAATGAAGTTGTGGCACATCTGCACAATGGAATACTACTCTGAAGAAAAAAAATAATGGTATCTTGAAATTCACAGGCAAGTGGATGGCACTTGAAGAAACCATCCTGAATGAGGTAACCCAGTCACAAAAAGAGGAACACAGTATGTACTCACTCATATATGGATTTTAGACCTAGATCAAAGGATCGCCAGCCTATAATTCACACCACCAGAGGAACTAGGATACAAGGTGTATTCTAAGAGATTCATATAAAGTCCCTCACAGAACTGGTAATGGACAAGTGTCCCAGAGCTCAGGGGAATTGGGGGAGGACAGCGAATGGAGAAAGAAGTAGGAGAAAACGAGGGGGAGGAAAGGAAAAGATGTGTGACCAGGGAGATTTAGCCTACTTAGGAATAGAAGAGAGGAAAGAGATAGTGAGAGACAGAGAGAGAGAGAGAGAGAATAAAAGAGGGAGCCAATATTGGTTTGAAGAGAAAACTGAACCCAAAGAAAGGTCTAGAGAACTTACAAGACTGCCGCCAACTAAAAATTTGAGCATCCTTGGAAAGGCTACCATAAATGTCCTTCCCAGATAGTGAGATCAACAACTATCGTATGCATGGAGCCCTCAACTAATGTCTTTTGGAAACAGGAGCAAACACCCATACTTAAACACTGAATCAAACTAGAACCCAGATGCAGATGGAGAGGAAAAGACCAGGCTGTAGAAACACATAGAGACAGCTGACCTGAACAAGGAGGAGCTAATGGGCCCCCAGACTGATAGCTGGGAATCCAGCATGGGACTGACTCAGGCCCCCTTGAATATGGGTCTCACCTAGAAGGCCTTAGCAGTCTATGGGACCTCAGACAGTGGAGCCAGGGTGTATCCCTGGTGCACAAAAGGACTTTGCGAACACATCCCCCATGGAGGGATAAGTGCCTTAATCTAGAGACAGGAGAGAAGCCCCAGTCCTTACTTTGCATGACCTGTCAGATCTACATGATCCCAACTGGATGGCATTCCCCTACATATGAAATTGGGGTGGGGGGATGTGAGGGTAGGGTGGTTATGGTGCATGTGAGAGGGCAGAGAGGGTAAAAGTTTGTGAGGGAGAGAGGGAAGAAGGAAGGGAGGGGAGGAGGGAAGAAGAGAGGGAGGTAAGGAGGGAGGGAGAGGGAACTGGGATAGGCATGTAAAATAATAAGTTAAATAAAAAAGGAAAGGAAAAATAAGAAAATAAATTATATAAAATGAAAGAAAAAATTAGAACTGAGCCAAGCTAAGGCTTGACATTTAAAAGTAATAATAACCTTCCATATGTGATTTATTTCTGAGCTAGGTGACAAGGCCCCCCAAAGACCCAAAAGAGTAAATAACCAACAGGAATCATGAAAATACAATTGCTTCTTTCCACCATGTGGATATAGGGATTCAATTCATGTCATAAGTTTGGGTGCCAAGGACCATCTCACCACCCTTTCAAAAATAATTTATTGATTTAATTTGTGTTATATGTGGGGAGAGTGAAATACATGTAAAGGCAGTCATGGAAGTCAGCATATTTTCATAAATCCAGTGTCTTCATTCTTGGGTGACTCCTAAACATCAGACACAGTTCATCCAACCAGATACAAAGTGAATTTATCTTATGAGTCATCTGCCCGGTCCTTATTTTCTTTAAACCATACAATTAGAAGCTTTATAATAAGGTAGCATATCCTGTCTTTAAAATAAATAACATAAAATCATAAAGTGAAAGGAAGACCAAGTGAACGAGAAAGAGAATAGTGAACTAGGTAATAAGAAAAGATGGAAAGTAGAGGATATGAGGTAAGCGTGGTTAAAATGCCTGATATACTTTATATAAGTTATATATATAGAACCTAACCTTATATACAATGAGCATACACAAATAACATATACCAACTGGGTGCTTTTAGAATAAAGCAACATTAATATAAGTTTCTTTTTGAAACCCATAAATGTCTATGAAGTAGATGTGCTCTCATAGCAATAGGTCATAGAGACAATGATCAGAGTATTGGAAATAGGGAAATATTGAACATATAACCACATATTTATATATCCAAGGTAAATGTGAACTTGGTTATGAGAATGTGGGGAAAATGATATCATTTTAGGCTTTACAATTCTCTTTGATTTAATTTTGTATGAGTCACTGTATTTTATCTTTGAAAGATAATAACCCAATCACATCTCTCTTATTACACATGGAGGCTTCCAGATTTGGGATATTAAAAATGGAATTAGTATTTAAAAAAAAAAACTAGTGAGTAGATACAAACCACTAATGTATGAGACAGAGATGCATTATCAAAAAATTAAATCAAAAATTAAAACATCAGGGAGTCTGAATGTCTGCTTCCAGTGACAGAACACTTAGTAAATATGGGTTGGTTTTGCTCATGGGCAATTTTCCTTTCCTGCACTTTGCAGCCATCTCTGTTACATTATGTCTAAAATATAATGCAACCACATGAATAAAATGAGCTACATATCTTGACACCCATGTTTCAAGATCTATTCTATCAGGTTATCAATTAAATATACAGCATGCAACTTTAAACTTAGCTTTCATCACTGTCTATTTATAGCTTTACATTTAGTCAATCCTGTAATATAATTTTAAAAGATATAGAGATGTAATTATTAAAGATGATAAGAAAGTTTACAACCAAATATAAACAATATATGAATGTAAAATGTTCACGTGAATAAGGCAATATGTTTTGCAATTTGTATAAGGAATATTTTAAGCAAAATAAGTGTCAGCCTAAAACTTCAATAAAACATTTGAACATAAAATGTTCCTCAGTAACTATTTCTTTCAAAAAAAAGTAAATAACATATTATAATAAATTCATTTTCATCTATCTGTTTACATCTATGATTTCCATGCTATTTCTAATAAAATGAGTACAAGAAGTAATTTATCATTGTATACAAGTTAATTTCATGTAAATATTTCCTCTAAATATGAATATGATTTTTTTATTTCATATGTTCTATTAAAATGTATTCACACATATAAAACTTCATTTGTATTCCTGTTCAAGTATTTCTGAGATCAAGATATAAAGCTTATTTTTGATTATTTAGTTTGGGTATCTTTGGGAACCTGACTACCCCCACTGATTAGCATAGATTTACCAATGATACATACAAAGGGTAATAAAATCATTTTAATTGTTAACCTTGATCCACAAACAATGACAAATTAATTTTATCAGTTGTGCTTCAATTGAGCAAGAAGATTTATTTTGGCATTTTAATATCTCATTTTCATCTTTTTCTCCCTACCCCAACTCCTCTTCCAATCTCTCCACCTCATTCTCTTCCTGTCTCCTTCTCCCTCTATCTTTCTCCCCATCTTCCCTGTTCCTTTCTAATTTCTTTCCTCTGGTTCTTCCAAAGCTACTGGGTCCCTCCTTGTTATTATGAGCTATGAAAGAGAAAACAGTGATGAGAATCAGAGAGATCAAAGAGTCTCTTTCATGTAATGGTGATGACAATATTAACACATTAATAATGGCAATATTAAAACTACAAAAATTACTATGAGGATAAAACTGGTGGAGGGTTGGAACTAGTGGTGAGCATTTATCTGGTTAGAAAGGTTTTATCAAGAAAATTTTAAGTTAATTACAAATTTCAGGGAGGTAATCAAAGAAGGGTTGAATGGAATATTTCAGAATGAAAACCAAATATATAAATATATAAATATATAAAATATATCAATATATAAAATCAACAAGAAAAATAAGGAATAATTTTCAGAACATGAGAAATAAATATGGTGGGCTCAAAGTTGAATTAAAAACAAACACAATTAGTTAAGAATTTAATTCATAAAAATCAATCATATTGATGGTATAAATATTTTAAGTATTTACATTTAATTGTAATCCAACTACTTCTGAAAGTATATGTGATTAAGCAATAAGCATTTTTTGACAATGTAACTTGGTTATTGTTAAAAAATAGGTAGATATCCTAACATATTTAAAAAGTACTCCATTTACATACATACATTTTACAAACAAAATCATATATATGCACTCATCAATAAAGTAATGAAATAAAGCATGAAATTTTATTATTTTTTTACAGCACATCACTTGTTTACCTTTTCTGAGTTTTCAGTTAAAGCATCGTAACTATATGAGTTATTTACACTTCTCAATAACATATGATTATCTTAACTGATATGAGAAAATAAAATTGTGTATGTTTTAAATAATTGAATATAAATATATTTTGAGTAAAAAAAGTAAAGTTGACAGTTGAGTCTACGGACATATATTTACAGTTCCAAACATTATATGGAAATCATGATTCAATTAATCTCACTCTCCAACACCTTTCCTGAGGATTTGGAGGCACAGTTTGAGCAAGCCTCTGAGAATACCTTTAATAGTCTCACTAATGGTTAACAGTGCTTTTGCATGCTGTCCTTTGCATGTGACATCTCTAGTTCCTTCTTTGTATCCTTAAGGGCATTAAAGTTACAGCTAAAATCTTTAACAAAAGTTTCCCCCTAAATTAACAAGAATATCTATAAATGGAAAAAGTCATTTAAAACTGTCTACAGAAGGATTGGTAGTTTTACTTTAATTTGGAATAATAGACTTCATTTTCCTATTTTCTTATACTTAGCCTCATTTCCTTACTCATTTTTCTCTTTTGACAGTTCCATGTTCAAACTAGAGGTGATTTCATATAAACCTCAAGTGGATGGTTATTAATCCTTTTTCATTTTTCCATACTCTGAAGAAAATTGTGTGTTGTTCAAATGAGAAATAAAGTCATTTTAAACCCTTGGCATATCAAATAAAAATAACTTTCTTCTTGAAATACTGTGTTCCAAGTCACAAACAAGGGAAGTAAGTAATAGACTAAAAACTTCTACAGAAGAGATCTAAAATACTTTCCTAGATGGGAAATTAAATGAATAACTAGCAAGGATATACAACTGCTAGAAACATAAGTCATAGAAAAGGAATTTCATATGTAGGAGAGTGAATGTTTAACCAAGAAATATTTTGCAAAGCTAGAAATGAAATTCCCCAGTGCTACAAAAACAACCACAAGCAAAACAGTTCTCAAAATGCATTCCATTTCACAAAATCTGTTTGAATCAAGAAATTTGGCTTAATAGTTGGAATATTTTCACACATCTTTGAGGTTTTCATTGCTTTGAATTTAGTATATTGTCAGTTTCATACAATTACTTAACACCAATATATCACATTATGGCTCCCAACACAGACAAAATGTCTTGCACTGTGTAAATAAAGAGAATAATGAGAAAATGATAGTTTGAAAAATATGATTATATGTTTCCTGTGGATTCTAATGGTGTGGGAGTTTGTTGATTACCCATTCAGACACATTACTTGGCTAACCTAGATGTTATAGAAAAAAATATGTCTAAATACAATTCAGCTTGAAAATTGTTCTAATTTTTTCCTTTCATGTAAATTTGTGGTATTAACTAGTTGCTTAATATTATGACTTCAACTTCAATATTTGATAACTGAGTTATGAAGAAAATAAGTACAAATTTCCCTTTATGTCTTCTAATTGAATGAAATCACATAGTACTATCATCCCATGATATTTGATGACATTAACTATTCATTTTTTATCTTCAGTGTCATGTTTTATGTTTATGTTATAGACAGTCCACTGCTATGATTCTTTTCCTACTGTTCATAATTTAGGTGATTTTTCCTATTTGTGACTACTATATTTCTACTTAATGTGTTCAGATATTCTTTATAGGATTTTATCTTCAATCTCCTTTTCATGCACTATGTTTTCTTTACTATATATTGCATTATATAAACACAGTATCAGTGGCTCAATTAACAATATATTGGTACTAAAGTATCAAAATTCTCTGTCCATACAAAATATGTTCTGGCATGAGATGAACAAAATCTAGTTCTTGTCTCTTTTTGGATAATATCCTATGGGTTTTCTTTTTGGTTGGAATATTGATTATCTCATCATTATAGCCTTCTTTCCTAGATCTATAAAGCTCTTTTCTCGTATTCTCATTAATAGTTATACTTTTATGAGTCAGAAATTTAGTAAAAATCCAAACTAAATTTGCCTCAACTCCACATGTACAATTTGACCAACATTTTTTGCTTTCTTTCCCTTTCCATTTCTGATGCCTTCCAAAAGCCTTTATTCTATTTATTTGTCTAAATTATGACATTCATTTTCTAGTTAATTTTCAAAGATGCAATTAATAACCTATCTAGGTCAATCATTATATATCCATCAAATCAATCAATATAAAACTGACATATAATATTTTTTATTTAACAATGTAAAATATTTTAGTGACTATTTTTTTAATCTTCTCCTAGTGTAAATTGGAATAGGAAATGATCTAATGTAAAGTGATCACTTTTTTTAAGTTTCTACCATATTTCACAAATGTAGGCCTATTCAATCTTTTTTATTTCTCCTTTGCCAAGGAGGCTGAAAAATTTTCAGTCACAAAATTCTGTAAATTTTTTTTGGGGGTGGTAGAAAATACATTAAATAATCTAACACTTAAACTAAAGTGTTATATATTTTCATAAAAATGCAATGCTAATTACTGAGAACAAGTAGGAAAAATGTACTGTTAAGAAATCAAATGATCATCAGAAAATATTGTTCTTATTAAGAACTCAAGTTCAATTCCCAGTACCAATTCTGTCTATGGTACCTCTCAAATGCATTATTGCAGCTCCATCTAGTTCTACTTTTGGCCTCTGTGAGCATCTTCATTCATGTGCACATTCAAACAGACATGAGTACAGGTATTCATATAAATATAAATAATGGACTCTGGGAGCCCATTTTCCATGGAAAGATATACTCCCTTAGCCTAGATACATGGGGGAGGGCCTAGGTCCTACACCATATGATTTGTCACATTGTGATGATCCCTCATAGAAGGCCTCAACCTCCCTGGGGAATAGATGGGGGATGAGAGGGTCAGTTGGGGGGGCATGGGAGGATGGAAGGGAGTGGGAACTTGGATTGATATGTGAAGTAAGATTGTTTCTAATTTAAATAATATTTATTAAAAATACATATTATGAAACATAATGTTATCCTCCCTCTCTTAGGCTTAACAGAGCATCACAAGCACATGAAATTATACTATATGACTTATATTTGAGAATTTTGCACTTGCTTAAAGGTATAATATTGATGGCACATGCTGTTAATCCCAGCACTTGGTAAGCAGAATCAAGTGGATCTCTGTGAGTTCAAAGTCAGCCTGGTCTACAGAGCTAGTTCCAGGACAGCCAAAGGTATGCAAAGAAATACTGTCTCATAAAAGAAAATAGCAACAAAAGGTATAATACTGTTAACCCTCTACTTTTGCTCTCACATATTTTTGAAGATGACTTGCAAATGATAACAAATCTTACTTATTCTTCGATGATAATGCATAATGCATTCTACCTATTTTATCTGTAATTAATCATATATATATATATATATATATATATATATATATATATATATATTCTATATTTTAATACTCTGACATTTTCCAGCCTGGACTTGATACATATTATTCTATATGGAGGGGTTCTCTAGTGGCCAAATGACTTAAAAGTTTGCTTTTGTTGAAAGTGGTTTTGAATTAATTATTTACATTATTTACCAAGCTCTCTCAGCTAATAGTGTGCTGCTAAGGAAATATTTCATATATATTCTATATTTGATATTACAGTAATAAAAATAATTGTTCTAGGATCAGATGTCATGTCCTCTATTATTTTTTAGTTCATCCCTTCATATTATCTGCCCTTCCTCCAATATGCATGCATTTTCCTGGAAGTTTCATTTACAATTCAATGATCTTCAGCTTTCAAACTTACTCTTAAATAATGAGAAAGGAAAAGCTTCTATACTTTAACTTTTAGATCTTGTAATTTTGAATCTTATCAGTGAACACTGAAATGCTATTTATATTGTGAGTTTCACATACAGTTTTGTTTATGATGTTTCCTCTCTCTTTACAGACATTCTCATTTTCTCACTAATGGAGAATTCATATTAACATCATAATTCCTTTTAAGGATCTAAAAACGGAGCCCTGCCAAAATAAATAAGGGGCAGTTAAAAATAACATATTTCACTGAAAGCAGTATTGGAAGTAAAAGGTCTCTAGTGAAATTGAACTATCTTCCTGTATATTTTTCTCCTGATTCACTGATTCAAAAATATTTATGAGTTTCTACTATATTTCTCAAAATAGACCAGAAATATGTCTTTGTGGAGATAACACACTTGATAAAAATAATATAAACTGTCTCTGTAAATATGTGTGTGTGTGTGTGTGTGTGTGTGTGTATGTGCATTATAAATTCTACTAGAAAATGTAAGTGCGAAAAAGCAAAACTGAAACAGTAAACAGGGATTGGTTGTTTAATTGTAGTACAGTGAGTGAAAATTTTACTAAGATGATACCATCAGAGAGAGGATTGGGATGCAAAAGGGGAAATTTTATGATTATCTGAGGGAACAGCATTTCTATAAAGTACACCAGCTTTGAATAGCCAGTGAAAGAAAATCAAAGGATCCAGTAAGAGTTGAGTGAGAAAGCATATTTAAAATTGAATTGGATCAGAATGCAAAGAATATTGTTCAGATAATGATATTTTTAGGAAAATCTTTCACAAACATATAGCAAAATCGCACATGCCTCAAATGGTCAAAACAAAATTTAGAAAACATTTTCATTTATAGAACAATTTTATTGTTTATCAGTCAAACTAATATTCTCGGTCACCCCAACACACTTTCAAAATCAACACTTTTCTCATAAAATATATCTTTATTACAGTTTTGCCATCCTCTGTTTCCTACAGTCACGCCCCACATTCCCTCTGGATACACTCCATTTCTGTCTCTTATTAGAAAAGAAAGAACAGGCTTTGAGAGGTAATACCAAAACACGACAATATATAATATAGTAAGATGAAGCAGAATACATCACATCTAATTGAGGGCACACTGATATAATAAAACTACTTCAAGAGAAGTCACAAAAATTAGAGACCCCCTGGTTCTCAAAGTCAGAAGTCTCATAAAACACTAAAGTGAAAGCTATAATGCATACGCAGAGGACATTGTATAGACCCATGTGCATGTAGCTTCTATCTCCGTGAACCTTACTTGGTTAGTTTTGAGGGTCATGTACTCCTGATGCGCTCCATTCTTTTTGGTCCTCAGAGTGTCTTACTCCTCTATAGAATACTACCTTGAGCCCTGAAGGAAGATATTTGATGGAGATAGCCCCCTTTGTAGCCTCAGCCATTTAATGAAAAAAACAGATTTTCCAAATACGTATATACAAAACCAGCCCTACAGAAAGTATTGGAAGTAAACTCCAACCCAAGGAAAGTAACTACACCCACAAAAATGTAGGCAACAGATAATCCAACTACACCAGAAACCAAGGGTGAAGCAGAACAAATATATTCACAATACCACCGTCAACAACAAACCTAAAACAAACAAGCATCAACAATCAATGGTCCTTACTCACCCTCAACATTAATGGTCTTAACTCACCTATAAAAAAACACAGGCAAACAGAATGAATACGAAGACAAAATCCATCCTTCTGCTGCATAAAAGAAACACATCTAAGTTTAAAGATAGACATTTCCTCAGGGTAAAGGGTTGGGAAACGATTTTCCAATCAAATGGAACCAAGAAGCAAGCAGGCATGGCTATCCTAATATCTAACAAGTTAGACTTCAAACCAAAATTAATCAAAAGATATGAAGACAGTCATTTCGTATTCATCACAGGAGAAATCCAACAACACAAAGTCTCAGTTCTGAACATCTATGCTCCAAACACAAAGGCACCCACATTCGTAAAAGAAAAGCTACTAAACTCAAAGCTCATATAAAGCCTCACACACTTATAGTGGGAGACTTTAATATACCACATAAGACAGGACCTCAAATCAGAAACTCAACAAAGAAACAAAAGAATTAACAGAAGTTATGTCTCAACTGGGGTTAACAGACATCTATAGAACATTCCATTCAAACACAAAAGAATATACTTTCCTATATGCTTCACATGGAACTTTCTCTAAAATCGACAACATACCAGGTGCCATAAAAAACCTCAACAGATACAAGAGAAAAGGCTTAGTCCGCTGTAACTTATCAGATCACCATGCTTTAAAATTGGAATTCAACAACAACATATACACCAGAAAACCTGCAAACTCATGGAAACTGAACAATGTGCAATTGCACCACACCTGGGTCAAAGAAGAAATAAAGAAAGAAATTAAAGACTTTCTTTTTTTTTATTTATTTTTTTATTTAATTTTATATAACAAAGTCCAATTAAATGAAAACAAACATTTATACACAATATTTGGGAATTTGGGCGTCGTTCTTTCCAAACTACTTCCTGCTGGTAAGGGGCGCTGTCTTAGGGGATTCAAAGAAGATTCAGATATCCTAGCTGTAGTCTGTAGGGCTGTTTTGTCCAGCTGTTTGGAATGTAGGATCAGCTTGTACTCTGTTTCAGGCAATCTGGTGTGATCAAACCACATTAGTCTGGAAGGAATCCACACCTTTTCATTTTCTGTGGAAACAAAAATAGAAATCCTTTTCCCCAGTAACTTGTCCTTCAACTTAAATTTTGGAGTCAAAGCGTTTTTTTTTTTTTTTTTAATTTATTATTTTACATGTCGATCCCAGTTCCCTCTCCCTCCCTCCTTCCCTCCCCGCCAGCCCTCCCTCCCTCCTTCCCTCCCTTTTGCCCTCTCTACCCTCTCCCATGCACTCTAAACACCCTCCCCTCCCAACCCCCCACCACAATACCATATGTAGGGGAATGCCATCCAGTTGGGGTCATGTAGATCTGACAGGTCGTGTGAAGTAGGGACTAGGGCTTCTCTCCTAACTCTAGAATAAGGCAGTTATCCCTCCATGGGGGATATGTTTGCAAAGTCCTTTTGTGCACCAGGGATATATCCTGGCTCCACTGTCTGAGGTCTCCTAGATTGCTCAGACCTTCTGGCTGAGACCCATATTCAAGGGGGTCCGAGTCAGTCCCCTGTTGGCTTCCCAGCTATCAGTCTAGTGGCCCTTACCTCCTCGTTCAGGTAAGCTGTCTCTATGTACTTCTACCGCATGGTCTTGTCCTCTCCATCTGCTTCTGGGTTCTAGTTCGACTCAGTGTTTATGTATGGGTGTTTGCTCCTGTTTTCAACAGGCATTAGTTGAGGACTCCATGGAGAAGTTAGTTGTTGATCTCACTCTCCAGGAAGGGCATTTATGATAGCCTTTCCACGGGAGCTGAGATTGTTAGTTGGGAGCAGTCTTGTAGTTCCCTCGACCTTTCTTTGTGTTCAACTTTATCTAAAAACCAATATTGGCTCCCTCTTTTATGTTCTCTCTCTCTGTCTCTGTCTCTGTCTCTGTCTCTCTCTCTCTTTCCTATTTTCCATTCCTAACCAGGCTCAATCCTCCTGGTCGCACATGCCTTCCTCTCTTCCCACCCATTTTCTCCTACTTCTCTCTCCATTAGCTGTCCTCCCCCACTTTACCTGGGCCCCGGGGGTGTTGGCTTTTTCCCTTTTTGTGGGGGGGTTTTTATTTATTTTTTAGATTAAAATTTTTTTTTTATTTTTTTTGTTGTGTTGGATTTTAGGGTGGGGGGTTTTTTTTTTTTGTTTTAAAATCATTTTTGGTTGGGGCCTACCCTGTTTTTTTTTTTTTGGCTGGGTTTCCTCATTTAGGATGGTTTCTTCAAGTGCCATCCACTTGCCTGCGAATTTCAAGATACCATTATTTTTTTCTGCAGAGTAGTATTCCATTGTGTAGATGTGCCACATCTTCATTAACCATTCTTCAATTGAAGGGCATCTAGGTTGCTTCCAGGTTCTTGCTATTACAAATAGTGCTGCTATGAACATAGTTGAACAGATGTCTTTGTTGCATTGATGTGAATCCTTTGGGAATATGCCTAAGAGGGGGATTGCCTGCTCCTGTGGTAAACTAATTCCCATTTTCCTGAGGAACCGCCATACTGATCTTCAAAATGGCTGTATGAGTTTGCCCTCCCACCAGCAGTGGAGGAGTGTTCCACTTTCTCCACATACTCTCCAACATAAGTCATCACTGGTGTTTCTAATTTTAGCCATTCTGGCAGGGGTAAGATGGTATCTCAAAGTTGTTTTGATTTGCATTTCCCTGATAGCTAAGGATGTGGAGCATTTTCTTAAGTGTCTTTCAGCCTCTTTGATTTCCTCCATTGAGAATTCTTTCTTCATTTCTGTACCCCATTTTTTAATAGGGTTATTTGGTGTTTTGTTGACTAATTTCTTGAGTTCTTTGTATATTTTGGAGATCAGCCCTTTG
The DNA here is from genome assembly GCF_943737965.1 of Phodopus roborovskii. Classification (NCBI taxonomy): domain Eukaryota; kingdom Metazoa; phylum Chordata; class Mammalia; order Rodentia; family Cricetidae; genus Phodopus; species Phodopus roborovskii. The sequence goes on along the minus strand of NW_026125985.1, from coordinate 6,512 downwards.
TCGGATATAGGATTAGTGAAAATCTTTTCCCAGTCAGTGGGCTGCCATTTGGTCTTGTCAACTGTGTCCTTTGCCTTACAGAAGCTTCTAAGTTTGAAGAGGTCCCATTTATTAATTGTTTCTTTCAGTGTCTGTGCCCCTGGAGTTATGTTCAAGAAGCGGTCTCCTATACCAATTTGTTCAAGGGTACCTCCTACTTTCTCTTCTAAGAGGTTCAATGTGGCTGGATTGATGTTGAGGCCTTTGATCCATTTGGACTTGAGTTTTGTGCATGGCGACAGACATGGGTCTATCTGCAGTCTTCTACACACCCTCATCCAATTGTGCCAGCACCATTTGTTGAAGATGCTGTCTTTGCCCCATTGTATAATTTTAGCTGTTTTGTCGAAAATCAGGTGTTCATAGGTGCGTGGATTAATATCAGGATTTTTAGTTCGATTCCATTGGTCTACCTGTCTATTTTTATGCCAATAACCAGGCTGTTTTCAGAACTATAGCTCTGTAGTAGAGCTTAAAGTCAGGAATGGTGATGCCTCCTGAAGTTCTTTTATTGTATAGGGTTGTTTAGGCTATCCTGGGTCTTTTGTTTTTCCATATAAAGTTGATTATTTTCCTTTCAAGGTCGGTGAAGAATAGTGGTGGGATTTTAATTGGGATTGCATTGAATCTGTAGATTGCTTTTGGTAAGATTGCCATTTTTACTATGTTTATCCTACCTAACCAAGAGCATGGGAGGTCTTTCCATTTTCTGGTATCTTCTTTAATTTCTTTTTTTAGAGTCACAAAGTTCTTATTATATAGATCTTTTCCTGGTTTGGTAAGCATTACACCAAGATACTTTATGTTGCTTGTGGCTATTGTAAAGGGTGATGTTTCTCTGATTTCTTTCTCTGCCTCTTTGTCGTCTGAAAAAAATAGGGCTACTGATTTTTTTTGAGTTTATCTTGTATCCTGCTAGTTTGCTGAAGGTGTTTATCAGCTGTAGGAGTTCCCTAGTATAATTTATTGGGTCGCTTATGTAAACTATCATATCATCTGCAAATAGAGACAGTTTGACTTCTTCCTTTCCAATTTGGATGCCCTTGATCTCCTTTTGTTGTCATATAGCATTAGCTAGAACTTCTAGTACGATATTGAAGAGATATGGAGAGAGAGGACAGCCTTGTCTTGTTCCTGATTTTAGAGGAATTGGCTTAAGTTTCTCTCCATTCAGTTTGATGTTGGCAGTTGGTTTGCTGTATATTGCTCTTATTATGTTTAGGTATGTTCCTGTTATCCCTGACCTCTCTAATACCTTTATCATGAAAGGGTGTTGAATTTTATCGAAGGCTTTTTCCGCATCTAGGGAGATAATCATATGGTTTTTCTTTTTCAGTTTGTTTATATGGTGGATCATGTTAATAGATTTTCGTATGTTAAACCATCCCTGCAATCCAGGTATGAAGCCTACTTGATCATGGTGGATGAATTCTCTGATGTATTTTTGAATTCGGTTTTCCATTATTTTATTGAGTATTTTTGCATCGATGTTCATCAGGAATATTGGTCTGTAGTTTTATTTCTTATTTGTGTCTTTGTGAGGTTTGGGTACCAAAGTTATTGTGGTCTCATAAAAAGAGTTCGGCAATAAACCTGTTTCTATCTTGTGGAACAGTTTGAGGAGGAGTTAGTTCTTACTTGAATGTCTGGTAGAATTCTGCACTGAATCCATCTGGCCCTGGACTTATTTTCGTTGGAAGGCTTTCGATGACTGCTTCTATTTCATTTCGGGTTATAGGTCTATTTAAGTTGTTTGTCTGTTCTTGATTTAATTTTGGTAAGTGATAGTTATCCAGAAACTTGTCCATTTCCTTTGAATTTTCAATTTTTGTGGAATACAGATTTTCGAAGTATGACCTGAAAATTGACTGGATTTCCTCTGTGCTGTTGTTATGTTCCCCATTTCGTTTCTGATTTTGTTAATTTGCACGTTCTGTCTCTGCTTTTTCGTTAATTTGGATAAAGGTTTATCAATCTTGTTGATTTTCTCAAAAAAACAACTCTTTGTTGCATTGATTTTTTGTATTGTTTTCCTGGTTTCTATTTTGTTGATTTCATCCCTCAAGTTGATTATTTCCTGGCGTCTGCTCCTGCGGGGTGAATTCTCTTCTCTCTGTTCTAAGGTTTTCAGTTGGGCTGTTAATTCATTTATGTGACTATCCTCTGTTTTCTACATATGGGCACTTAGTGCAATGAAATTCCCTCGTAGCACTGCTTTCAAGGTGTCCCCTAAGTTCGGGTATGTTGTATCCTCATTCTCGTTGAATATTAGAAAGTCTTTAATTTCTTTCTTTATTTCTTCTTTGACCCAGGAGTGGTGCAATTGCACATTGTTAAGTTTCCATGAGTTTGCAGGTTTTCTGCTATTTGTGTTGTTGTTGAATTCCAATTTTAAAGCATGGTGGTCCGATAAGATACAGTGGACTATTCCTATTCTCTTGTATCTGTTGAGGTTTGTTATGTCTCCTAGTATGTGGTCGATTTTAGAGAAGGTACCATGTGGAGCAGAGAAGAAGGTATATTCTTTTGTCTTTGTTCTATAGATGTCTGTTAGCCCCAGTTGAGACATAAATTCTGTTAATTCTTTTGTTTCTTTGTTGAGTTTCTAATTTGTGGTCCTGTCTAGTGTTGAGAGTGGTGTATTGAAGTCTCCTACTATAAGTGTGTGTGGTTTTATATGAGCTTTGAATTTAGTAGTGTTTCTTTTACGAATGTGGGTGACTTTGTATTAGGGGCATAGATGTTCAGAATTGAGACTTTGTGGTGATGGATTTCTCCTGAGATGAATATGAAATGACTGTCTTCATCCCTTTTGACTAGTTTTGGTTTGAAGTCTAGCTTGTTAGATATTAGGATAGCTACGCCTGCTTGCTTCTCATTTCCATTTGATTGGAAAATCTTTTCCCAACCCTTTACCCTGAGGTAATGTCTATTTTTGGAGCTAAGATGTGTTTCTTGTATGCAGCAGAAGGATGGATTCTGTCTTCGTATCCATTCTGTTAGCCTGTGTCTTTTTATAGGTGAGTTAAGACCATTAATGTTGAGGGTGAGTAAGGTCCATTGATTGTTGATGCTTGTTTGGTTTAAGTTTGTTGTTGGCAGTGGTATTGTGAATATATTTGTTCTGCTTCACCCTTGGTTTCTGGTGTAGTTGGATTATCTGTTGCCTATATTTTTGTGGGCGTAGTTACCTTCCTTGGGTTGGAATTTTCCTTCCAATACTTTCTGTAGGGCTGGATTTGTAGATACATATTGGCAAAATCTGGTTTTGTCATTGAATATCTTGTTCTCTCCATCTATATTGACTGAGAGTTTTGCTGGATATAGTAGCCTAGGCTGGCATCCGTGTTCTCTTAATACCTTTAGAACATCTATCCAGGACCTTCTTGCCTTGAGGGTTTCCATGGAGAAGTCAGGTGTAATTTTGATAGGTCTGCCTTTATATGTTACCTGTCCTTTTTCCTTCGCTGCTCTTAATATTCTTTCATTATTCTGTATGCTAGGTGTTTTGATTTTTATATGTCGAGGGGTCTTTTTTCTTTGGTCCAGCCTATTTGGGGTTCGGTATGCTTCTTGTACTTTCATGGGCATGTCCTTCTTTAGATTTGGAAAGTTTCCTCGATGATTTTGTTGAATATGTTTTCAGCACCTTTGAGCTGGGCTTCCTCACCTTCCTCTATGCCTATTATTCTTAGGTTTGGCCTTTTCATGGTGTCCCACATTTACTGGATGTTGTGTGTTAAGGATTTGTTGGATTTATGGTTTTCTTTGGTCGATGAATCTATTTCTTCTAGTTTATCTTCTGCGCCTGAGATTCTCTCTTCCATCTCTTGAATTCTATTGGTTATGCTTGTGTCCATGGTTTCCGATTTTTTGTCCAGCTTTTCAATTTCCAGCTTTCCTTCCATTTGTGTTGTCTTTATTTTCTCAATTTTGGTTTTCCAGTCTTGAACCGTTTCCTTCCCCTGGTTAATTGTTTTTTCATGGCTTTCTGTACTTTCCTTAAGGAATTTGTTCATTTCTTCCACTTTTTTGTTTGTTTTTTCCTCCATTTCCTTATGGGAATTTCTCATATCTTCTTTGAGGGCCTCTATCATTTTTATGATGGTGATTTTTAAGTCGTACCCTTCTGCTTCCTCTGCTTTGTTGTTGTGTTCCATTCTAGTTGGTGTAGATTCCCTAGATTCTGGTGGTGTCATGTTTGTCTTTCTGTTGTTAGGTGTTCTCTTGTATTGCCTTTTTCCCATAGTTTCTTCCAGTAGGTGTTGGTAGTGTCTCCTCCCTCTCTCTATGGTCCTTCCCCGATGGGCTTATGTGGATCAAAGATTCAATGTCTGTAGCTCTGTGTGGTCCAAGCTCTCTAGGAGGTTTCTCTGCAGACAGGGATCCAGGGATGGGGTCAAGGATGAGGATCCAGAAGAAGATGCCAGCAGGTACTCACAGTGGTCCTCTGGCCAATAGCTCTGTCCAATAGCTCTGGCCAATGACCGGCAGAAGAGGACAAGGGCTGAGCTTGAACTTGAGAAGGTTTTGCAGTGTAGTGGGATCTCACTGAAAACTGGCGCTCTCCAGTTGAGACCTCGTTCTTTGGCAGGGGCCCGGATTTGGGGATCAAGGATCTTACCTGCAGGAACTCCGAGTGGACCCGCAGAGATAGGCGGATCTCTGGGAGGGGCCTGGGACTCCAGCAGAGGACTGGAGGAGGGGTCATAGACCAAACTGGTGGAAATTACAGGTGGTCCCATGTGAATAGTCAGGTCTCCTTTGTTTGGAGTTGCTCTGAGAGGTCTCCGAAGTAGGGTGGACTGTTGGCTCCACCCTCTGTCCCAGTGCTCAACCAGAGCGGCAGGACCGTAGGTGGGGTAGGTCACAGGGGAGGGGGGGGTAGGCTGGAGGTTGGGATGTGTGGGGGTGTATCAGAGCTCCAAGGGTGCTCTCAATGGGGACTGGAGACCTAAAGACTTTCTAATACTCAACGAGAATGAGGAAACAATATACCCAAACTTAAGGGATACCTTGAAAGCAGTGCTACAAGGGAAGTTCATTGCACTAAATGCCCATGTGAAGAAAACAGAGGATAGTCACATAAGAGATTTAACAGTGCAACTGAAAGCCTTAGAACAGAGAGAACCTCTGTCTAGGAGAAGAAGCCTGGAAAAAATCAACTTGAGGGCTGAAATCAACAAAATAGAAACCAAGAAATCAATAAAAAAAATCAATGCAAAGAAGAGTTAGTTTTTTGAGACAATCAAGAATATAGACAACCCTTTATCCAAACTAACGAAAAATCAGAGAGAGAACATGCAAATTAACAAAATCAGAAATGAAAAGGGCAACATAACAACAGGCACAGAGGAAATCCATACAATGTTCAGGTCATTATTTGAAAACATGTATTCCACAAAAATTGCAAAATCAAAGGAATTGGACAAATTTCTGGATAACTATCCCCTTCCAAAATTAAATCAAGATTACATCAGAGAAATCATCCACCATGACCAAGTATGCTTCATCCCTGGATTGCAGGGATGGTTTAACATATGAAAAATCTATCAACGTGATCCACCATATAAACAATATGAAATGAAAATCCATATGATTAACTCCCTAGATGCTGAAGAAGCCTTCCAAAAAATTCAACACCCTTTCATGATAAAGATCTTAGATAGATCAGGGATAACAGGAACATACCTAAATAGAATAAGAGAAATATACAGCAAACCAACTGCCAACATCAAAGTGAATGGAGAGAAACTTAAAGAAATTCCTCTAAAATCAGGAACAAGACAAGGCTGACCCCTCCATATCTCTTCAATATCATACTGAAGTTCTAGCTAAACTATAAGACAACAAAAGTGGATCAAGGGGATCAAAATTGGAAAGGAAGAAGTCAAACTGTCTCTATTTGCAGATGATATGATAGTTTACATAAGCGACCCAATAAACTCTACCAGGGAACTCCTACAGCTGATAAGCAACTTCAGCAAACTAGAAGGATACAAGATAAACTCAGAAAAATCAATAGCCCTACTTTTTCAGATGATAAAGGGACAGAGAAAGGAATCAGAGAAACATCACTCTATAAAATAACCATAAGCAACATAAAGTATCTTGGTGTAACGCTTACCAAACAGGTGAAAGACCTATATAATAAGAACTTTGTGGCTCTAACGAAAGAAATTAAAGAAGATACCAGAAAATAAAAAGATCTCCCATGTTTTTGGGTAGATAGGATGAACATAGTAAAAATGGCAATCTTGCCAAAAACAATCTACAGATTCAATGCAATCCCCATTAAAATCGTACCACAATCCTTTACTGACCTTTAAAGGATAATAGTCAACTTTATATGGATAAACAAAGGACCCAGGATAGCCAAAACAACCCTATACAATAAAAGAACTTCAGGAGGCATCACCATTCCTGACTTTAAGCTCTACTACAGAGCTATAGTTCTGAAAACAGCCTGGTAT